>NC_000075.6:18683885-18995313 GCF_000001635.26 Mus musculus | reverse complement strand
TTTTTTGTCTCATGTCATAAACTCATATTTGATAACATTATACTGATTTCTTAGGCAGCTGCCACATCTTCGTCACAGTCCTGAGGGAAAATCTTTCATGGAACCTGGTCTCCTGGAGGTCCTTGGCATCCTGTAACACAAATGTGGTCCAGATTTGGCCTTGCAATGTTCAGTAGAGGGTTTTGCATGCTTTCTTTCAGTATTGTTTTATTATAGGTAACCCCAAGGAATGATTTGACAAATAGACAAGTTAGATTGGACATTGTTTCCTGGCCTCCACCAGTGTTCCAACATCCTAGTCAATCCTTGAGCCAACCTTGGGCTTGGAATTTCATAAAAATGTTACTTATTCAGACAAAATGCCTCCAGTGTTGAGAGATAGTGAAAGAAATCAGGCATTGCAGTTTACTGGATAAGAATTAGAAATCTCAGGGCTAGTTCAACAATGTAAACTTAGAATTCTCATTAGTCATGTATGGCAGACTAAATTATATAACAGAAGAAAGTTGGTGGGCTCTTCTGGTAAATGGAAGTTCCTCATAAACACTTAAGAGTAACAGCCAGTCACTCCCATATAGAAAAATTTATAATAGTTTAGAAAGAAGGTGGGTTATGTGTGGGGAGCCGCCCTCACATTCGCCGTTGCAAGATGGCGCTGACATCCTGTGTTCTAAGTGGTAAACAAATAATCTGTGCATGTGCCAAGGGTAGTTCTCCACTCCATGTGCTCTGCCTTCCCTGTGACGACAACTCGGCCGATGGGCTTCAGCCAATCAGGGAGTGACACGTCCTAGGTGGAGGATAATTCTCCTTAAAAGGGACGGGGTTTCGCCATTCTCTCTCTTGCTCTTACTCTCTTGCGCTCTGGCTCCTAAAGATGTAAGCAATAGAGCTCTTGCTCTCTTGCTCTGGCTCTTGCTCTCTTGCTCTCTGGTTCCTGAAGATGTAAGCAATAAAGCTTTGCCGCAGAAGATTCCGGTTTGTTGCGTCTTTCCTGGCTGGTCACGAGAACGCGTGTAAGAGTTGGTGCTGAGACCCAGGACGAGAAGACCTGGGACGAGAAAACCCGGGACAAGAAAACCCGGGACGGAAACTACCATCAAACCGGCGCAAGGAAGATCCCTCATTCTGGAATCAGAACTGCGGGTCACGGTCATAAAGGTTCCCGTAAAACAGACTGTTGAGAAGGATCCGGCCTGGATTCAGAACTCTTCAGCTGGGGAACGGAGGTAATGAAGTGTTCCTGTAAAACAGACTGTTGAGAAGGATCCGGTGTGGATTCAGAACTCTTCAGCTGAGGAACGGTGGTAATGAAGTGTTCCTGCAAAACAGACTGTTGAGAAGGATTCAACTGCGTGGATTCAGAACTCTTCAGCTGGGGAACAGGGGTAAGTACAGCTTTACAAGGTACGTCTGGCCTTGAACTTTCTAACGAAATTCAAGACAGTCTATCAGAAGTAAAGTGGGAAATAGCTTTACAAGGTATGTTTGGCCTTGAACTTTCTCCAGTGTTAGGAGCCTTTTTGTTCCTTTTCACATGTTATCAAGTGGTTAAGGCAGGGCTGAAAATTCTGGATGAAATTCAGGGCAATCTATCAGAAGTAAAGCGGGGAGAGAGAGTAGGAGCAAAGAGGAAATATGGTGCACAAAATAAGTAAACAGGCCTTTCCAAGGGTCTTGAACCCGAGGAAAAGTTTAGGTCAGGTAAGAATACCTGGGAAGAGATTGGAAGGAAGGAGAAGGAAAAAGAAAAGAAAAAAGATCAATCAGCGGAGGTTTCTAGGAGAAGGAGCCTATACTCATCACTAGATGAGCTCAAGGAGCCAGCTCTTAGTAGCTCTGAATCAGATGAAGAATTCTCCTCTGAAGAAACAGACTTGGAGGAGGAAGCAGCTCGTTATGAGAGAAAAAAGTACCAGCCAGATAAAATGCTAGCTAATCAGTTAAGGAAAAAGCCAAAAGCGGCTGGCAAAGGCCAGTGTGCTGCTCGGCCTCCGGGCAGTCGGCTTCAAGGTCATAGTGCACTTCCGCCCTATGCGGAGCCCCCGCCCTGCGTAAGGCGTCAGCCCTGCGCAGAGAGGCAATGGACAGAGAGGCAATGTGCAGACTCGTTCATTCCTAGAGAGGAACAAAGGAAAATGCAACAGGCATTTCCAGTGTTTGAAGGAGCCGAGGGTGGGTGTGTCCACGCTCCGGTAGAATATGTGCAGATTAAAGAGCTTGCCGAGTCGGTCCGTAAATATGGAACCAATGCTAATTTTACCTTGGTGCAGTTAGACAGGCTTGCCGGCATGGCACTAACTCCTGCCGACTGGCAAATGATTGCAAAAGCCGCTCTCCCTAGTATGGGCAAATATATGGAATGGAGAGCTCTATGGCAAGAGGCTGCACAAGCGCAGGCCCGAGCAAACGCTGCTGCTTTGACTCCAGAGCAGAGAGATTGGACTTTTGACTTGTTAACGGGTCAGGGAGCTTATACTGCTGATCAAACAAACTACCACTGGGGAGCTTATGCCCAAATTTCCTCCACGGCTATTAGGGCCTGGAAGGCGCTCTCCCGAGCAGGTGAGGCCACTGGACAACTAACAAAGATCGTCCAGAGACCTCAGGAGTCATTCTCAGATTTTGTGGCCAGAATGACAGAGGCAGCAGAGCGTATTTTTGGAGATTCAGAGCAAGCCGCACCTCTGGTAGAACAGCTCATTTATGAGCAAGCCACACAGGAGTGCCGAGCGGCCATAGCCCCAAGAAAGAACAAAGGTTTACAAGACTGGCTCAGGGTTTGTTGGGAGCTCAGGGGACCTCTCACCAATGCAGGCTTAGCGGCCGCCATCCTCCAATCCCAAAAATGCTCCATGGGCAGAAATGAATCAACACATAGATCTTATCCAGGAACAACTAGATGCAGTATGGAAAATAGCTCAGCTGGGATGTGAACAAAAGTTTCCCGGTTTATGCATTACTTCCATTCAGTATGAGAAATTTACTAGGGCAGCTAATTTGTCAAAAAGTCTTTCTCAGTATATGTTACAGAATTGGACGGCTGAATTTGAACAGACCCTTCGGGAATTGAGACTTGCCATCATTCAGGTCAACTCCACGCGCTTGGACCTGTCCCTGACCAAAGGATTACCCAATTGGATCTCCTCAGCATTTTCCTTCTTTAAAGAATGGGTATAGGTGGGATTATTTGGAGATACACTTTGCTGTGGATTAGTGTTGCTTCTTTGGTTGGTCTGTAAGCTTAAGGCCCAAACTAGGAGAGACAAGGTGGTTATTGCCCAGGCACTTGCAGCTCTAGAACATGGTGCTTCCCCTGATATATCTATGCTTAAGCAATAGGTCGCTGGCCACTCAGCTCTTGCACCCCACGAGGCTAGTCTCATTGCACGGGATAGAGTGAGTGTGCTTCAGCAGCCCGAGAGAGTTGCACAGCTAAGCACTGCAGTAGAAGGGCTCTGCGGCATATATGAGCCTATTCTAGGGAGACATGTCATCTTTCAAGAAGGTTGAGTGTCCAAGTGTCCTTATCCCCAGGAAAAACGACATGGGACCAGACCAGGACCCCTCTGGGTGATGAGCATGGGAGGAGGTTATGTGTACGGCTCCTTTACCTGCACACTGGGGATTTGACCTCTATCTCCACTCTCATTAATATGGGTGGCCTATTGCTCTTATTAAAAGAAAAGGGGGATCTGTTGGGAGCCGCCCTCACATTCGCCGTTGCAAGATGGCGCTGACATCCTGTGTTCTAAGTGGTAAACAAATAATCTGTGCATGTGCCAAGGGTAGTTCTCCACTCCATGTGCTCTGCCTTCCCCATGACGACAACTCGGCCGATGGGCTGCAGCCAATCAGGGAGTGACACATCCTAGGCGGAGGATAATTCTCCTTAAAAGGGACGGGGTTTCGCCATTGTCTCTCTTGCTCTTGCTCTTGCTCTCTTGCGCTCTGGCTCCTAAAGATGTAAGCAATAGAGCTCTTGCTCTCTTGCTCTGGCTCTTGCTCTCTTGCTCTCTGGCTCTCTGGCTCCTGAAGATGTAAGCAATAAAGCTTTGCTGCAGAAGATTCCGGTTTGTTGCGTCTTTACTGGTCGGTCATGAGAACGCATGTAAGAGTTGCGTTTTAAGAAGGAACTAGAGCATAGTTTTGTTCACTGAAAGTTTAGCAAAAATGGAACCTCCCTGGTGCATACTTTTACAAAGCTCAAAAGAATAGCATAATTAGGTTTTTACTAAGGGACCCCTTGTGGTGGGTTATACAATAGACTAGAATTGTGGCTAGGGCATGAAGCCCTCACACCTGGCTCCTAAGAATAAGCTGATTTTAGATAGGTCCGATTTTATCTGATTTGTAACCACTGCCTGGTTCCTGTCAGTTTTTATGTATGCTTTTTTCTGTTTTGTGTAAAGAGTCATTATGCATCAGATGACCTCAATGTATCTTGGCTGATGTATCAACTAACATCCCTGTTTTCTTCAGTAATGACTATATAAGTCTGATGTTCGCTTTGAGAAATTACACTAAGATTCACCACTCTCTTGTGTTCCTGTCTGTCAATTGCTGCCTCCTTGCCCACCTGAGTACCAGAACCCTGATTTTCCCCAGGTCAAGAGAGCATGATTGGGTCTGCCGTGGCAGGCAGCCACCTGTAAAAGCTGTGTCTCTTTTCTCTAACCCTTTCTGTAACATATAAGTATATTCAACAAAGTGGGTACTCAAATTTACTTATAGAAATCCTTACAGATGTAAATGCCAATATGTCTCAGACAGTTAATGTACTTTGCAACATGCCTAAGGAGATGAATTCTGTCTCTGGAACTTGCACAAAGGAAAAAGAGAATGGACTCCCTTAAGTCATCTATGACCTTATGTGCCCTATAGGATGTGTATATACCCTCACAATAAATAAATACAATAAAATGTAATTAAAAGAAAATCTTATGACCCAGAGAGATGGTTGACTGGTTAAGAGGACTGACTCTTCTTCCACAGGTCTCAACCATCTGTAATGGGATCAGATGCCCTCTTTAGGTCAGTTTGAAGGTAGCTACATTGTACTCATATAAGTAAATAAATACTTAAATAAATCTTGCATATAGCAAGATGTAAACGGAGTGTTGTTGTTGGTTTTAGTGTTGCTAATTTGTTTGACATAGATAAAACAACTCAAAAAAGCAGCATCCCTGCTCAAAAGAAAATAATTGGTTAATATTTACTTTTATGACTAATGGAAGAAAAGAACCTAGCTCTTCAATTTTATTAGTATGATTAGATATAGCTTTCAACTGATCCAAATTGCCTACTATTTGTAAGTACTTAATAGTAATTACTCTTAGGAAAAACTGAAGTAGTAATCTTAATTTTGTCCCCTGAAGAATGTCAGTAAACCATTGGGTTTCTTACACGTATTTTCTATTTTTAAATGATTTTTTAAAAAAAAATTTATTAACAGCATTTAAGGAACTAAACATTACTACAGCATTTTCAAACGGTGCATTGAAAATAGTCTCTTTTGTCTTCATTTGTTCATCCCCTCTGATATTTCCAATTGTTTTCCTCGTTAACACACTATTGTGTCTGTTTTCTCTCCCCATTTTTACTTATCACATATTTTGATAATTTCTCGACCTGCATGAATGTAATTTTAAGTGCTTAACCATTTCTTGAAATGAAATGGTTTTTAAATATGATCATATTTTAAAATATGAAACTCAGGATGTAAACACACTTCACATATCTTGGAGTGCAGAAAATTGAAAGATTCTCAAGGGGTCATCCCCAGATTCACAGGAGTAAAAAATTAATGGGATAGGACACTTGAGCAGACCTGATGCAAATGTTTTCTACTAACTTTCTAACTACCTACAAGGTCTACAGGAAACTAGAAGAATGCTGCTATTGTCAGTTGTTACTCAGTTTGTTGTGTGTTTTTCAGGGATGCAGCAAATTTTGAGCAATCTCTCCTCTTCTAAATAATACCTCACCCATTCTCTTGTCAGGACACACAATAGATGTTCCCAAAAAACTTAAGCTACGAAATTTGGGAACCTTAAACATTTGTGCACATGGATAAGCATATCTAAATACATATGTATATATTATATTCATTATATCTACCTCACAAATTAAGTAATGTATCCTATACTAGTGAAGAATAATACAAAAACTGATTTCATATTCATTTCATAGAAAAGTAAACAGGATAGTTAAAAATGTCAAAGGATACTTAACTAAAATATGCCACAAATAGAATTTACATTCAACTGGTCCAAACCATAGTTCTCATGTTCCACCATTTGATATATGGTTGAATGCCCCAAAATTTATTGGTGTTGCATTTTGCATCTTTTAATATTAATACTTCACCACACCAGGTGACACATCAAAGGGAAGTTGTTATTCTAGAGATGAGTTTCTTGAAAGCACTGACCATGTCTTTATTCCTCAAGCTGTATATAAAGGGATTCATCATGGGAGTGACCACTGTGTACATCACAGAGGCTATAGCACTCTTTCTGGAGCTATGAGTGCCAGCAGAGCTCAAATAAACACCAAAACCTGTCCCATAGAACAAGATAACCACTACTAAATGTGATGCACATATCGAGAATACTTTGTATTTTCCTGCAGCTGATGGAATTTTTAAAACAGAGGAGATAATTCTAGTATAAGAGTAAATTATACCAGACAGTGGAAGAACACCCAACAGGCTTGTCACCAAATACACCAGAATATTATTAATGAGAATATTGGAACATGCAAGCTTGAGAATATGAGCCAGTTCACAAAAAAAGTGAGGAATTTCCACCTTTGTGCAGAATGACAAATGCAGTGCCATCAAAGTGTGGAGCAGTGCATCTAGGATACTTATCAAGAAGGACAACAAAACCATCACCCCACAGATTTTGGGATTCATGATGACTGTGTACCTCAGTGGATGACAGATAGCCACAAACCTGTCATAGGCCATCATTACCAGAATTCCATTTTCCAATCCTGCAAACGCTAGAACAAAGCAGATTTGAGTGAGGCAGCCTGTATAACTGATCGAGTTGACCTGAGCCTGTATGTTCACCAGCATTTTGGGGATGGTGGTGGTAGTGAAACATATGTCAATGAAAGAGAGGTTGGAAATGAAGAAGTACATTGGGGTGTGGAGATTCGAATCAAAAACTGTAGCCAGTATTATGAGAAGGTTCCCAAACATTGTGATCAGATATATGGACAGGAAGACTCCAAAAAGAACAGGCTGTAGTTCTTGGTTATCTGATAATCCCATGAGATGGAATTCTGTAGATTCTGAAACGTTTCCTCGCTTCATAATGTTGATGATGCTAAGAAAGAAAATTAGGGGAATAGCATGAAGAGGGCTTTCTTTATGTTCTACGCTACAATAAAAATTTCTTTTTTCATGGTTCTTTTTCTACCACCTCCTTTCCTTATTTTCTATTTTCTCCAATATTTACTAATTTTTCATTTTTTTCTTTATGTTTTTAATTTTCATGTTGGAACAGAGTAATTCTACTTATATTTGAAAAACAGTATTATGTATGTTACATATTTATGTATTTATCTGCTAATTGTTATATGGTGAAAATATTTGTACTGATTAACTTAATAATGAGGAACTAGGTTAACCAACACATAATGCATTTACTCTTCTGTTTTGAAAAATATTAAAATTGAACTACTATTAAATATATAGATTAATTTTTACTTTTAAGGGAGTATGCCACTCTGTAGACCTTGGCTGACCTAGAAGTCATTGTGTAGATGTATAGAAATCAACTAGCACTTTCCTCTGTAGTGCTGAGATTGAAGGTGTGTATCACCATAATCTGTTTTTTTTTTTTTTTTCATTTTTTTTTTATTAGGTATTTAGCTCATTTACATTTCCAATGCTATACCAAAAGTCCCCCTTACCCACCCACCCCCACTCCCCTACCCACCCACTCCCCCCCTTTGGCCCTGGCGTTCCCCTGTACCGGGGCACACAAAGTCTGCGTGTCCAATGGGCCTCTCTTTCCAGTGATGGCCGACTAGGCCATCTTTTGATACATATGCAGCTAGAGTCAAGAGCTCAGGGGTACTGGTTAGTTCATAATGTTGTTCCACCTATAGGGTTGAAGATCCCTTTAGCTCCTTGGGTACTTTCTCTAGCTCCTCCATTGGGAGCCCTGTGATCCATCCATTAGCTGACTGTGAGCATCCACTTCTATGTTTGCTAGGCCCCGGCATAGTCTCACAAGAGACAGCTACATCTGGGTCCTTTCAGTAAAATTTTGCTAGTGTATGCAATGGTGTCAGCATTTGGAAGCTGATTATGGGGTGGATCCCTGGATATGGCAGTCTCTACATGGTCCATCCTTTCATCTCAGCTCCATACTTTGTTTCTGTAACTCCTTCCATGGGTGTTTTGTTCCCACTTCTAAGGAGGGGCATAGTGTCCACACTTCAGTCTTCATTTTTCTTGAGTTTCATGTGTTTAGGAAATTGTATCTTATATCGTGGGTATCCTAGGTTTTGGGCTAGTATCCACTTATCAGTGAGTACATATTGTGTGAGTTCCTTTGTGATTGTGTTACCTCACTCAGGATGATGCTCTCCAGGTCCATCCATTTGGCTAGGAATTTCATAAATTCATTCTTTTTAATAGCTGAGTAGTACTCCATTGTGTAGATGTACCACATTTTCTGTATCCATTCCTCTGTTGAGGGGCATCTGGGTTCTTTCCAGTTTCTGGCTATTATAAATAAGGCTGCTATGAACATAGTGGAGCATGTGTCCTTCTTACCAGTTGGGGCTTCTTCTGGATATATGCCCAGGAGAGGTATTGCTGGATCCTCCGGTAGTACTATGTCCAATTTTCTGAGGAACCGCCAGACTGATTTCCAGAGTGGTTGTACAAGCCTGCAATCCCACCAACAATGGAGGAGTGTTCCTCTTTCTCCACATCCTCGCCAGCATCTGCTGTCACCTGAATTTTTGATCTTAGCCATTCTCACTGGTGTGAGGTGGAATCTCAGGGTTGTTTTGGTTTGCATTTCCCTGATGATTAAGGATGTTGAACATTTTTTCAGGTGCTTCTCTGCCATTCGGTATTCCTCAGGTGAGAATTCTTTGTTCAGTTCTGAGCCCCATTTTTTAAGGGGGTTATTTGATTTTCTGAGGTCCACCTTCTTGAGTTCTTTATATATGTTGGATATTAGTCCCCTATCTGATTTAGGATAGGTAAAGATCCTTTCCCAGTCTGTTGGTGGTCTTTTTGTCTTATAGACAGTGTCTTTTGCCTTGCAGAAACTTTGGAGTTTCATTAGGTCCCATTTGTCAATTCTCGATCTTACAGCACAAGCCATTGCTGTTCTGTTCAGGAATTTTTCCCCTGTGCCCATATCTTCAAGGCTTTTCCCCACTTTCTCCTCTATAAGTTTCAGTGTCTCTGGTTTTATGTGAAGTTCCTTGATCCACTTAGATTTGACCTTAGTACAAGGAGATAAGTATGGATCGATTCGCATTCTTCTACATGATAACAACCAGTTGTGCCAGCACCAATTGTTGAAAATGCTGTCTTTCTTCCACTGGATGGTTTTGGCTCCCTTGTCGAAGATCAAGTGACCATAGGTGTGTGGGTTCATTTCTGGGTCTTCAATTCTATTCCATTGGTCCACTTGTCTGTCTCTATACCAGTACCATGCAGTTTTTATCACAATTGCTCTGTAGTAAAGCTTTAGGTCAGGTATGGTGATTCCACCAGAGGTTCTTTTATCCTTGAGAAGAGTTTTTGCTATCCTCGGTTTTTTGTTATTCCAGATGAATTTGCAAATTGCTCCTTCTAATTCGTTGAAGAATTGAGTTGGAATTTTAATGGGGATTGCATTGAATCTGTAGATTGCTTTTGGCAAGATAGCCATTTTTACAATGTTGGTCCTGCCAATCCATGAGCATGGGAGATCTTTCCATCTTCTGAGATCTTCTTTAATTTCTTTCTTCAGGGACTTGAAGTTTTTATCATACAGATCTTTCACTTCCTTCGTTAGAGTCACGCCGAGATATTTTATATTATTTGTGGCTATTGAGAAGGGTGTTGTTTCCCTAATTTCTTTCTCAGCCTGTTTATTCTTTGTGTAGAGAAAGGCCATTGACTTGTTTGAGTTAATTTTATATCCAGCTACTTCACCGAAGCTGTTTATCAGGTTTAGGAGTTCTCTGTTGGAATTTTTAGGGTCACTTATATATACTATCATATCATCTGCAAAAAGTGATATTTTGACTTCCTCTTTTCCAATTTGTATCCCCTTGATCTCCTTTTGTTGTCGAATTGCTCTGGCTAATACTTCAAGTACTATGTTGAAAAGGTAGGGAGAAAGTGGGCAGCCTTGTCTAGTCCCTGATTTTAGTGGGATTGCTTCCAGCTTCTCTCCATTTACTTTGATGTTGGCTACTGGTTTGCTGTAGATTGCTTTTATCATGTTTAGGTATTGGCCTTAAATTCCTGATCTTTCCAGAACTTTTATCATGAATGGGTGTTGGATCTTGTCAAATGCTTTTTCTGCATCTAACGAGATGATCATGTGGTTTTTGTCTTTGAGTTTGTTTATATAATGGATTACATTGATGGATTTTCGTATATTAAACCATCCCTGCATCCCTGGAATAAAACCTACTTGGTCAGGATGGATGATTGCTTTAATGTGTTCTTGGATTCGGTTAGCGAGAATTTTATTAAGAATTTTTGCATCGATGTTCATAAGAGAAATTGGTCTGAAGTTCTCTATCTTTGTTGGATCTTTCTGTGGTTTAGGTATCAGAGTAATAGTGGCTTCATAAAATGAGTTGGGTAGAATACCTTCTACTTCTATCTTGTGAAAAAGTTTGTGCAGAACTGGAGTTAGATCTTCTTTGAAGGTCTGATAGAACTCTGCACTAAACCCGTCTGGTCCTGGGCTTTTTTTGGCTGGGAGACTATTAATAACTGCTTCTATTTCTTTAGGGGATATGGGACTGTTTAGAAGGTCAACTTGATCCTGATTCAACTTTGGTACCTGGTATCTGTCCAGAAATTTGTCCATTTCGTCCAGGTTTTCCAGTTTTGTTGAGTATAGCCTTTTGTAGAAGGATCTGATTGTGTTTTGGATTTCTTCAGGATCTGTTGTTATGTCTCCCTTTTCATTTCTGATTTTGTTAATTAGGATTTTGTCCCTGTGCCCTTTAGTGAGTCTAGCTAAGGGTTTATCTATCTTGTTGATTTTCTCAAAGAACCAACTCCTCGTTTGGTTAATTCTTTGAATAGTTCTTCTTGTTTCCACTTGGTTGATTTCACCCCTGAGTTTGATTATTTCCTGCCGTCTACTCCTCTTGGGTGAATTTGCTTCCTTTTTTTCTAGAGCTTTTAGATGTGTTGTCAAGCTGCTAGTATGTGCTCTCTCCCGTTTTTTCTTGAAGGCACTCATAGCTATGAGTTTCCCTCTTAGAAATGCTTTCATTGTGTCCCAAAGGTTTGGGTACGTTGTGGCTTCATTTTCATTAAACTCTAAAAAGTCTTTAATTTCTTTCTTTATTCCTTCCTTGACCAAGGTATCATTGAGAAGAGTGTTGTTCAGTTTCCATGTGAATGTTGGCTTTCTGTTATTTATTTTGTTATTAAAGATCAGCCTTAGTGCATGGTGATCTGATAGGATACATGGGACAATTTCAATATTTTTGAATCTGTTGAGGCCTGATTTGTGACCTATTATGTGGTCAATTTTGGAGAAGGTACCATGAGGTGCTGAGAAGAAGGTATATCCTTTTGTTTTAGGATAAAATGTTCTGTAGATATCTGTCAGATCCATTTGTTTCATCACTTCTGTTAGTTTCAGTGTGTCCCTGTTTAGTTTCTGTTTCCATGATCTGTCCATTGGTGAAAGTGGTGTGTTGAAGTCTCCCACTATTATTGTGTGAGGCGCAATGTGTGCTTTGAGCTTTACTAAAGTTTCTTTAGTGAATGTGGCTGCTCTTGTATTTGGAGCATAGATATTCAGAATTGAGAGTTCCTCTTGGAGGATTTTACCTTTGATGAGAATGAAGTGTCCCTCCTTGTCTTTTTTGATGACTTTGGGTTGGAAGTCAATCTTATCAGATATTAGGATGGCTACTCCTGCTTGTTTCTTCATACCATTTGCTTGGAAAATTGTTTTCCAGCCTTTCATTCTGAGGTAGTGTCTATCTTTTTCTCTGAGATGAGTTTCCTGTAAGCAGCAAAATGTTGGGTCTTGTTTGTGTAGCCAGTTTGTTAGTCTATGTCTTTTTATTGGCGAGTTGAGACCATTGATGTTAAGAGATATTAAGGAAAAGTAATTGTTGCTTCCTGTTATTTTAGTTGTTAAAGGTGGCATTCTGTTCTTGTGGCTGTCTTCTTTTAGGTTTGTTGAGGGATTACCTTCTTGTTTTTTCTAGGGCGTTGTTCCCGTTCTTGTATTGGTTTTTTTCTGTTATTATCCTTTGAAGGGCTGGATTCGTGGAGAGATAATGCGTGAATTTGGTTTTGTCGTGGAATACTTTGGTTTCTCCCTCTATGATAATTGAGAGTTTGGCTGGGTATAGTAGCCTGGGCTGCAGTTTGTGTTCTCTTAGTGTCTGTATAACATCTGTCCAGGCTCTTCTGGCTTTCATAGTCTCTGGTGAAAAATCTGGTGTAATTCTGATAGGCTTGCCTTTATATGTTACTTGACCTTTTTCCCTTACTGCTTTTAGTATTCTATCTTTATTTAGTGCATTTGATGTTCTGATTATTATGTGTCGGGAGGAATTTCTTTTCTGGTCCAGTCTATTTGGAGTTCTGTAGGCTTCTTGTATGTTCATATGCATCTCATTCTTTAGATTTGGGAAGTTTTCTTCAATAATTTTGTTGAAGATGTTTGCTGGACCTTTGAGTTGAAAATCTTCATTCTCATCCACTCCTATTATCCGTACGTTTGGTCTTCTTATTGTGTCCTGGATTTCTTGGATATTTTGAGTTAGGATCTTTTTGCATTTTCCATTTTCTTTGATTGTTGTGCCGATGTTCTCTATGGAATCTTCTGCACCTGAGATTCTCTCTTCCATCTCTTGTATTCTGTTGCTGATGCTCAAATCTATGGTTCCAGATTTCTTTCCTAGGGTTTCTATCTCTAGTGTTGCCTCGCTTTGAGTTTTCTTTATTGTGTCTACTTCCCTTTTTAGGTCTAGTATGGTTTTGTTCATTTCCATCACCTGTTTGTATGTTTTTTCCTCTTTTTCTGTAAGGACTTCTACCTGTTTGATTGTGTTTTCCTGTTTTTCTTTAAGGACTTGTAACTCTTTAGCAGTGTTCTCCTGTATTTCTTTAAGTGATTTATTAAAGTCCTTCTTGATGTCCTCTACCATCATCATGAGATATGCTTTTAAATCTAGGTCTAGGTTCTCAGGTGTGTTGGGGTTCCCTGGACTGGGCGAAGTGGGTGTGCTGGGTTCTGGTGATGGTGAGTGGTCTTGGTTCCTGTTAGTAAGATTCCTCCGTTTACCTTTCGCCATCTGGTAATCTCTGGAGTTAGTAGTTATAGTTGACTCTGTTTAGAGATTGTTCTTCTGGTGATTCTGTTACCGTCTATCAGCAGACCTGGGAGACAGATTCTCTCCTCTGAGTTTCAGTGCTCAGAGCACTCTCTGCTGGCAAGCTCTCTTGCAGGGAAGGTGCGCAGATATCTTGTATTTGGACCTCCTCCTGGCCGAAGAAGAAGGCCCAAAACAGGACCTTTCTCAGACAGTGTGTTGCTTTGGCAGTTCCCAGGTGGTACAGACTCTCACCTAAGCAGACTAAATTCCTAAGTTCCTTGGAGTCCCGGGACCAAGATGGCGACCGCTGCTGCTGTGGCTTAGGCCGCCTCCCCAGCCGGGTGGGCACCTGTCCTCCGGTCCGGAAGGTGGCCGGCTGTCCCCGGCCCACACAGGGTGCTGCCTCAGCGCCTCTGTGCTTCTGCCTGTTCCAGAAGCTGTCAGGTTCTCTGGCGCACCCTCTCACCTGTTCAGACTAATTTCCTAAGTTCGGCGGGTCTCGGACCAAGATGGCGACCGCTGCTGCTGTGGCTTAGGCCGCCTCCCCAGCCGGGCAGGCACCTGTCCTCCGGTCCGGACGGTGGCTGGCTGTCCCCGGCCCACAAAGGGTGCTGCCTCAGCGCCTCTGTGCTTCCGCCTGTTCCAGAAGCTGTCAGGTTCTCTGGCGCACCCTCTCACCTGTTCAGACTAATTTCCTAAGTTCGGTGGGTCCCGGACCAAGATGGCGACCGCTGCTGCTGTGGCTTAGGTCGCCTCCCCAGCCGGGCGGGCACCTGTCCTCCGGTCCGGAAGGTGGCCGGCTGTCCCCGGCCCACACAGGGTGCTGCCTCAGCCCCTCTGTGCTTCTGCCTGTTCCAGAGGCTGTCAGGTTCTCTGGCGCACCCTCTCACCTGTTCAGACTAATTTCCTAAGTTCGGCGGGTCCCGGACCAAGATGGCGACCGCTGCTGCTGTGGCTTAGGCCGCCTCCCCAGCTGGGTGGGCACCTGTCCTCCGGTCCGGAAGGTGGCCGGCTGTCCCCGGCCCACACAGGGTGCTGCCTCAGCGCCTCTGTGCTTCTGCCTGTTCCAGAAGCTGTCAGGTTCTCTGGCGCACCCTCTCACCTGTTCAGACTAATTTCCTAAGTTCGGCGGGTCTCGGACCAAGATGGCGACCGCTGCTGCTGTGGCTTAGGCCGCCTCCCCAGCCGGGCGGGCACCTGTCCTCAGGTCCGGACGGTGGCTGGCTGTCCCCGGCCCACAAAGGGTGCTGCCTCAGCGCCTCTGTGCTTCCGCCTGTTCCAGAAGCTGTCAGGTTCTCTGGCGCACCCTCTCACCTGTTCAGACTAATTTCCTAAGTTCGGTGGGTCCCGGACCAAGATCCATAATCTGTTTTAATGGGTTTTTTGAGACACTGTCTTGCTTTGTAGTCAACCTCTATGTGTCCCATGACTGCATTTAAGTCTGGAATGATATATTTCTAGGTGACCTTAAAGTCTTGGTGCTTCTGTTTCTCTCTTTTTAGGAGACTAGAATTGAGATTATATGCCATCTCAGATAGCCTGGAAACTCATTCTGACACATATTAACTATAGTTATTTGGAGATAGAGAATATTGTTTCAAAACAATGAATCATAATATAGAGATAAAATCTTTGTGTTGATCAAAATAGCTAACTCAGATATTAAAATATCTGCTACCTAATACATATCATTCCTTTGTTGAAAAGCCTTCAAAACTCTCATTTTTAGGTGTTAGTATTGCACAATTTTATTTTTGTACAGAATCTTAGTATACAATCCTGATCAAGATCCTACTCACTGTATATTCTAAGCTGTAATGAATTCTGCCTCAATCACCCACTCGGTGGATTTGCAGATACACATCCACTCTCATAATTGAATTTTAGTAAATGTGTTTGCCAATTTCACTTTCTATATGATCGATTTCAAGTATGGTTACTTATATACAGCAAAACAGAAAGAATATACTGTCATATCTTTTATTGTGGTTTTAAGCAAGTGATTTTAGACAAGTGGGGCTGAAATGGGGCTCAGTAGTTAGAAGGACTTGCTGCTACTCGTTAGCATTTGGGTGTTGTTTCCTTAATACACTTTGTGGAACCAGCTCCAGGGTATTTTAAAGGTTGTGAGACTTTTAAGACTATCTTAAGAGTTATAACAATTTTAGAGAGTGTAATACAATCTTTGGATCAAATGCCACATGTCTACTTTTTTCAGAAGTAATGATTTTTGTGAAGCATGGTCATTTTTAGTGAATTTTCTGGGACCACACTTAAGCTAAAACTGTAGTGTTGTTCCAAAGATGACACAACCCAAAAGGTATAAACTACTTACTCAGTCTCTACTTACTGAACTTCATTGATCTGCTGTTAAGAAATTGATCAGATTAAAGCTCAAAGTTCAGGCAAATATCCTTGAATAAGTGCAACCTATCTGTTTTAATTGTTTCTTGATCACAGCATAAAAATTAGCATGTATAAGGATAATTAGTACAGATTTATTCAAAGTATTTAGAATTTCTTATAATTTATATAAACCTATAAATTAATAATCAGAAAAGGTTAATGTGTCCTATAATTTTTATAGTTACAGCAATTTCACTGGAGTATTTACATTCTACCATTCTAAAATTTTGAAGAAATAACAAAGATGGCTCCTGTTGGGCAGAAGTGGCACATGCCTTTAATCCCAGCACTTGGGAGGCAGAGGCAAGCAGATTTCTGAGTTCAAGGGTAGCTTGGTCTACACAGTGAGTTTCAGGACACCAAGGACTACACAGAGATACTATGTCACAAAATAAAACTAAACAAAACAAAAGAACAAACAAAGATGACTCCCTTTATTTACATATAAATTATTTATTAATAAATTATAATTTTAAAAACATATTGTTTTAAAATTAACTAATTTTACTCCTAGTCTCACGAATAAGAAAGTACTAACTTTATCTGCTTTGATGCATGTATTTTAGTATTATTACACATGATAATGAGAAATTAGTAAGATTGAATACTGTATATAAAAAATGAATTCATTTGCTTTGTGTATTCATTGAGAATTCTAGTGTGGATATGTTCAAATGTGGTTCTAAGATTATCCCAGATCTAAGTATAGAATATCTTTATAACTAAGAAATTTATTTTACACGAGAAAGAATTGGTATAAAACAAATTAGCTCCAGTTTGAAACTGTGATTAGGTACCCATCCCAGCTGCTATAGTGAGAATTCATAAACAAATATAAAAATATCAGTAACCCATATGGAGATAAAAGAAACAGAGTAATTAAGAAAATTATGGATACACATCTAATTGTGTATCTGATGGATTTGTCAATCAGTGGCTTTGTCAATAAATTGCTGCAAGATGGGATTCCATGTGATAGCACACAAGTTTTCCTTGAGTTGAAATCTCGCAAGCCATGAGATAAAAGTATGACATTCTATTGAATAGAAATTACAGAAATAGAAAAACAGACTTGATAAACACCATTGTGAGAAAAGGTATAAAATTATGCTACATCAAACTATGGCTAAACTGTGGTCTTATATCATTGAATAAATTTTTATTTTTGTTAACATTCATATTATTTATGAATAACAAATTAATATATTTAAATTAGATCAACAAATATGTAATATAAAATACGTAATTTCAAAAGAGAATATAACTAATACAATTATAACAATTTTTTGTAGAAAAATATACATATAAATACACACACAGGAGTATTTGTGTGTGTGTGTGTGTGTGTGTGTGTGTGTGTGTGTTTTACTGTAATATTTCTTGGAAATTGAAATTATACATTTTTCTGATTTTCAAATACTCAGTAAAATTTCATCATACTTTGTTGAAACACCTTATATTTTACACCATTACTTGTATTTACAGTATTTATATTAGAATACTTGGCAAACATAGCTATGCCTGAAAATTAACAACTGTTTCTTTAAAACTATTTATTTATATTATCTTGGAACAAATGTTTATTATGTGCAACACTTCAGTGCCTGGTGTCTGTGGAGGGCATCAGATCACAAAGAAGTGCAGTTATAGAGGGTTATAAGCTGTGCTGTGAGTGTTGGTCATTGATTCTGGTTTCTTTGGAAGTTCAGCCAATACTTGACCATTGATCCGTCTCTCCAGCCCAAAAACTTAAAAAAAAAAAAAAACACACAAAACAAAAACAAAAACAGAAAACACTGTTTTCAAGCACCATAGAATATAAAATGGGTGGAAAATGAAAGGCTTCAAGCTTCAAACCATTGGCTGGCATGTTCAAGCTCAAGAGCAAACACTGTATTATATTTCTAACACACTGCCAGAGCCATTGAGGAGACACTAAAAATTAACAAGTGATCTTCCTGATATGGGTCCACGATGGACTATTAAAGTTAATGACAGAATTGCTTCTTTAGGCAAGAGAATTTCATTTAAGAAGAGATTCCTGCTATTATTATGCTTTTCCTGTGTGTGTGTGTGTGTGTGTGTGTGTGTGTGTGTGTGTATCACCCTTTTGAGTAGATTATAGGTTTCTGCAGAACAGTGAAGATGTACTGTCTTGTAGTGATGCTATATAAACAAATAAATGGCTTCATAATTATTAGTGATGATCCTGTAAGAATTACTAAAATTATTTTAGTAATTACAAAGCCTTTTATAATAGAGCTACTATTAAATCATTTCTGATATCAAAACTGTAATGAAAACTCTGCCAATCTCCAAGGATCATGAGTTAATTGCTTCTGAGATAACAAGAAGTTATCTACAATTTAGACTGCATTCCAAGAGGTTGTAAAACAAAGACAGTTCATAAATTTAATTTATGATTAGAATTTATGTGTAAATGCGTGGTGAACTTTTTAACATGTGATCATGTATTCTGAAAGATATGTGAGATTTGAAGACAAAGAGAGGGAAGTTTTTAAGCAAAACTCTAAAGAACTTAGAAATAAAGTCTAAAGTAGCCTTTCAAAGTGTTCCTTTTTTCCTCCTGCAATATCAACTAGCAGGCTTTAAGTTAGAGCTGTGCAGTTCCTGGGGAGATGGAGCAAAGGCCACTTTATTCCCTTCAATAGGCTATTGGTGCTAATTGACTAAGCCAGTGGCATTTATCCCTCAGAATGAGCAAGAAGTTTTTAAGAGACTTTAGAGGTTATCAACAAGCATTCACTATATATAGAAAGTTAGAACATTTGGAGATTATCAGTCTTTACAGCTACCCTGCACCTGTGTCCTACTCTATGTGTTGCTTCAACTCATTCCATCCTGGCAACACACTTTTATTTTTGATTTTTGATTTTTTAGATTCTAGTACAAGTACACCATTCCTCCCTCCTCTTGGCAGTCATTCTGATGATAATTTATGTGTATAGCAAAACACTTTTTATAAAGGAATGACAAAAATGATTTTTTAAAATTCTAACATATTCTTTAAATTTCAGAGTTGAATTGAAGGATAATCATGGCAATGAATTTAGCATGGATCATTAACCAGGAGGGTTCTTGACAATTTACAAAAATATCATGTTTATGAAAAATTATAAATTACATAGTCATTTTTGTTACTTATAATAAAACAGATGCTTTAATGAAGAAGTTAATTTTTGGGCTTAATATTACTGTCTTCTATTTCTGACAATGATTTAACTCTGTACTTATACTGTAAATATCTATTCCACTGTCCATCTCGAACAGCCACAATTTTATCTTTACTGCAGGCACTTTACCAGAATTAAGTTAAGATTCATGAATTTCTATGGTGGTTTCTGAGAGGGCGAGTGTGAAATAAAAGTAATAATTAGAAATTTATATATAACTCATAATTAAAAATAAGAATATTCTTAATATTAAGAATGTAGATGAATTTGACTTATTCTGATAGTGTGATTGTGTTGCTTTAACAATAATTCTGCTTTTTTATTTCATTTAAAATATTTCATAATATTTTGTAGAGGTATAAAAGCATAGAGTCTAGAAAAGTAGATTGGTATATCTGCATGAATATTTCTCAATGGTTCTTGAAATCATTCACATACCTTACAGCTGCACAGTTTGGACACTATTGTAGATTAATTTTCTTCAACACTGGGAATATTTGAAGGAATAGACCATGCTCACCACATAGAACTCACAAATGTGTGATATTGCATAATTACAAATTATATGAATAAAATGTTAAATGAGGTATGGATAAATCCAGTCATCCCATTGTACCTCATAAATGTACACATTAGTATAGATTAACATCATTTGTAAAGGAATGGAGTGGCAATGCATTAATTTTATGCACTGCATATCTATATTCCAAGCACTTCAGGTGATGAGAGACATAAAACAGAAGATTAAGTAGATCAACTTGAACTACATAGTTTTTGTCAGTCAAGATTAAGTAGATCAACTTGAACTACATAGTTTTTGTCAGTCACAACTAAAATGAAACAAAAAATAAGTGTAAAACTTAATTACTTTTAAGGGTTCAAATAACGAGCCAGAGATGGTTAAATTTAGAAAATCAAACTCATATGAACCAAAGCTCATCAGATATCAAAAAAATAGAGGGAGTGAGATACTATTCAAATACATTCTGAAGGAGATAATTCTTATTAACAGGAGGGAAGTTTGTAATTTGAAAGACAGAAAAATATGAAGATATATTGAGAATAGGAAAAATAACATCAAAATAATGATGTTAAATTAATTCAGAAACATCAACTAATTACAATAAAATTATCTTAATTGATGTTGAATTCATTCTTCAACTTGTCAAGGAAAAAAATTAGACGAGGAGGTGAGAAAAGAGGAGAAGTGAGGAAATGAGAAATTAGATGAGAAGAGGAAAGACAGGACAGGAATAAAAAAGAGAAAAGGCAGGAGAAGACATTAGAAGGGAAAATAAAACTACCAAAAATGAGAAGGAGTGAAAGGAACAGAGGAGTAGGACATGGCAAGGAGGGAGCAAGGAGAAGATGGGAGAGGAGAGAAGAGAGAAGTAGAAAAAAAAAGATTAAAAAGGGAGAATTGTAACAGAAGAAAATAAATAAAACAGAAACCTCCATTTCTCATGTATTTACTATGGAAAGCTTCAGATTACCTTCAATATAAAATGAAGAGTTGTATACTTCTATACTGGATATTGCTGAATAAAGGTTGAAAATGTAATCCCAGGAAACATAGATTGACTACAGAGAAAACAAGTTTCTTAACCAGGAATTGCATGTCTGGGTATAAAATCAAATGTGCTTCTCCTGTACTGTACATTGTTATGTTATAAAGCAGACACATGTCCACTATTTGCAGTATTGGTGGCCCTTAGGGTTCAATTACCTAACTCCTCATTATCCATATTTGAAATTGTTTTATCTTCCCAAGGCAACTCAAATCCTTAAGGAATAAAATTCACAGAAATAGAAAAATCTGTCTGAATAAATCCTTGATGCTGAGAGGCATGGTGAGTAATCATAAATTTATAATGGCATTTCCTCTTGCTGCCAGAGATCTGATTATTGTGTCCTAGGAGCTGATATCACAATAAGCAGAAGGATTCACTGGAAAAAAAATCTCATCTCTCCCCAAGTCTGAAATTACTACTAAAGCTAAAAAAGAAAGAAAAGAGTCATGTAAGACCACAGAGAGACAATATCTCAAAAACCCAGTTCTGGAGATGGAGTCCCTGCATCAATCATGCTGAGAAGCAATTCCCTTACCTTAAATCCCCTTCTTGTGAGAGGAAGGAGATATCACACAAAGAAAGTGGCATAGAAAGAAATCAATTCAGTATCAGTTTCACAAAAGTGAATACTGTCTTGAAGACTAGAGATAAGATAGAGTACATACAAAAGGTCAATGGACCATCCACCTAACAAAGTCCTGCATATCTTTTCGCAGAATATATCCCAGTGTGCCAATGTGGATTTTCCCTTAATTTACCTTCTGCGTGAAGCCTCGATCCAACCTCAAGGGTCCCAGTATGAACTAATCTAACCAGCATTTTTCATGATTAATCAAGACATAACTTTTCTACCTCTAAACACAAAATTCCACTACCATTCCACATCCATTGTCTTTACCTGAGAAGAAATGCTCTCACAATTCAGATCTGGATAAGGATACACATCATGTAAACCTCCCAAGTCCCTTCTGTCTATCTGACTTTTATCTACCTAAGCCATTTATAATCTCAAGGCCCAAAACCCCACACACATTCTTTTCCTGATCAAACCTACTATGTAAATATTAGGTATTGAACTAATAAAAGTTGTCCACATCACACATTATTTTTCAAAATTACTAACAAAATAAAAGATTTCATTCTTACATTCTCTAGGCCTATAGCAATATTTGCTACTGAAAAATAGGTGTATGAATTTGAGAGCACAGAATGTAAAAAAACAATCATTAACTTTATCAAAGAATTCAAATAATTCAAAGAAGGAACAAAGAAACAACTGAAAAATAGGAAAATTAACCTACTAGAAAATGTCTGGGTGATGCCAGAATTTGGTAGACCAGACTACTAGCATTACAGTGTAAAACATACTTTCCTGAGACCAGAACAAAATGAAAGACTCTCTTTTCGAAGAAGAGCTTCCTCTTCTCTGCCTCCTTTGGTGAGCCCAATCCTTACATCTTCTACATGAGGAATATCATATGGTCCTTGGCAAAATTACAAGTTCAACTACCTAGAATTCCTCTACATACAAATAAGGTATTCCCACAATTCCTCAGCCAATGAAACTTCACCCTAAGATGAACTCACTCCCACTCTCAAACGTTAACATATTAACTGGTTCACCCAATTTCACTGCATGTTGTTCCAGAGAAATGTTTCCCTGAATATCATCTTAAAGAAATGTAACACTAGAATCCTCAGAGAAGAACACCTACCTGCATTTACTGATGAGTGAGGATCCTGCAGATCCACCCATGTTGGGCTCCAATTCATCCTTTTCTGTCCGGTTTGCAGCAATGCTTGAACATGCCAAAAGAAGATGCAGAACTTAGAATCTGACTCTTCTCCATGCTTCTATGTCCTTCTCCATGCTTCGGTGTCCAGTGTGTAGCAGTGCCTGGGCATCATGAGAGAAAAAGCAGAATGGAGAACCACAAGACTTGAGAACAGAATTCAATAAGCTTTAAATGATGATAGAATTGAAGGATCCATTCCATAACTGCAAACCTCAGAGAAAGCCTTAGAAGTAGAATGGATCAAGAAAGCAGAAGATAGAATACCAGTACTGGAAGATTTGCAAAATAATAGAATATAGAACACATATATATTGAACAAAATATTTTTACAACACACACACACACAAATAGAGGAAATATGGGAACCATGAAGTGATAACACATTTGGATTATATTGAATTATGCAGGAGGGAAAAGAGGCACAAGCAGAGACCATGTCTTTAACATGATCACAGAAGAACATGTCATTAAACTAAGGAAAAATATACTGATTCAGATACAAGAAAAACACAAAACACCAAATATAAAACAACATATAAAGTTCCCCAAGTCATATGATACTTATTACAGTAAGTAATTTTAAAAAGTGAATTGAAATCCTCAATACAAAAAAATTGCAAGTCCCATGTAACAAAAATCCCATCAGGATAACAGATAATTTCTCAATTGAAAATTTGAAAGTCAGAGGAACCTGCAGTATTGGATTCCACATTTAAAGGGCTACAATACAATGGGCAGTGTTAAAATTCTTGTTCTAGCAGAACCATAAATGTCATAAGTGTGGATAGACATGAAGAATTTATTTGATGTAGGTGATACATGTTTAATCTCATGACATTCTTATGTTTCTAGCTTACTTGCAAATGTGACATATGAGGAGTTGGGGATTTATGAAATAGAGTCTATGGTTATGTCTCTACTAGCTTTACTTTCTCATTACCTAAGATTTATTTTTTTATCAGATGTTGACAAGTTTTCTTCCCCTCTCCTTCTACCAGAACTGTAAAAATTGGCATAAGATCTACTATTGGCTTATGTGGACTGTTGTATTAATTTCTATGGCCTCTCAGACCTCAGACTAAATAAATACACTTCCTAATTACACCTGTATGCAGATGCAAGTATTTCATTGTTCAAATAGAATACAACATAGTATTAAAATATATCACATGTATCCAAACTGTGAGATTATGAGGAAAGAAAGAATTGCTCTATATTTGCATTAGATATTTCCCTCTGGATTGTAAGAAATTAACTCCAGATGAAATCATTGAAGGAAGGAAATCTTATTTTGTTCCAAGGTTTTAGAGAAGTAACAGGGATTTTTGTTTTGTTTTGTTTTTTGTTTTTGTTTTTTGATCAAAGAATGCATGTTGGAAGAATTAGTTCTGCCTATGTCAATAATAACTTGTGTTGTAAACAGGGTAGAGAACAAAGCAGAGAAAATATTCTAGATAGTGATATAGCATTCAAAGGTCCATTCCAAATGACATCCAACCACACAACTCTACATTTCTCAAAGTTTCACTGCTTTAAAAATATCGCCATGAGTTGGAGATTGTGAAAGACTATGTTAGTGTCAGAATAGTGTCTTATATGGAAAATGCAAAACACTAATTTTCCTTGTGTGTTGGCATCATGCTAGCTTCATTTAGACATCCCCAACCTTCCAGGTCTTATTACAATTCATATTCTCTGTATTTTGGCCAGTCTCTATTTAATTCATACTTTCTACCATAGCTTAAGACATCTTTCCTCTGGGGGGGTGGGAGGGGCTCCTTGCAAAAAATAAGAGGCTACCATAGACTGCCTGGCATCAATGATTTTATGAAATCTTGATATGAATATCCACTTAATCCAGTTTGTTTCCTCATGTATGCCTGAAAATGAGTACCCAATTATTTAAAACCATAGGTAATGAATTCTTCCTGCCAGCACTGAAATGTTATCCAGATTTCAGACCATAATAATCACCCTTTACCTGTGCACATATTTGATCACAATGTTGGAAAATATTATAACATTCTTGGCCTTTATCTCTGACTTTCACTGCTCAATCCTAGTTACTACTCTGTCTCTTATGTGTCTTTTAATGCTATTTGTTTATGCAGTAACTCTGTCCTCATGGTGCTGCTGAACATACAAACTGAGCATCAATAGCATTGTTTGCACAGACTGCCACAGCATGATCTACTTTGTTGTCATTTGTACAAGGACAGAAGTTTTTACCTTGGTGTCATGGCCTACAATCACAATGTGGCCATTTGTCACCTTGTCAGATACCTGGTCCTTATGAATCTCTACTACAATATTATTCTGGTATTATTCACTCTGTGCACTAGGGTTGTTAATAGCTTGCTACGTAATCTATTAGTGTTTTGGTTGTACTTCTGGACAGCCTAGAAAACATTCATTTCTTTTTTGAACTTGTTCAAGTCCTCAAGCTGGCATGTTCTGATACCTTCATTGATAGCATCCTGGCAATCATTTCAAATTCTATATTAACATTCTACAATTGTTTTCTCTTCTATATTGCATTGTGGATACAATGTTGACAGTGCTAGCATAAGAAAAAGGATACCAAGAATTTTCCATATGGACATCATTTTCCAGTTGTTTATTTGTGATATGTGATAGGGTAGGTTATATACATTAACTCAGAAATAATTGATTTGCCCAGGAAGATTGAAATTGCTTTGGTCATATATTCTAAGGATCCTATGATGATAAACCACTTCATCTACAATTTAGGTACAAGAATATATACATTGAGTTCCATGTACTAGCATAGATAGATAGATAGATAGATAGATAGATAGATAGATAGATAGATAGATAGATATATTAGATTAGATAGATAATCTGCTTCCTTTGTTTCCTTCAATATTTCTTGTTCCTCCTCCTTGCTAGGTCTCAAATTGATGACCACTGCTTTCTCTTTACTTATTATTCTTATGTATATACAATCAGTGAAATCTGTCTAGGGTCTTGTGTGTGTGTTTATGTGTTGTGTGTGCATGTGTGTGTGCGTACACATGTGTGTGTGTGTGTGTGTTTGTGTCCTTTCAGAAATCCCTATTTGTTATTGGATAGGCAATTAGGTGGATCATCTCTAGAAATGTCTAATTCTTCCTCACTCAGCTGCTCTTATTTCTATATAGTTCTTTGGCTAAGAAGTACCCATTTCCCACTAGTATGTTTATTAATTATATCAGTATTCAGATCTCTTTTTATGTGAGATAATAAATACTTTAAATTTATTCATATTAACAGCCAGTTTTACCATCTGTATGGGGTATATGGCTAAAAAATGCATAATAAGAACTTTTTGTTGGTTTGTTTTTGTTTATTGGAGACAGGGTTTTTCTTTGTAGCCCGTGCTGTCCTAGAATTCACTCTATAGATCAGGCTATACTTGAACTCACAGAGATTTGTCTGTCTCTGCCTCTTGGTGCTATGACTAAAGGTATAAGCCACTACTACCTGGGTAAACATTTTTTCTTGTTTTTATTCCTGTTTTATTATTACTCATATTATTTGTTCAATTTCAAATGTTATCCCCATACACAGTATCCCTTCCATGAAACCCCCCAAACCACTCCCGTCCATTTTGCCTCTAAGAGGGTACTCCCCCACCCACACACCCTCTCCCACATCCTCTCTCTAGCAACCCCTATTTCTGAATCATCAAGCCTCCACAGGACCAAGACCTCCCCTCTCACTAATACCAGATGGGATAGTCCTCTGCTATGCTATATCAGGAGCCATGCACTGGCCCATGTATATTCTTTGATTGATGGTTTAGTCCCTAGGAGCACTGAGGGGTCTGGTTCATTGATACTGTTGTCTTCCTATGGGATTGCATTTCTCTTCAGCTCCTTCAGCTCTTCCCCTAATTATTCCATTGAGGTCCACAGGCTCAGCCAGTTGTTGGCTGTGATTTTCTGAATCTGTCTTATTCAGGTGCTGCCAGAGCCTCTAAAAGGACAGCCATACCAGGCTCCTGTCTGAAAGCATATCTTGGCATCAGCAGTAGTGATGTGGTTTGGTATCTGTGGTTGGAATGGATCACACATTGCACACTCAGGGCAAGAATCTTGAACACATCAGCGCAGGAGAAAATTTCCTGAACAGAACACTAGCTGCTCAAACTCTAAGATCAACAATTAACAAATGGAACCTTATGAAACTGAAAATGTTCTGTAAGGCAAAGGATACTGTCAATAACAAAACCTGGCAACCTACAGATTAGGAAAAAAATCTTTATGAACCCTATATAAGAAGAAAGCTAATAACCAAAATATATGAAGAACTCAGGAAGTTAAACTCCAAAAAATAAACAACAACAACAAAAAATAACAAATGGGGTACAGATCTAGACAAATAATTCTCAACAAGGATGCTCAACACTCTTAGTCATAAGGAAAATGCAAATTAAAGCATCTCTGAGATTCCAACTCCCCTCAATCAGAATCGCTAAAACCAAAAATTCAGGTGACAGCAGATGCTGGCAAGGATGTGGAGAAAGTGGCATACTCCTCTGTTGGTGGTGGGACTGCAAGCTGGTACAACCACTTTGTAAACAAATCTGGATGTTCCTCCGAAAATTGGAAATACCTCTACCTGAAGACCCAGCTATACCACTCTTGGATACATAGCCAAAAGATGCCCCAACATATAACAAGGACAAATGCTCCACTATGTTCATAGCAACCTGATTTATAATACCCAGGGGCTGGAAAAAAAAACACAGATGTCCCTCAACAGAAGAATGGATACAGAAAATGTGGTACATTTACAAAATGGAATACTACCAAGCTACAAAAATGATGACCTCACGAACATGTTTGGCAAATAAGTTGAACTAGAAAATATCAACCTGAGTGAGGTAATCCAGACCCAAAGGACATACATGGTATGTACTTACTTTTACGTGGATATTAGCACAAAAGCACAGAATAGCGACAATACAACTCAAAGACAGCATGAAGTTTAACAGAAGGAAGGCCATAGCGTGGATGATTGAAATCCAATTAGAAGGGGTAACAAAATAATCTCAGGAGGTAGAAAGTGGAAGGTACCTGGGTGGGAGATAGAAATGTTATGAAAAAGGGGGGGGAGCACAACCAGGTATTGGAAGAAACAACAACAACAAAAAATAGTCTAAAGGGGCAGGAGAAGAAATAGAAATAAGTAGCAGCACACAGCCATCCAGAAGCCATGGGCAAACTGGGTTTATCAGAAACAGGGGGGGTGGTGGGGTGGAAATGAATAAGAGATGGATGGCGATAAGAGAAGAATGAAGCTAAGACAAGATTCTGATCAAAGTTCCAAGTTTAACATTCAGTACTGTGTTTATATAGGGAGAGCCCACAAATGTGGGCCCTAAGGGGTTTAGGGGAGGAGGGGAAGAGAAGGAATGAGCCAGAGTTCCTCCTGTGCTCTGGGCAGTTGGACGTGGGAGGGCTGCAAGATGCTTTCCACTAGGCCCTAGGTTAGCATCTAAGCCACTGACGCCACACGGTGGGTAGTGGACAAGGGGCATTCCTGGGATACCCTCGGCCCCACAGTGACACCCTCAGCCCCTGGAGTTACAGGAGAGAGGGCAGAGAGAGAGAAGTTCCCATGCAGTTGAAAGCCCTATGTCCAGTCCGTGGCTGGAGCACAGGAAGGCCATTTGATGGGAGATTAGAAATGGCTCATTAGGAGATGGCCTATCCCATCGTCTAAGCACAGCTGCCCTTGATAAACAAACAGACTATGGTTTTAGAGCTTTATTATAGAAAGGCAGGGAGAAAAGAAAAAATGGAGAGAGAGAGAGAGAGAGAGAGAGAGAGAGAGAGACTAGTCATGGCCAAGAGGAAAGAAAGGGGAAAAGGAAAGAGAATGAAAGGCTAGAGGAAGAGGTTAGAGAGAGATGGGGGTGGAGGGGAGAGAGTAAGAGAGTGAGAGGGAAGGATGAGGACAGAGCAAGGTGGGGCCAAGCAGGCCCTCTTATGGTGGGCTGTTATCTTGGTGTTGTGAGGTAACTGGGAGGAGTCCACCCTGAATTTCAGAAGCTTGGGACACTGTCTATGTGACTAAAATTCATTCTTCTCCTGTGGGGGGATGTGGGGGTGGTAACTTCTACAAGATCCAGGGTTCCAGGAGACATGAGGGAATGCCTACCACCCCATGTAAGTGAATTATCACCACCAGGTCCCTGGGTTCCACACCTCAGCTTGACTACAGACCAGACTGTCTGTGCATAGCCCATTGACCCACACAGAGGCCTAACCTTTGTTTCAGCTGGACTATGTTGCAAAGGAATCTCAGTGAGCAGTTGATTCTTCTTAGCTCATGTAGGAAGTTGCGAGTGCAATCAAAGTGGTTTATTACACCAAGGTCATTAGGGTCCAACATGGCAAGCACTCAAGGTCTATTCAGCCTGCTCAAAGCTGGAAAAAAATTCTGCTCAAGGCTGGGAAGCACACAATTCCAACTTTTTTGTTTTTGTTTTTTAAAATGAGCAGCACTAGTAGCTGGGTGTGAGGAGGGCAGCTAGAGTTTGTGGGGCAAGATTTACATGTTTTCCATAATCCCATCTAGGGTAAAGAGTGATCAGGCCACAGTGCCTGTCTTAGGTAAGTGTCTATATTGCTCCTTCTTAGCAGTCACGGAGGACAAACACCTCATTGATGTATGTCTCTGTCTTAGGTCAATAGGAGCTCAAGAACTCTCTTACCCATCTCTGACTTCTGGCCTACTATAGCACAATCTTTCCCATTCAGACAAAAACCAAGAAGGACATATGAATATGCACTCAATTCATCCCTTCATAGTGATGGATAGCTGCCATGGTGAACTTGGTGAGATTGATCCTGTATGAAGGCAACCAATCTGTTTAAGAAACAACATCCAAAAGTTAAAACCAACAAATTAAAATTAATGATCTAAGCAGAGTAAAAAATTAAAGTGTCTGCCATGGGGAAGTAGAGAATCAAGATTCAAACCATTCCTAATTTTTACCTTTTTCTCTTTTCCTTTGGACTAGTCCTTCTTGAACTTTAGCCATAGAATCCTTTATTATTCCTGAATGATTGATATAAAAGTAGCATTCTTCATGGATAGCTGTACATAACCCTCCCTGCTGAAGGAATAAAAGATGAAGTTCTCTCGTGTTTTAAAGTATTGCCTCAGAAAAGAGGTTAGAGCTTCTTGCAAAGGAGAAAGAGAAGTTTCTATCATTTTTGTATCATATCTGTATCTATTGCCATTCTAATAATCTCAGAATTTTTTCCTTGCAAAACCAGGGCAGATGTGCCAGCAGCTGCTCCTTCTACACTCAGAGAGTTCCTGGGAATCCAATTTTTAAATTTTTAAAATGAAAAGCATGATTTAGATAATTTTGTGGTATATGGGGATATAATTCCCCCTTTTTTCTCTCTCTCTCTCTCTCTCTTTTTTCTTATGAAGATACTATTTTAAAGGTTCATGGGCCTGTTCCACAATACATTGTTCTTTATGATAATAAGGAAATATGAGTAACATGCATTTACCACAATTTATTAGGTACAAGTCCATGAGGATTAGCACCATTATGTGGTACATGAAGAAACTGAGGACACTGAGAACAAGACTTTACAATTTGACATACATATTTTCTAGAAATACAAAATTGTTGTCTCAAATTATTACAATTTTGATGATATAAAGAGTTAGATTGTTTGGCTAATTGTTCCTGTAAGGCCTATAATCTGCCCTGTATACAAATCTGCTGTGCCATTGCCTAGGGGCCCAGGCAATCTGGTATGAGCTCTTAATTGTCCTATAAAATAAGGAACAGTGCATGTTTCCCAAATTAAGCTGTATTGTATAAATAATTATAAAATTTGAGAATTAGCAGTATCTAAAAAGGGAACAATTTCAAGTAATTATAAAGCATAAGCTATATGTTGGCTGTCAGTATACAAATTGAAAGCTTGATTTTTCAATATCTTAAAAACAGTGGCTATTTGTTCCCAATTCTAAGAAGGGGCAAAGTGTCCAAACTTTGGCCTTCGTTCTTCTTGAGTTTCATGCGTTTAGCAAATTGTATCTTATATGTTGGGTATCCTAAGTTTCTGGGCTAATATCCACTTATCAGTGAGTATATATTGTGTGAGTTCCTTTGTGATTGGATGACCTCACTCAGGATGACGCCGTCCAGGTCCATCCATTTGCCTAGGAATTTCATAAATTCATTCTTTTTAATAGCTGAGTAGTACTCCATTGTGTAAATGTACCACATTTTCTGTATCCATTCCTCTGTTGAGGGGCATCTGGGTTCTTTCCAGTTTCTGGCTATTATAAATAAGGCTGCTATGAACATAGTGGAGCATGTGTCCTTCTTACCGGTTGGAACATCTTCGGATATATGCCCAGGAGAGGTATTGTGTGATCCTCCGGTAGTACTATGTCCAATTTTCTGAGGAACCACCAGACTGATTTCCAGAGTGGTTGTACAAGCTTGCAATCCCACCAACAATGGAGGAGTGTTCCTCTTTCTCTACATCCTCGACAACGAAGACCAAAGTGTGGACACTTTGCCCCTTCTTGGAATTGGGAACAAAACACCCATGGAAGGAGTTACAGAGACAAGTTTGGAGCTGTGATGAAAGGATGGACCATCTAGGGATTGCCATATCTGGGGACCCATCCCATAATCAGCTTCCAAACGCTGATACCATTGCATACACTAGCAAGATTTTGCTGAAAGGACCCAGATAGAGCTGTCTCTTGTGAGACTATGCCGGGGCCTAGCAAACACAGAAGTGGATGCTCACAGTCACTATTGGATGGATCACAGGGCCCCCAATGGACAATATGAACTACCCAGTACCCCCCTGGAGCTCGTGTCTCTAGCTGCATATGAATCAGAAAATGGCCTAGTCGGCCATCAGTGGAAAGAGAGGCCTATTGGTCGTGCAAACTTTATATGCCTCAGTATAGGGGAATGACAGAGCCAAGAAATGGGAGTGAGTGGGTGAATGAGTGGGTGGGGGAGTGTGTGGGGAACTTTTGGGATAGCACTGAAAATGTAAATGAAATAAATACTCAATTAAAAATAACAGTGGCTATAACACACAATTCAATTATTTGTGAAGCAGGGCAAAAACTTGAGAGAATAAACGTGATCCAATCAAATATGTTTTTCTCCCATTAGATAACCTGCTTATGAATACGGTAAATGCATTTTTTATCAGCTTCATCCATAAATTTATAGGAAATACAAAAGTATGAATAGAGGAAAATTCTAACAACTTTCCTTTTTAGATAATGATTATTAAATTTCCCTAAATAGTTTGCCATGCATTAGGGCAAATATCAGTATTCTGCAATAACCAATCGAATTGCTTTTTGAAAAAAGAATAAATGTTTCATCAAGTTCTTTCCCAAAATAATTTCATGGCTCTCTCCTATAATTGTGTATTAACACAGCAACAGCTTCAAAGTTTTGTTCAAACTTTACTTGGAGATGAAGAAAGATGAATCCACATTAATGGTCCCTTTTGCCAAAAGACTGCTGTAAAACCGCCAACAATTGATCATAGTCTATATAATGCATCTGTTGTTGGCTAATAGCTTCCACTACTTTCTACAAAGCTATGTGTCCTTCATCAGTTAATTGTCCAGGGGAATTAGGATTTGCATTCCTCCTGGGGAATATCAAACAGAGACTTAAGTCCTCCTATGATAATCTTAAGAAGAGGTCTTAGGCCATTAACATCTCTAAGTAGCTTTTAAAAACCCTTTATTTTTTCTTATTTGAATTTTCTATGATATAATTTGTTTAGGATATAACTAAACATTGAAATATTGAAAAAGATATTGCCTTTGAATCTGTTCTGGAGTAACAACTATTCTAAAATTTTATAACTTGTTGTGTAAGAGCAAAGGCTTATAGTAAAACTTCATCAGTGAGATCAGCTAATAAAATATCTATATAATGAATAATACATACTGAATAGTTCAAAGTTCTAACCTCTTATATTGAAGCAGCTACAAAATTTTTTACATAATGTAAGGCTACTATCCATTCTATGAGGCAAATTTTTCTAATGATATCACCTCATAGGTTCTTTAAAATTACAAGTTCACAAAAAGCAAAGTCTTTGGAATCATCAAGATGCAAAGAAATAGTATAAAAATAATATTTTATATCTTAGTAATTTTGTACCTATTTTAGAATGGCAGCTAGAGTAGATAAACCAGGTTGTAAATGTCCCCATAATTTCCTAGTTTCATTAACCTTTCATAAATCTTAAGTTTGAACTTTGTTTTGCATTAATGGAATAACCAATCCCTTGGAGGTGATTGGGTACATCCACTCCAGTGCCTATAAATCCTTCAAAACTTTTTTTCTTCAATTAGTAACTTAAGGTCTGTTCTCTTATTAGTAATAGACTGGACCCAGTACACATCAGAGGAACCAAAGCCACTTTGTCCTCTCTCACTCTTAACACATTTGGAGGGCAGGGAATGCAAGGGAACTAAAATAAGATGAGCAAGTCTTTTACTTGCTAGTAATGCTGAGGGGGAAAGCTTTGTTTACCAGGTACTGGCCAGATGTCAGCCCATCAGGCTGCATTAGCATTCTCATAAGCAAATTATGTAACAAAGGATCTCCTGCCTGAGGATTCCCAAAAATTCTACTAGCTACTTTTAACAGTCTATCCACAATTTCCTGAAATAGTTCATCAAGACATTATTTGATCCCAGCTAAACACCCACTGAGATATCCTTTCCAATATTGAGAGGTTAAATTTGCTTCTACCACTATATCAAATAAAGCTTGTGTAAAAGGGGTAGCAGTTCAGTACTGTGCTACAGCTATTTTTAACTCTCTCTCTTTTTTTTATTTTACCCTTGCAATCATTTCCACTACTTGATTTTTTTCTTAATTACAAATATGGGTGAATGAAAAACCCTGGGCCTGTGATTGAATTACAATTTGCAGCCAATGGAACACTGGCAGTTTAATATTAATTTTAAGTTTTTCTTGCACACCAGTGCAGAACCATAACTTTGGAAAATAAAACTCAACCTCCAACAAACAATCCAGTCTCTACAAAAACACTAAGTGAATCACCCCCATGCTACAATGTTTTTGGCTGCCAATTCCGGCACACAAACACAAGATAGTGCAGCCTCCAGTTCCTCAAAGAAACACTGCCCTAAATCCTACTTTGAGTTCTAGGATAAGAGTTAAGTAAAATATTATCCCAATTTAGAAATATCTTTAGAGACCTGTTTTCCTGCCTTGGCTCATGCCACATGTTATTGTTTAGAATTACTTCAATTCTGAGTTACCAGTTTTAAGCTAACTATGTGTTACCAATGTTACAAATTTTTAATGATATCAAAAAAACGTATAAGCCAATTATCTGTATCCAATGCATGCACAACATATTTATACTTTTAAAAACAGTCAGAAACAAAAGTGAAGTGACTACACACATCTTACATATTTAGACTGGACAAAATTCTTATATTTTCTAACTATAATTTCAAAAAGGGAGCACCTTGTCACCTGCTGAACCCAATAATGTGTCACAAAGATTTTTGTAGAAGAAACCATCAGCTCCCTTACCATAGAACTTGAGAAGCTGCTGGCCTCTTTAAGAGAGGCTTGTATAGACAGTCACCTCCTGGCAAGGTTTCTCCAGCTATGCTGGACTCCTAAGTACAGGTGCAGGGCTCCAAAGACCAATTAAGACTGGTGTTTTGTTTTGTTTTGTTTTGTTTTGTTTTGTTTTGTTTTGTTTGTTTTGTTTTTTAGATGAATCAAAACTACATCAAGTGGCTGACCAGCAGATACAGTGTTAGCCATTTTTTGGAACATGAAATATAGAATAACAATCATTAAAACAAAGAAACAAAAACAGACATAAATTGACACACATGGACCGATTGGTGCATTAAGGACAGACAATAGACAGAGAAGAAAGAAAACTTGATGTCCCAAAGAGACCCAGATATCCTCTCTAAGAAACCCAGAACTCATCAAAACTGGAAAACATGGGTGAAATGGACTATTTTCTTGACAGATACCAGGTACCAAAGTTAAATGAGGATCAGATTAATGATCTAAACAGTCCTATATCTCCTAAAGAAGTAGAAACAGTTATTAATAGTTTTACAACAACAACAACAACAAAATGCCCAGGACAAGATGGGTTTAGTACAGAATTCTATCAGACCTTCAAAGAAGACCTAATTCCAATATGCCTCAAACTATTCCACAAAATAGAAACAGAAGGTACTCTTCCCAATTAGTTCTTAGAAGCCATAATTATGCTTATACCTAAACAACACAAAGACCCAACAAAAAAAGAGAACTTCAGACCAAATTCCCTTATGATTATCAATACAAAAATACTCAATAAAATTCTCGCAAACCCAATCCAAGAACACATCGAAACATTTATCCATCATGATCAAGTAGGCTTCATCCCAGGGATGCAGGGATCGTTCAATATATGGAAATCCATCCACATGATCCACTATATAAACAAACTCAAAGAAAAAAAACTCATGATCATCTAATTAGACTATGAGAATGCATTTGACAAAATCCAACACCCATTCATGATAAAAGTCTTGGAATGATCAGGTAATCAAGGCCCATGCCTAAACATAATAAAAGCAATATACAGCAAACCAGTAGCCAACATCAAACTAAATGGAGAGAAACTTGAAACAATCCCACTAAAATCAGGGACTAGAAAAGGCTACCCACTCTCTCCCTCCCTATTCAATTCAGTACTTGAAGTACTAGCCAGAGCAATTAGACAACAAAAGGAGATCAAGGGAATATAAATTGGAAAGGAAGAAGTCAAATATCACTATTTGCAGATGATATGATAGTATACAAAAGTGACCACAAAAATTCCACCAGAGAACTTCTAAACCTGATTAAAAAAAAAAAAAAAAAAAAAAAAAAACTCAGTGAAGTATGTGGATATAAAATTAACTCAAACACATCAGTGGCCATTCATTCTCTACACAAAGGATAAACAGGCTGAGAAAGAAGTTAGGGAAACAACACCCTTCACAACAGTCTCAAATAATATAAAATACCTTGGTATTACTCTAAGGAAGTGAATGATCTGTATGATAAGAATTTCAAGTCTCTGAAGAAAGAAATCAAATTCTCAGAAGATGTGAAGATCTCCATTGCTTATGAATTGGCAAAATTAATATGAGATACCAATTTTTCCCTTTGCCCAGTGTACAGTTACCCTTATAAGGACCTTATAATAAGGTCCCAGTATTCAATAAACCCAGGAAAGACTGATTGCTTACCCTTCCCCATTGTACAGTTATTCTTTGTCCGTTTTAGGGTTTCTTTTGCAGCAATGAAACACCATGATTAAAAAGCAACTTAGGGGAAGAAAGCATTTACTTAGCTTACACTTCCAAATCATAATCAATCATGGGAGCCTTTACATGAACTCAAACATGGATGGAACCTAGAGACAATAGTTGAAACAGAGGTCATGAATGCATTCTGATTACTGGTTTGCTCTCATCCTGCTTTCTTATAAAACCTACAGACACCAGCACAGAGGTTGGACCACCCAAAATGGGATGAGCCCTCCTCCCCATTAATTACTAGTTAAGGAAATATTCTAAAGTTCGATCTTTTGAAGGCCCTTTTTCAACTGAGTTTCCCCTCTTTCAGATGACTCTAGATTGTGTCAAGTTGAACTAAAGCTATGTAGAATACCTTAGAAAAGTCTATGTGAGAGTAAGAGAAAAAAATTAACAGTAAAGCACTTAAGCATTTTAGTCAAGTCCTTCTGATTAACCTGATTAACCTGACCTTCCCTTCATTCAAGGGATTATGGGTCTTCAAAGTGGCTCAAATATGGAAATTTGTTCATGGACCAAAATTGGCCTTTTCCATGATCCAAAGTAACTATTATTTGATTGATAATTTTTCTTTTTCTACAATACAAACAAAAATGCAGTAGCCAGCTTAACTTTTCTTGCCTGAAAACATCATAGTTGATTAGAAAGGACTAAAGTCCATACAAGTCCTTTCATCATAAAATGTACGTTGTCTGTAAAACTTATTAGGAGACAGGACATTCTGGACATTGTTTTCTCTATACTGCCCATTATGTTAACTATGATAAGCAAGATTATATTAACTGTTGTGATTCATTACTGCTGTGTGGTCACTCTAATTTCAGGCCCACATTAAGCCCATCACGTTTAATTTATTCAACTGAGCAGCAGCACTTTTTATACTAAACTCTGGCACAATAGATATAGTAATAATATTGCTCTTCAGGTATAGTGATGCCCTTCCAACCATTTTGAATCTTATAGGATTAACGAAAACCATATCTTCTGTATCTCTGCACTCAGGGAGATTAAGTTTTATACAGTATACCCACCATAGCACTACAATGCCTTTGAACCTCAACAATCCATTCATCTATAATTAGATAAGGAATGCCAGGTATATTAGTCAGGGTTCTGTAGAGTCACAGAACTAATGGGTAGTCTCTATATACTAAAGGAATTTATTGATGACTTACAGTCTGCAGTCCAACTCCCAACAATGGTCAGTAGCAGCTGTCATTGGAAGTCCAAGGATCTAGCTGTTTCTCAGTCCCACAGGGCAAGTAAGTGAAGGAGAGATAGAGAGCCTTCCTTCTTCCAATGTCCTTATATGGTATCCAGCAGGAGGTGTAGCCCAAATTAAAGGTATGTGCCACCATACCTTTAATCCCAGATGACTTTGAATTTAGAGATCTCCCTGTCTTAATCTTCTGGAATCCATAGCCAATATGACTCATTAGCTCCATACCAAGATCCAGGTCAGAAACTTCTATCTCCCAGCCTCCAGATTAGGGTCACTGGCAAGCCTTCCAATTCTGGATTGTACTTCATTCCAGATATAGTCAAACTGACAACCAGGAATAGCCACTACACCAGGCATCTATAACTTCTTTTTAATGGATCATCATCTGACCAATATTTCAGCCTAATACTCAAACAAATGTTGGACACCGGGCATGGGGGAAAAAATGGAGTGGAGAAAACCCACATCCCACCAGAGTTGAGGTGCTCTGAGTAGGCAGACTTGGAGGACTGCAGTAAGCTTTCCACATGGCCCTGGGTGAGTATCTGGATGTGGGAAGCTACGGAACCAAAGGCAATCCTAGGTAACTGGTTCTCAGTCTCAGGCATCCCAGAAACTGCTGTTCACCGCAGAATAGCTGAGAGCAAATAGGGTCCCAGGGGTGGCTTGGTCACCCCTGGGGCCAAAGAGAGGAGAGGGCAGGGAGAGAGGGGACGCTGGATGGTTCACACTTGAGTGAGAGTCCTTGGTCCAGTCAGTGGCTGGGAGTGCAGGGAGGTCTTCTAGAAGGAGGTTAGAAGCAGCTCTTTAGGGAATAGCCTATCCCATCATTCAAGCACAGAGGGCCTTGATGAACAAAGACTGTCTATGGTTTTAGGGCTTTATCATAGAAAGGCAGGGAGAAAGAGAGAAGGTAGAAAGAGGGAGAGAGGCCAGCCAAGGCCACATGGAGAAGGACGGGAAAGGAGAGAGAAAAGGAAGGTTAGAGATGAGAGTAAGAGGAGTGAAAGTGTAAAAAGAGAGAGGAGGGGCCAAGCAGCCACTTTTATCATGGACTGGGCTATCTTGTAGTTGCAGGGTAGCTGTGGGAAGGTGAATACCTGGCTACAGTCAGGTAACTGTGGGGGTGGAGTCTAGGAAGAATGCCAGAAGCTTGGGGCTTTATCTGTGTGACTGATAGTCACACACCTCTCCTGTGGGGGCTGTGGGGCGGTAACTTCGACAGGAGCCAGATGTCCAGGAGACATGACCAAACACCTTCTGTCCTAGATAGGTGGAAATTACCACCCATTGGTTCCCTGGGATTCCAGACCTATGCTCTACTTGAGAGCAGGCTGTCTGTGCCCAGCCCACTGCCCCACAAAGTTTTGGCAACTTTTATTACCTTTTTGAGCTTCCATGTTAAACATGTAATTTCCACCCAGTGGGCCTACATAATTAAATTTAGTATGATCCAGTTATATGTTCTTCCCCCACTTTCCCACACCTGGAAATTCATTCCCAAGCATATTTCCCAGGCCTTTGCCTGAAAAACTTAGTAGACACCTTAAGCTCGTTATTAGTAATAGTAAAACTTTTCCCCTCCAGAATACTCCTTAGCCTTAAATCTAAGTTTCTGAAGCAACTATTGTATTTCCTACCTGACATCTCCTTCAGAGAAAGTCACTGCTGTTGTAACATAAAGTGAAGGATTAAGTTCTCCTGGAAAAAGCAGAAAAGACAATACTCTATGCAAGAAGAGTTTGGTTATGCCTTTTGTTAAGGTTAGAGATAATTCATCCTAGGTTAAAATAAACCTTAGTGTACCTAACAGTTCTGTGTTCACAGGGTCAGTAGTATCCTAACAGACATTGTTATGCTAAAGTAAAGGATGCTATTTTTTTTTAAGTAATGCCATTACTTTAGCTAATGATACTCTCCAAGGCCAGAATTTAAATTTTCATCAGAATTCAGCCAGTCTAATAATGAAGTCTTTGGTATGATTTTTCTGTAACACAAGCTCTGTAATTCCTCCAAAACACATTTATGAACTTATACTGTTTTTTTTTGTGCATCTACAGCTGATCAATTTTAAAATCTGAGTTTATAGTTGTACTTCATTACTCTATCATAAGATACTAGAATTTATTTAATTATCAAAGTGCTCATTTTTTATCTTGGTAAATTTATCTTAAAATTCTAAAAGCAAACAACTCTAAGCTTATATGTTTCAAAACCTACTTTACTAAGTGTACTTAAATGTTTTAACCTCCCTTCTAGCATAAATGCTCATCTCATTAGATGCTGAGAAAGCATTTGACAAAATACAACACCCATTCATGTTAAAAGTCTTGGAATGATCAAGAATTCACAGCCTAGCCTGGCACTGGTGGAGCACACCTTTAATTCCAGCACTTGGGAGGCCGTGGCAGGTAAATTTTTGAGTTCGAGGCCAGCCTGGTCTACAGAGTGTGTTTCAGGACAGCCAGAGCTATACAGAGAAACCCTGTCTCAAAAAAAAAAAAAAAAAAAAAAAAGAAAGAAAAGAAAAAAGAAAGAAAGAATGCACAGCCTATACCTAAACATAATAAAATCAATATACAGCACACAAGTAGCCAATATCAAACTAAATGGAGAGAAACTTGAAGCAATTCCAGTAACATCAGGGACTAGACAAGACTGCCCATTCTCTACCTACCTATTCAAATTGTACTTGAAGTCCTAGCAAGAGCAATTAGACAACAAAAGGAGATCAAAGGGAAACAAATTGGAAAGGAAGAAGTCAAAATATCACCATTTGCAGATGATATGAATACACACAGGCGCGCGCACACACACACACACACACACACACACACACACACATATATATATATATATATATATATATATATATATATATATATCCAAAATTCCACCAGAGAACTCCTAATCCTGATAAACAAGTTCAGTGAAGTAGCTGGATATAAAATTAACTCAATTAATCTGCCTTTCTCTACACAAAGGATAAACAGGCTGAGAAAGAAATTAGGGAAACAACACCCTTCACAATAGTCACAAATAATATAAAATACCTTGAAGTGGCTCTAACTAAGCAAGTGAAAAATCTGTATGATAAAAACTTCAAGTCTTTGAAGAAAGAAATCAAAGATTTCAGAAGATGAAAAGATCTCTCATGCTCATGGTTTGGCAGGATTATTATAGTCAAAATGGCTATCTTGCCAAAAGCACTCTACAGGTTCAATGCAATCCCCATCAAAATTACAACTCAATTCTTCACAGAGTTAGAAAGGGCAATTTGAAAATTCATCTGGAATAACAAAAAAGCTAACATAGCAAGAACTATTCTCAACAATAAAGGAACCTCTGGTGGAATCACCATGCCTGACCTCAAGCTTTACTACAGAGCAATTGTGATTAAAAACAAAAAAACAAAAACAAAAATCAAAAACAACAACAACAACAACAACAAAAAACTGTTTGGTACTGGTATAGCGATAGACAGGTAGATCAATGGAGTAGAATTGAAGACCCAGAAATGAACCCACACAGCTATGGTCACTTAATCTTTGACAAAGAAGCTAAAACCATCCAGTGGAAAAAGGACAACATTTTCAACAAATGGTGCTGGCTCACCTGGCATTTATCATGTAGAAGAAAGCAAAATGATCTATTCTTATCTCCCTGTACAAAGCTCAAGTCTAAGTGGATCCAGGAACTCCACATAAAACTAGAGACACTGAAACTTATAGAGGAGAAAGTGGGGAAGAGTCTTGAAGATATGGGTGCAGGGGAAGAATTACTGAACAGAACACCATTAGCTAAATGGGACCTCATAAAATGGCAAAGCTTCTGTAAGGCAAAAGACACTGTCAATCAGACAAAAAGGAAAGCAGAAGATTAAGAAAATATCTTTAGCAATCCTAAATCTAATATGGGGCGAATATCCAATATATATAAAGAACTCAGTAAGTTGGAATTGAGAAAACCAAATAACCCTATTAAAAATGGGGTACAGATTGAAACAAAGAGTTCTCAACTGAGGAGTACTGCATGGCTGAGAAGCACCTAAAAAAATGTTCAACATCCTTAATCATCAGGGAAACGCAAATCAAAACAACCCTGAGATTCCACCTCACACAAGTCAGAATGGTTAAGATTAAAAACTCAGGTGACAGCAGATGCTGGCAAGGATGTGGTGAAAGAGGAACACTCCTCCATTGCTAGTGGGATTGCAAGCTGGTACAACCACTGTGGAAATCAGTCTCGCAGCTCCTCAGAAAACTGGACATAGCACTACCGGAGGATCCATCAATACCACTCCTGGGCATATACCCAGAAGATGTTCCAACTTGTTATAAGGACACATGCTCCACTATGTTCATAGCAGCCTTATGTATAATAGCCAAAAGCTAGAAAGAACCAAGATGTCTTTCAGCAAAGGAATGTATACAGAAAATGTGCTATATTTACACAATGGAGTACTATGCAGGTGTTAAAAACAATGAATTTATGAAATTCTTAGGCAAATGGATGGCCCTGGAGGATATCATCCTGAGTGAGCTAACCCAATCACAAAAGAGAACACATGATATGCACTCACTGATAAGTGTTTATTAGCCCAGAAACTCAGAATACCCAAAATACAATTTGCAAAACACAGAAAACTTAAGAAGAAAGAAGACCAAATTGTGGATACTTCGATCCTTCTTAGAAGGGGGAACAAAATGCACAAGAAAGGATTTACAGAGACAAAGTCAGAGCAGAGACTGAAGGAATGTTCATCTAGAGACTTCCCCACCTGGGGAACCTTTTCCATAAATAACCACCAAATCCAGACACTATTGGAGATACCAACAAGATTTTGCTCACAGGAGCTTGATTTAATGGTCTCCTGAGAAGCTTTGCCAGTGCCTGGAAAATAAAGAAGTGGATGCTCACAGTCATCCATTGGATGGAGCACAGGGTCCTGAATGAAGGAGCCAGAGAAAGTACCCATGGAGCTGAAGGGGTTTACAGCCCTATAGGAGGACCAGCAATATGAACTAAGAATTACCCCTAGAGCTCCCTGGGACTAAACCAACAATCAAAGAAAACACATGGAAGGACTTGTGTCTCTAGCTGCATATGTAGCAGAGGATAGCCTATTCACCCAATCAATGGGAGGTGGAAAGGACTTGTGTCTCTAGCTGCATATGTAGCAGAGGATGGCCTGTTCACCCATCAATAGAAGGCAGAACCCTTGGTCTTGTGAACATTCTATGGCCCAGTAAAGGAAAATGCCAGGGCCAGGAAGCAGAAGTGGTGGGTTGGGGAGCAGGGGGAGGGGCAAGGAGATAGCATATTTTTGGTGTGGAAACTATGAAAGGGGATAACATTTGAAAAGTAAATAAAGAAAATATCTAATTAAAAAAAATTTGTAAAAAACAAGCTTTAAAAAAATACTTGTAACATTTTCTATCTATAAATATGAATTCACAGAAAAACAAATAAAACTAATAGTGCATACATTATAAAAGTAATAATATAGATGGCTGATACAGTAGCTTGCTGATGCAATAATTATTTTGTTTATGAAAATTATATTCAATGGTTACTGAAAGTTAGGCAGTAATTCAGAATCCATGTTGGAACTTGCTTTACAGAAAGCAAATTGGGAAACTACCAACCAGCTATATTTCTCAGTATTTTTTATTATTGGGATATCTTTTATACCATTTCGGTACTAAAATTGGCTTTTGTTATTTCTATATTGTTTTATATTATTTTCTACTGATATGTATGATCTTAACATCATATACACATTTTTCTCCAATGGTATTTTTTTATTAATAACCATTTTGCTAACTTCATGATATACTACAGAGACTTTGTTTTCATGCAGCCATTGTTTTATATTTTGCCACATAGATTAAATTGTTTACTTTCTTATAAAATATCATTCAATATAAGAAAGATTAATAAAAATAAATAAATTCTTTATAATCCAAACAATATTACTGAATCTCATATGTTCAACAATGAAAATAACACACAAGGGAATCTCTGAAAGTTGAACTTTAATAAGTTCAAGATTAATGAGTTAATTAAATTAATGTTAACTAAGCTGTTAATTAAAGATTTCATGAAATTTATATGACCATGAAATACAAGACTTATGAGTATGGCAGGATATTGGGAGAAATTGTACACTTAGGGCAATCACATATTGAAAATCAAAAATGATAGTTTTGTTGTAGTTATAATTACCTATTCTTTTTCTCAGTGTCTTTTCAGACTCTATATCAGGAGAATTCATAAAATAATTTAGTGATAACCCACATAATCCAGAGCAAATTAATCTTTTGCAAAGAATGTTTATATTATTCACAAACATTTACCATTCATCATATAAATTAAGATCCATAACTGAGCAAATACCTTACTATTGAAAATGCCACTCAAGTCATGGTATAGATTTTATTTGCTTGATTCAATTCTAGTATTATTGTCCTCTAATATAGAAGAACGCTCTAGAATACAGGCCTTGGTTATATGATATATGCCTCAACTGCATGGAGGTGCTTAGAACCTCTAAACTTAGAAAGATCCTCCTGAATGTAAAAATGAGTAAACCTCTGATCAATGCCCGCCTATGAAACTGAAGTCATAAGAATGAAAGATAATGTTATTTTAGAAATATACATTGGGTTCCTTAATTGGATCCCAGCTTTACCTTCCTGACTGAGTTGAAGTATTTTCCTATCAACTCAAGCCACTGAGAGTATCTCAAAATGCCATTTCAAGAAACCTCAAATTATGTAAAGTTGAGCAGTTACAGGGCTTCAAAACCGAATGATTTTCTGTTGACTCCCAAATAAATTTAGTCTAAAAGCTTAGTTCTCATGTATGGCTTCCATGAGGTACACTTTCAGTGATCATAATCAGATAAATAGAAAAATGCACCCCATTAAATCTACATCCTACCCTCAATAAAATTTTTCTTGTCTTTTTTGATACAGATTTCTCTCTGTAAGCCTTACCTTGACTGTCCTGGACCTCACTCTGAAGATGAGGTTAGCTTCAAGTTCAAAGATACACTTGCTTAGTATATTGGCGAATATCTATAATCCCAACACTCAGGAGCCAAAGGCAAGTGTATTATTTTCAATATTTAGAACCATATCACTAAAAGAATTAGGTAGACTATTCAAAATATATTAAAATCTCAGTAATAAACTTTAAAATAGCATTAAGCAAGTATCACTGCAGAATATCTCAAAATCTATTGTATAAATGAAGAGAAGGACACTAAAAAATGAAGTTAGAAAGAAAATTTCAAACAATGTATAGCACAGAAAGAGAGGGTTTTGATGGTTGGGAAGCAGGAAGGAATATACAGAGTAGGCTGCAAGGGATATATGCAAGAAAAACAAATGGAAAGAAATAAAAGAATAACAGGCAGCTAAATAATAATGATAAAATAAGATAAAACTAAAATTATATAGAAAAAAAAACAAATAGAATAAAATGAGCCATAGGAAAACTACAACACATATCAAGACAGAGACATACATGTTAACCCACAAAGAAAACAAATAAAAACACAAAACTGTAAGCAATAATATATGTACAAAGTACCAGTGAAGTTTAAAAAAGTAGCCCTGATAAAACATTATGGAAACTAAAACTTTCATAGACACCATTAAACATTTAATTTGTTTTTTGAAAGCCATCTACTTCTGGGCACAAAGCTCTTAAATGCTGAGTCAACTCTACTTACAAAATTACCAAGTTAGATAATGTCAATTCTAGCAGATTTATTCAGATTCCTACCATCATTTAGTATGTAAGTATGATATCATGCATTAACTTTCATTTATAATTATTTTATATTTGGAATTCAGGATGTTAGCATTGTATTTATTGCATATAATATGATCTGTATTTTAATTACTTCACAGTTTCATATATTTATATACTGAGTTTAATCATTCTAGCCCCTCTATTTTTAACTCTTATTCTCCCTCTGCAATTCTTCTACTCAAGAAGTTCTCTTTCTGCTATCATGCCTTCTCCTTCAGTGACTTAAAGGTTTTAAATTATTTTTCTCATGTGTGGGTTAAAACTACTTAGTAGAGCAAGAAAATTTTATATCAGTGAAAAAAATAACATTCTCTTTTCTACCATCATTAACAGCCTATAGTCTCTCTGTGACGAAGTAAGAGGCTTCATGGCCCCTTCAGAGCCCTTACTCACACCCCTTAAGAAACAAAAATACATTACACAAAATCTGTGGCAAGATAATAAAACACGGGTTTTCACAAATACTTTAACTTAGTTTTTTAAATGAAAATCATGAAGAATAAAAAAATATACAGAAACATTAAATGGGTTTATAAAACCAGATAATTTAATTCAAAGTGTCCTAAAGTTAAATAAAATATGCAAAACTAGCAATTGACATGTGTCAGAAAAAACTCAGTAAACATTTAATTGAATAAAGAATGAGATTTTCTATAAATTCATGTAAATGTTTAAGAAAATTATTACTTTCCAGTTAACAAGTGCTCATTCACATAGCAGGTCAGTTGCTGAAGTTGGCAGGTGTGATTTTTCTTTCCTTTGGGAATATAAACAAACTCAGGAGCTGAATACAACCTAAAGCCTTGACTTTAGACTTAGATCATATGAAAATTTCCAAAAGCCTACATGAAATAATATAATTAAAGTTACAGTCTCCTTAGTGTATAGAAACTCAATAATTTCCGAACCATCAAAAGTCAGATGTCAGTTAAATGAATCCAGAAATATAGACCAGAATCATAAACCTTCCTTATGAGGAGTTAATTCAAAGCCTGATTTAGTTGATCTTAGAAAAAACAAACAAACAAACAAACAAACAAACAAACACAACAGCAATGGAATTAGCTACAGGTATCTCCGCAAGAGATGTTGATAAAAGTGAGAGAACAGACCTGAAACTAACTACAACAGAGATGACACATTTTTGTATTGTTTATGTTTGTGATAAAAAAAAATTGATATATTGATACCAACACAATATTAACAAGAAATAGTGAAAGTTCATGAGACTTCAATTCTAGACAAATAACTACAAGTAACTAAGAAATGCTAAGATCAAGATAAGTAGTCTTTCTCACGTAAATTCACACCAATTGGTTATCCAGTACCAAATGGTTATCCCTAAAAATATGAACATTCAGACAAAGAACATTTTAGAGTTTGTAGGTTGTACTTTTTATTTAGGGGTGTATATATATTTGCGTGTGTGTGTGTATACACATAAAAAAGTCATATCAATTGAGTTATTATATTACAATTATCAATGAACATTAAATTTTTAAAATAAGATGGGAGAAAAGACCTGACTAGTGATTGGTGAAGGTACTATGTCACAGATCTGACATAATGTAGATGAGATGTAGAGGTGAAAATGATATAAATACAGTACTCATGAATAAAAATCCAAAAAAGAAAATTAAACACTTTTAACAAAAGATTTATATTCTCTCTTTTAGAAGCATTTTGGGTGGTTTTGCGAGATTGTGGATATGGAATCTGTTTACTAGAAACAAGCTTATTTCCTCATCGCTGAGAACATAATATTTACATAGGTTCCTGACCTACATTTGGCTGATCTCTGTACACACCTTCGTCATTTTTTCACTCATTTTGTCTGAATTTTTCTTCGATACTAATTATTTTTAATTTATTTAATTAATAAAAAATAAGGTCTGAAGATATTACTGAGCATTAAGTATTCATGCTGCTTTGGTAGAAGGCCTTGCATATAATTCCCAGCATCTGAAGTGATAACTAAGTCCTTTCATATGTTATTTTATGTGTTCAAATAAAAATGTAGGGTAACACTATCTAGAGATATCTATATAAATGAGAAACATCTGTTTGAGAACTTTTAACATGGTGGTTTTTAGGCAAAATTACCAAATACATGCAATAATATTAGTTTTGTCAGTCACATTTTTCAAGGTTATAATGTCTTCTTTGTCTATATAATATTTTATAGGAAACATTTTATTACATACAGGGCCCTACTATACAATGCATGAAAAGTTTTCTCTGCAAGAATCATTTTGAAAGTAACATACTCAAATATCTCAGAAATTTGCGAAGACAGTATCCAGAGGATTTAAATGCACTATAAGAACTAAGATTCAAATATTAGGTAGGTGTTTTCTAGATACTCCACAGAATATTGATTCACTTGTCAAAGAACCTAGAAATCACTCTCCACACTCTGGCACGTTTCTAGGTGATAGTGCCCCATTTGTTGTTATTTTCTGGATGGAAGACAAACCAATAATACACTTTTCTCGGAGTACTGAACCAAAGTAAATCTATGTCTCTGCTGTCTTTGTATATCCCCTGCCTTTAAAGCAGTGGTTTTCATTTTCCAATTTTTCTAATGTGAGGGATTCTTTTTCTTACAAGTCATAAAGAGAGCTTCCATATTGTGCTTCAAGAACCATATTTTCAAATAACTCCTATCATCCAATTATGACAGTATCACAGAGAACTTGATGATGATTTCTTATAGGTTTCATTTCTAAGTTCTGCATGTCAAAGAGGTACAATTTACAATTACCAGGTATAATATTTATTTGAGGAACACTATCCATTAATTTCCTCAGAGTAGGATTAAATTTACAATATTTTTGAGTTTATTAATTATTTCCTAGGTAATTGACACAAATAATTGCAATATAAGGAAACTGATAGGGATCCAAACTGTATGTAATTTAGTCACAATACCATGCATTTATTTTTGTCTTATTTAATAAACTCATATTTGATAACCTTATAGTGATTTCTTAGTTAGGCAGCCACATGTAAAAGTGTGGCTCAATTCTCTAACCCATTCTGTAACATATAGTACATTCAACAAAGTGGGTGCTCAAATTTATTTATAGAAATCCTTACAGAGGGAAATGTCAATATGTCTCAGACAGTTAATGTACTTTGCAACATGCCTAAGGAGATGGATTCTGTTTCTGGAACCTGCATAGGGGAAAAAGAGAATTAATTCCCTTAAGTCATATCTGACCTCATCATGTGCCCTATAGAATGTGTGCACATCCTCACAATAAATAAATACAATAACAATAAAATATATTTAAAAGAAAATATTATGACCCAGAGAGATGATTGACTGGTTAAGAGTACTGACTGCTCTTCCAGAGGTCACAACCATCTGTAACGAGATCAGATGTCCTCTTCATGTCAGTCTGAAGGCAGCTACACTGTACTCATATAAGTAAATGAATACATAAATAAAAATTGCATATAGCAGGTTGTAAAGGGAGTGGTGTGTGTGTGTGTGTGTGTGTGTGTGTGTGTGTGTGTGTATGTTTCTAGTTTGTTTAACATAGATATAACAACTCAAAAAAGCAGCATCTCTGCTCAAAAGAAAATAAGTGACTAATATTTACTTTTATGATTATGGAAGAAAAGAACCTAGCCTTAAATTTTATTAGTATGATTAGATATAGCTTTCAACTGATCAAAATTGCCTACTATTTGTAAATACTTAATAGAAATTACTCTTAAGAAAAACTGAAGTAGTAATCTTACTTTTGTCCCCTGAAGAATGTCAGTAAACCATTGGGTTTCTTACATGTATTTTATATTTTTAAATGATTTATTTTTATTAACAGCATTTAAGGAACTAAACATTAGTACAGCATTTTCAAATGGTGCATTGAAAATATTCTTTTTTGTCTTCATTTGTTCATCCCCTCTGATACTTCCAATTGTTTTCCTTGTTAACACGCTATTGTGTCTGTTTTCTCTCCCCATTTTTACTTATCACATATTTTGATATTTTCCTGACTGGCATAAATGTAGTTTTAAGTGCCCAACCATTTTTTGAAGTGAAGTGGTTTTTAAATATAATCATATTTTAAAATATGAAACTCAGGATGTAAACACACTTCACATATCTTGGAGTGCAGAAAACTCAAAGATTCTCAAAGGGTCAGCTCCAGCTTCACAGGAATAAAAAATTAATGGGATAGGACACTTGAGTAGACCTGGTGCAAATGGTTTCTACTAACTTTCTAACTATCTACAAGGTCTACAGGAAACTAGAAGAATGCAGCTATTGTCAGTTGTTACTCAGTTTGTTGTGTGTTTCTCAGGGATGCAGCAAATTTTGAGCAATCTCTGCTCTTCTAAATAATGCCTCACCCATTCTCTTGTCAGGACACAAAACAGATGTTCCCAAAAACCTTCAGTTACAAAATTTGGGAACCTTAAGCATATGTGCACATGTATAGGCACATCCAAATACATTTGTATATATTACATTCATTATATCTACCCCACAAATTAAGTAATGCATCATATACTACTGAAGAACAATGCAGAAACTAATTTAATATTCACTTCATAGAAAAGTAAACAGGATAGTTTAAAATGTCAAAAGATACTTAACTAAAATATCCCACAGATAGAATTTACATTCAAGTGGTCCAAATCATAGTTCTCATGTTCCACCATCTGATGTATGGTTTCATGACCAAAAACTCATTGGTGTTGCATTTTGGATTTCTTAATATTAATACTTCAGCACATCAGGTGATGCATCAAAGGGAAGTTGTTATTCTAGAGATGAGTTTCTTGAAAGCGTTGACCATGTCTTTATTCCTCAAGCTGTATATAAAGGGATTCATCGTGGGAGTGACTACTGTGTACATTACAGAGGCTATTGCACTCATTCTGGAGCTATGAGTGCCAGCAGAACTTAAATAAACACCAAAACCTGTCCCATAGAACAAGATAACCACTACTAAATGTGATACACATGTGGAGAATACTTTGTATTTTCCTGCAGCTGATGGAATTTTCAAAACAGATGAGATAATTTTGGTATAAGAGTAAATTATACCAGACAGTGGAAGAATACCAAACAGGCTTGTCACCAAATACACCAGAATATTATTGATAAGAATATTGGAACATGCAAGCTTGAGAATATGAGCCAGTTCACAAAAAAAGTGAGGAATTTCCAACTTTGTGCAGAATGACAGACGCAGTGCCATCAAAGTGTGGAGCAGTGCATCTAGGATACTTAGCAAGAAGGACAACAAAACCATCACCCCACAGAGTTTGGGATTCATGATGACTGTGTACCTCAGTGGATGACAGATAGCCACAAACCTGTCATAGGCCATCATTACCAGAATTTCATTTTCCAATCCTGCAAAAGCTAGAACAAAGCAGATTTGAGTGAGGCAGCCTGTATAACTGATTGAGTTGACCTGAGCCTGTATGTTCACCAGCATTTTTGGGATGGTGGTGGTGGTGAAACATATGTCAATGAAAGAGAGGTTGGAAATGAAGAAATACCTTGGGGTATGGAGATTCGAATCAAAAATTGTGGCCAGTATTATGAGAAGGTTTCCAAACAGTGTGATCAGATATATGGTCAGGAAGACTCCAAATAAGACAGGCTGTAGTTCTTGGTTATCTGATAGTCCCATGAGATGGAATTCTGTAGATTCTGAAACGTTTCCTCTCTTCATGATGTTGATGATGCTAAGAAAGTACATTAGGGGAATAGTGTGAACAGAGCTTTCTTTATTTCTATGCTATAGTGAATATTTCTTTTTTTTTTTCATGGTACTTTTTCTACCACCTCCTTTCATTACTTTCTATTTTCTTCAATATTTATTAATTTTTCATTGTTTTTTCTATGTTTTTAATTTTCAAATTGGTACAGAATAATTCTACTTATGTTTGGGTAAGAGTATTGTGTATGTTACATATTTATATATTTATTTATTAATTGTTATATGGTAGCAATATTTGTACTGATTAAAGTTAATAATGAGAAATTAGCTTAAACAATACATAATACATTTACTGTTCTGCTCGATAAATATTAAAATGGAACTACTATTAAATATATAGATTAATTTTCATTTTTAAGAGATTATCCCTTGCTATAGACCTTGGCTGGCCTAGAAGTCATTTAAAGACATACAGAGATCAACTAGGATTTCCCTCTGTAGTGCTGAGATTAAAGGTGTGTATCACCATACTCTGTTCTAATGGATTTTTTTTAGATACTGTCTTGCTTTGTAGTCAACCTCTGTGTATCCTATGACTACATTTAGGTCTGGAATGATATATTTCTAGCTGAACTTAAAGTCTTGTTGCTTCTGTTTTTCTCTTTTTAGGACACTAGGTTTGAGATTATATGCCATCTCAGATAGCCTGGAAACTCATTCTGACACATATTAACTATGGTTATTTGGAGATAGAAAATGTTTCAATACAATGAATCATAATATAGAGGTCAAATCATTGTGTTGATCAAAAGAGAAAACTCGGATATTAAAATATCTGCCACCTTATACATACCATTCTTTTGTTAAAAAGCCTTTAAAATGCTCTATTTTTTACGTGTTAGAAACTGCACAACTTCATTTTTTATACAGAATCTCAGTATATAATTTTGGCCAAGATCCTACTTATTGTATATTCTATGGTAAAATCAATTCTGCATCAATCACCCACTTGGGGGATTTTCAGACACACATGCACTCTCATAAATGAATCTTTGTAAATGTGTTTGCCAATTTCCCTTTCTACGTGAACAATTTCAAGCATGAATACTTATGTACATCAAAACTGAAAGGATACACGGTCATATCTTTCATTGTGGTTTCAAGCAAATGATATTAGACACGTGGGATTGAAGAGGGAGGTCAGTAGTTAGCAGGACTTGCTTTTATTCCTGAGCATTTGAGTTTTGTTCCCTTAATCCATTTTTGTAGATCCAGCTCCAAGGTATTTTAAAGGTTGTGTGACATTTAAGACCATTTTAAGAGTTATAGCAATTTTAGAGGGCGTAATACAATCTTTGGATCAAATGCCACATGTCTCCTTTTTTCAGAAGTAAGGATTTCAGTGCAACATGGTCATTTTTAGTGTATTTTCTAAGACCACACTTAAGCTAAAACTGTAGTATAGTTCCAAAGATGACACAACCCAAAACATATAAACTACTTACTCTCTTTCTACTTACTGAATTTCATTGATCTGCTGTTAAGAAATTGATCAGATGGAAGCTCAAAGTTCAAGCAAATATCCTTGAATAAATACAAGCTATCTGTTTTAATTGTTTCTTGATCACAGAGTAAAAATTAGCATTATGAGAATAATTAGTACAGAATTATTCAAAGTATTTAGAATTTCTTATAATTAATATATGACCAAAAGTAAATAATGATGAAAGATTAATGTGTTCTGTAAACATTTTTTGTTTATTTTTTTGAGACAAGATTTTTCTGAGTATCCCTAGCTGTCCTGGAACTCACTCTGTAGACTAGGCTGGCCTCAAAATCAGAAATCTGTCTGCATCTGCCTCCCGAGTGATGGGATTAAATAAGGCATGTGCCACCACTGTCAAGCTGTATCCTATAATTTTTATAGGTGCAGCTATTTCACTGGATCATTTACATCCTACCATTCTACAATTTTGAGGAAATAAAGAAGAAATCTCCTTTTATTTACATATAAATTATTTATTAATAAATTATAATTTTAATAAATATATATCTTTCAATTGACTCATTTTACTCCTTTTCTCATGAATAAGAATGTACTGTTTTATCTGTTTTGATTCATGGATTTTAGTATTATTACACATGATAATGAGAAATTAGTAAGATTGAACACTGTATATAAAAAATTAATTCACTTACTTTGTGTATTCATTGAGAATTCCAGTGTGGCTATGTTCAAATGTGGTTCTAAGATTATCCCAGATCTAAGTACAGAATATCTTTATAACTAAGAAATTTATTTTACACAAAAAAGATTTGGTATAAAACAAATTAGCTCCAGTTTGAAACTGTGATTAGGTACCCATCCTAGCTGCTATAGTGAGAATTCATAAACAAATATAAAAATATCAACAACCCATATGGAGATAAAAGAAACAGAGTAATTAAGAAAATTATGGATATACATCTAATTGTGTATCTGATGGATTTGTCAATCAGTGGCTTTGTCAATAAATTGCTGCAAGATGGGATTCCATGTGATAGCCCACAAGTTTTCCTTGAGTAGAAATCTCACAAGCCATGAGATAGAGTATGACATTCTATTGAATAGAAATTACATTGTCAGTAGTCAACTCATTGATAAATAATTTGGAGATATATCCCATTTTGTAAGCTATTCATAGTTTTGTGGGAAAAGAGGGAAAATGTATTAAAAAAAAACCTCTTGAACATGAATATTGAAAGAGATGTTTAGTGAAGTTTAGGGAGTAGTTAGAAGGTGGAATGTGAGTGGATGTACTAAAGATAACTTTTATGCATGTATGGATTCACCAATAATTGAAAACATAATTTTAAAAAATGAAGTTTTTTATTTAATAAAATTATGGCATACTAACATTTTTTACAATAATAAGTTCTTTTTCATAAACTGGGTAAGGGCTTTCTATAAGGATGTCTCAATACCATATTACAATAGCCTAGAAATATTTCATGTCATGTTTGAGTAGCATTTTGAATCCTTTAGCTTTGTATTTGTAAACTGAGCATCTGACCAGATGCAAAATTTTCCAAGAGAAAGATAACAGAAACTCATCACCAGTTTCAACATAAGATTTTGAATTGGTCACTAATGGACCAGTCTGGGCTGGTGACATGGCTCAGAGGTTAAGAACAATGACTGTTATTCTAAAAGTCCTGATTTCAAATCCCAGTAACTACATGGTGGCTCAAAGCCATCTGTCATGAGATCTGACACCCTCTTGTGGTGTGTTTGAAGACAGCTACAGGGTACTTTGTACTTACATATGACAATAATTAAATTTTTGGATCCAGAGCCGGAGTCAACAGAGGTCCTGAATTCAATTCCCAGCAACCACATGATGGCTCACAACCATCTGTACAGCTACAGTGTACACATATACATAAAATAAATACATAAATCTTTTTAAACAAAACAGGCCAGTAATGAATCCCACACTGTCATAAATGTGTGATGTAAGAATGTTGCTGGACCTCTGAAAATATTCAATTGAACAGTTATATGCTTTTCAACTTCCGTGTATGCAATAATTTTTGTTAAAAGTTTCAAGTATGTTGCATAAAAGAGAAAGAAATAGATGAAACTCAGTAGGGAGAGAAAGGAGATTCTCTATGAATTTTCTATAGACTTCCTTGTAACTATGACCAAGTCTTGATATTTACAGATAGAAAACAAATGAACTGGCAATATCAAAGAGGAATGAAAGGGAGGAGGTGCCTCAGAATTACTGTCTCACAGCTGAGGAAAGCAGAGCTATTCTTAGGTCCCACTTTAATTCTGTATGTAATGCAGTGTGATACAGAAGGAAAAAACACTTGATAAACACCAATGTGAGAAAAGGTTTAAAATTATGCTACATCAAGCTAAGGATAAAATATGATTTTATATCATTGGATTAAATACTATTTTATTTTTGTTAACATTCATACTATTTACTAACAATAAATTAATATATCTAAATTAAATCAACATAATATATAATATTAAGCTTACCTAAGTTCAAAAAAAAACATAAGTCATACAATTATAGCAATTTCATTGTAGAAAAAAATCTACACACAAATAAACACATACACACGTGTGTGTGTGTGTGTGTGTGTGTGTGTGTGTGTTTTACTGTATTATTTCATGGAAATTGAAATTCTACATTTTTCTGATTTTGAAATACTCAGTAAAATTTCATCAGATTTTGTTGAAACACCATATATTTTACACCATTATTTGTATATACAGTATTTATATTAGAATACTATACAAACATAGCTGTGGCTAAAAATTAATAACTGTTCCTTTAAAACATTTATTTATTTATTTATTTATTTATTTATATTTGGAATAAATATATTTTATGTGCAACACTTTGGTGTCTGGTGCCTATAGAGGGCATCAGATAACTAGGAAGTAATGATTAGAGTGCTATGAGCTGTGCTCTGGGTGTTGGTCATTGAATCTGGGTCCTTTGGAAGTTCAGCAAATACTTCACCATTAATCCATCTCTTCAGCCCAAACAACTTTTTTTTTTTAATAATACTGTTTTCAAGTACCACTGAAAGTAAAGTGGGTAGCAAGGAAAGGCTTCAAATCATTGGCTGGCATGTTCAAGCTCAAGAGCACGCACTGTATTATATTTCTAGCACACTGCCAGGAGCCATCAAAGAGATGCTAAAATCTAACAGGTGATCTTCCTGAGATGGTTCCACCATGGACTATTAAAGTTAATGACAGAATTGCTTTAGGAAAGGATGAGGAGAATTTCATTTTAGGAAAGATTCCTGCTATTAGTATGTTTTTCCCATTATTATTCAGTATATATATAACAACCACTAGGTATTAGCCCAATCTTTTGAGGAGATTTCTGCAGAACAGTGAAGCTGTACTGTCTTGTAGTGATGCTATATAGACAAATAAATGACTTCATAAGTATTAGTAATGATCCTATAAGATTTCTAAAATTATATTAGTAATTATAAAGTCTTTTATAATAGAGCTACTATTAAGTCCTTTCTGATATCAAAACTGTAAAGAAAACACAGCCAATTTCCAAGCATCATGAGTTAATTGCTTCTGAGATAACAAGCAGTTATCTACAACTTAGACCACATTCCAAGAGGTTGTAAAACAAACACAGTTCATAAATTTAATTTATGATTTGAATTTATGTGGATATGTGTGGTGAACTTTTTACCATGTGATCATGTATTCTGAAATATATGTAAGTTCGAAAGACAAAGCAAGAGAACATTTTAAGAAAGTCTTAAGAACGTAGAAATAAAGTCTAAAATAGCTTTTCAAAGTGTCCCCTTTTTTTGTCCTGGAATATCAGCTAACAGGCTTTAAGTTAGAGTAGTACCTGGGGAGATGGAGCAAAGGCTACTTTATTTAATCCCTGTCAGTAGGCTATGGATGCTAATTGCCTAAGCCAGTTGCATTTAACCCTCAGAATGAGCAAGATGTTTTTAAGAGGTTTTAGAAGTTATTAACAAGCATTCACTATACATAGAAAGGTAGAACATCTAGAAACCATCAGTCTTTAAAGCTACCTTGCACCTGTGTCCTACTCTATGTCTTGCTTCAACCCATTCCTGGCTGGCAGCATACTTTTATTTTTGCTTTTTGCTTTTTTGTTTTTGAGATTCTAGTACAATTACAATTGCTTCCCTTGGCAGTCATTCTGGTGAGACTTTATGAGTATAGCAAAGTATTTTTTATGAAGAAATGAGAAAATGAATTTTTTTCAATTCTGACATATTCTTTAAATTTCAGAGTTTACCTTTTTCCCTCAATGATAATTAGGGCAATGAATTTAGCATGGATCATTAACCATGAGGATTTTGACAATCTACACAAATATCATTTTTATGAAAAATTATAAATTACATAGTCATGTTTGTTACTTAGATAATACAAATTGTTTGATTAAGAAGTTAATTTTTGGGCTTAATACTACTGTCTTCTATTTCTGACAATGATTTAACTGTCTGTGTACTCATACTGTAAATGTCTATTCCACTGTCCATCTCCAACAACTACAATTTTATTTTTACTACAGGCACATTACCAGAATTAAGTTAAGATTTATGAATTTCTATGGAGGTTTCTGAGAGGGTGAGTGTGAAATTAAAGTAATAGTTAGAAATTTATATATAACACATAATTAAAAACAAAAATATTCTTAATATTAAGAATGTAGATGAACTGGACTTATTCTGATAGTGTGATTGTGTTGCTCTAACAATCATTCTGGTTTTTTAGTTCATTTGAAATATTTCATAATATTTTGTAGAGCTATAAAGGCATAGAGTCTAGAAAAGTAGCCTGGTGTATCTGCACAAATATTTTTCAATGGTCCTTGAAATCATTCACCTACCTTACAGTTGCACAGTGTGAACACTATTGTAGTAAACCAATTTTCTTCAACACTGCAAATATTTTAAGGAATAGACAATACTAACCACATAGAGGTCTCAAATGTGTGATATGGTGTAATTACAAATTATATGAATAAAATATTAAATGAGATATGGATAAATCCAGTCGTCCCATTGAACCTCATGAATGCATACATTAATACACATGAGTATCATTTTGTAAAGGAGTGGAGTGGCATGCATTAATGTTATGCATAGCATATCTGTATTCTAAGCACTTCAGAGAGTGAGAGAGATAAAACAGGAGATTAAATAGATCAACCTGAACTACATTAATAGATTTTGTCAGTCAAATCTAAAATGAAACAAAAAATAAGGGTGAAACTTAATCTCTTTTAAGAGTTCAAATACGGAGCCAAAGATAGTTAAATTTAGAAAACCTAATTCATCTAAACTCAAGCTCACCAGATATCAAAAGAATAGAGGGAGTGAGACACTATTCAAATACATTCTGAAGAAGATAATTCTTATTAACAAGAGGGAAGTTTGTAATTTGAAAGACAGAAAAATATGAGGATATATCAAGAAATGGACAAATTACATTAAAATAATAATGTTAAATTAATTCAGAAACATTATCAACTAATCACAATAAAATTATCTTAACCAATGTTGAATTCATTTTCTACTTGTCAAGGAAAAAAATGAGGTGAGTTGAGAAAAGAGGAGAAGACAGGCAACAAGAAGTTAGATAAGAAGAGGGAAGGCAGGACAGGAGAAAAAGAGAAAAGTCAGGAGAGGACAATAGGAGAGAAAATAAAACTACCAAAAATGAGAAGGAGTGAAAGGAACAGACGGAGAGGGTAGGAGCAGGGAGAAGATGTGAGAGGACATGAGAGAGAAGCAAAACATGATTTAAAAGGGAGAATTGTAGCAGAAGGAAATAAATAAAACAGAAACCCCCATGTCTCATGTATATACTGTAGAAAACTTCCGATTACCTTGAATATAAAAATGAAGAGTTGTCTACTTTTATACTGGATATTGCTGAATAAAGGTTGAAAATGTAATCCCAGGAAAGATAGACTGACTAGAGAGAAAACAAGTTTCTTAACCAGGAATTGCATGTCTGGGTATAAAATCAAATGTGCTTCTCCTGTACTGTACATTGTTATGTTATAAAGCAGACACATGTCCACTATTTGCAGTATTCGTGGCCCTTAGGGTTCAATTACCTAACTCCTTATTATCCATATTTGAATTTGTTTTATCTTCCCAAGGCAACTCAAGTCCTTAAGGAATAAAAATCACAGAAATAGAAAAATCTGTATGAATAAATCCTTGATGCTGAGAGGTCCGTTGGGTATCACACTCCTACAATGGCACTTCTTCTTCCTACCAGAGATCTGATTATTATATCATAGGAGCTGATACCACAATAAGCAGAAGGATTCACTGAAAAAAAAAAAAAAATCTCATCTCTCCCCAAGTCTGAAATTACTACTTAAGCATAAAAAACAAAAGAAAAAAAAAAAGAAAGAAAAGAGTCATGTAAGACCACAGAGAGACATAATCTCAAAAACACAGTTCTGGAGATGAAGTCCCTGCATCAATCATGCTGAGAAACAATTCCCTTACCTTAAATCCCCTTCTTGTGAGAGGAAGGAGATATCACACAAAGAAAGTGGCATAGAAAGAAATCAGTTCAGTATGCAGTTTCACAGAAGTGAATACTGTCTTGAAGACTAGAGATAAGATAGAACACATACAAAAGGTCAATGAACCATCAACCTAACAAAATCCTGCATATCTTTTTGCAGAAAATATCCGAGTGTGTCAATGTGGATTTTCCCTTAATTTACCTTCTACGTGAAGCCTCAAACCAACCTCAAGGGTCCCAGTCTGAACTTATCTAACCAGCATTTTTCATGATTGATCAAGACATAACTTTTCTACTTCTAAACACAAAAGTCCACTCCAATTCCACATCCATTGTCTTTACCTGAGAAGATATGCTCTCACAATTCAGATCTGGATAAGGATACACATCATGTAAACCTCCTAAGTCCCTTCTGTCTATCTGACTTTTTCTACCGAAGCCATTTATAATCTCAAGGCCCAAAACCCCACACACATTCTTTTCCTGATCAAACCTACTATGTAAATATTAGGTATTGAACTAATAAAAGTTGTCCACCTCACACATTATTTTTCAAAATTACAAACGAAATGAAAGATTGCATACATACATTCATTCCCAAACATACTACTCCTATAGCAATGTTTGCTACTGAAAAATAGGTGTATGAATTTGAGAGCACAGAATGTAAAAGAACAATCATTAACTTTATCAAAGAATTCAAATAATTCAAAGAAGAAACAAAGAAACAACTGAAAAATAGGAAAATTAACCTACTAGTAAATGTGTGGTGATGCCAGAATTTGGTAGACCACACTACTAGCATTATAGTCTACAACATACATACAGCTTTCCTGAGATCAGCACAAAATGAAAGACTCCCTTTTCAAAGCAAAATTTTCTCTTCTCTGCCTCACATGGTGAGCCCAGTCCCTACATCTTCTACATGAAGAATATCATATGGTCCTACATCTTCTACATGAGGAATATCATATGGTCCTTTTCAAAATTACAGGTTCAACTACCTAGAAACTCTCTACATACAAATAAGGTATCCCCAGAGTATAACACCTCAGCCAATGAAACGTCAACCTAAGATGAACCCACTCTCAAACGATAATATAGCACTTGTTCACCCAATTTCACTGCATGTTGTCTAAGAGAAATGTTTCACTGAATATCATCTAAAAGAAATGTAACACTGGAATCCTCAGAGAAGACCTCCTACCTGCATCCACTGCTGAACCAGGATCCTGCAGGCCCACCCATGCTGGGCTTCATTTCATCCTTTTCTGCCTGGTTTGCAGCAATGCTTGAACACTCCAAGGGAAGATGCAGAACTTAGCACCTGACTTTTCTCCATGCTTCTGTGTCCATTGTGTAGCAGTGCCTAGGCATCATGAGAGAGGAAACAGAATGGAGAACCACAAGACTTGAGAACAGAATTTAATAAGCTTTAAATGATGATAGTATTGAAGGATCCATTCACATAACTGCGAACCTCAGAGAAAGCCTTAGAAGTAGAATGGATCAAGAAAGCAGAAGGTATAATACCAGTACTGGGAAATTTGCAAAATAATAGAATATAGAACACATAAATATTGAACAAAAATATGTTTAAAACACACAAAAATAATTAAAGAAAATGTGGGAACCATGAAGTGACAATACATTTGGATTATATTGAATTATACATGAGGGAAAAAAGGCCCAAGCAAGCATAGACAATGTCTTTAACTAGATCATAGAAGAACATCTCGTTAAACTAAGAAAAAATATACCCATTAAGATACATGAGAAATACAAAACACTAAATATAAAACACCATATAAAGTTCCCCAAGTCGTATCCTACTTATTATAGTAAGTAATAAAAAAAAGTAAATTGAAATCTCCAATACAAAAAAATTGCAAGCCCAATGTAACAAAAATCCCATTAGAATAACAGTTAATTTTTCAATTGAAAATTTGACAGTTAGGGGAACTTTCAGTAATGAATTTCACACTTAAAGGGCTACAATACATTGGGCAGTGTAAAAATTCTTGTTTTAGCAGAACCATAAATGTCATAAGTGTGTATAGACATGAAGAGTTTATTTGATGTAGCTGATACATGTTTAATCTCATGACATTCTTATGTTTCTAGCTTACTTGCAAATGTGACATATGAGAAGTTGGGGATTTATAAGATAGAGTCTATGGTTATGTCTCTACTAGCATTACTTTCTCGTTACCTAAGATTTATTTTTTTTCCAAATGTTGACAAGTTTTCTTCCCCTCTCCTAACAGAACTGTAAAAATTGGCATAAGATCTACTATTGGCTTTTGTGGACTGTAGTATTAATTTTTATGGCCTCTCAGACTTCAGACTAAATAAATACAATTCCTGCACACACATGTAGGCAGATGCAAATAGAATATAACATAGTATGAAAATATATCACATATACCCAAACTGTGAGATTATGAGGAAAGAAAGAATTGCTCTATATTTGCTTTAAGTATTTCCCTCTTGATTGTAAGAAATTAACTCCAGATGAACTAGTTAAAGGGAAAAAAATCTTATTTTGTTCCAAGATTTTAGGAAGTAAAATCTTTTTTTTTTTTGTCATAGAATGTATATTAGTAGCATTAGTACTATGTTCAATTTTCTGAGGAACCACCAGATTGATTTCCAGAGTGGTTGTACAAGCTTGCAATCCCACCAACAATGGAGGAGTGTTCCCCTTTCTCCACATCCTCTCCAGCATCTGCTCTTTTGATCTTAGCCATTCTGACTGGTGTGAGGTGGAATCTCAGGGATGTTTTGATTTGCATTTCCCTGATGATTAAGGATGTTGAACATTCCAAACGTTGACACCATTGCACACACTACCAAGATTTTGCTGAAAGGACCCTGATATAGCTCTCTCTTGTGAGACTATGCTGGGGCCTAGCAAACACAGAAGTGGATGCTCACAGTAAGCTATTGGATGGATCACAGGGCCCCCAATGGAGGAGCTAGAGAAAGTACCCAAGGAAATAAAGGGATCTGCAACCCTATAGGTGGAACAACATTATGAACTAACCAGTACCCCGGAGCTCTTGACTCTAGCTGCATATGTATCAAAAGATGGCCTAGTCAGCTGTCACTGGAAAGAGAGGGCCATTGGACATGCAAACTTTATATGCCCCAGTACAGGGAAATGCCAGGGCAAAAAAGTGGGAGTGGGTATGTAAGGGAGTCGGGTGAGGGTATGGGGGACTTTTGGGGTAGCATTGGAAATGTAAATGAGGAAAATACCTAATAAAAATATATATAAAAATATCACCATGAGTTGGAGACTGTGGAAGACTGTGTTAGGGTCAGAATAGTGTCTTTCATGGAAAATGCAAAACACTAATTTTCCTTGTGTGTTGGCATCATGCTAACTTCATTTAGACATTCCCAACCCTCCAGGTATTATTACAATTCATATAATCTGTATCATGGCCAGTCTCTATTTAATTCATACTTTCTACCATATCTTAAGACATCTTTCCTCTTGGGGGTCTCCTTGCAGGAAATGACTGTCTGCCACAGATTGCCTGGCATCGATTATTTTATGAAATCTTGATATGAATATTCACTTTATACTGTTTGTTTCCTCATCTATGCCTAACAACGAGTACCCAAATTTTCAAAACCATACGTTTTGAAATCTTCCTGCCAGCACTGACAAATGATCCAGACTTCAGACCATCATAATCACTCTTTACCTGTGCATATAGTTGATCACAATATTAGAAAATATTGTAACATTATTGGCCCTTATCTCTGACTTTCACTGCTCAATCCTAGTTACTACTTTGTCTATTATGTGTCTTTTAATGACATTTGTTTATGCAGTAACTCTATTGTCCTGATGCTGCTGAACATACAACCTGGGACTCAATAGCATTATTTGCACAGGATGCCATAGCATGATCTACTTTGTTGTCATTTGTACAAGAACGGAAGATTTTTCCCATGGTGTAATGGCCTATAAACACAATGTGGCCATTTGTCACCTTGTTAGATATCTGGTCCTTATGAATCTCTACTACAGTATTATTCTGGTATTATTAGCTCTGTGCACTAGGGTTGCTAATAGCCTGCTACATAATCTATTAGTGCTTTGGTTGTTCTTCTGGACAGCCTAGAAAACACTCGTTTCTTTTTCTTTTTTCTTTTGAGACAGGGTTTCTCTGTATAGCCCTGGCTGTGCTGGAACTCACTCTGTAGACCAGGCTGGCCTCAAACTCAGAAATCCACCTGCCTCTGCCTCTCAAGTGCTGGGATTAAAGGTGTGTGCCACTATGCATGGCCCAAAAAACACTTATTGCTTTTTTGAACTTGAGTTCAAGTTCTCAAGCTGGCCTGTTCTGACACCTTCATTAACTTTCTACAATTGTTTTCTCCTCTATATTGCATTGTGGCTACAATGTTGACAGTGGCAGCATAAGAAAAAGGTTACCAAGACTTTTCTAGATGTGGGCATCATATTCCAGTTCTTTATTTGTGATATGTGATAGGGTAGATTATATACATTAACTCAGAAATAACTGATTTGCCCAGGAAGATTGCAATTGCTTTGGTCATATATTCTAGGCCTCCTGTGATGATAAACAGCTTCATCTACAATTTTAGGTACAAGAATATATACATTGAATTCCATGTACTGGCATAGATAGATAGATAGATAGATAGATAGATAGATAGATAGATAGATAGATAGATAGATTAATATCTGTTTCTTCTGTTTCCTTCACTATTTCCTGATACTCCTCCTTGCTAGGTCTCAAATTGATGACCACTGCTTTCTCTTTACTTATTATTCTTATTTATATACAATCAGTGAAATCTGTCTAGGGTCCTGTGTGTTTGTTTATGTGTTGTGTGTGCATGTGTGTGCGTGTGTGTGTGTGTGTGTGTGTGTGTGCGTGTGTGTGTATGTGTGTGTGTGTATGTGTGTCCTTTCAGAAATCACTATTTGTTATTGGATAGGCAATTAGGTGGATCTTCTCTATGAATGTCTAATTCTTCATCGTTCAGCTGTTCTTATTTTTATATAGTTCTTTGGCTAAGAAGTACCCATTTCCCACTAGTATATTTCTTAATTATATCAGTATTCAGATCTCTTATTATTGTGAGATAATAAATACTTTAAATTTATTCATATTAACAGCCAGTTTTATAATCAGTATGCATTTATATACCTAAAAAATGCATAATAAGAACTTTTTGTTGGTTTGTTTTTGTTTATTGGAAACAGGGTTTTTCTTTGAGCCTGTGCTGTCCTAGAATTCACTCTACAGATCAGGCCATCCTTGAACTCACAGAGATTTGCCTGTCTCAGCCTCTTCGTGCTGTGACTAAAGGTATCAGCCACTGCCACCTGGGTAAACATTCTTTCTCTTTTTTTATTCCTGTTTTGTTATTAACATATTATTTATTCGATTTCAAATGTTATCCCCTTACCCAGTATCTCTTCCATGAAACCCCCACACTACTCCCCTCTACTTTGCCTCTAAGTGGGTACTCCCCCACCCACCCACCTTCTCCCATCTCCTCTCTCTAGCAACCCCCCTTTCTGGGGCATCAAGACTCCAAAGGACCAAGGACCTCCCCTCCCACTAATACTAGATGAGATAGTTCTCTGCTATGTATATAGCAGGAGCCATGTACTGGCCCATGTATATTCTTGAGTTAGTGTTTTATTCCCTGGGAGCACTGAGGAGTCTGTTTCATTCATACTGTTGTCTTCCTATGGGGTTGCAATTCCCTTCAACTCCTTCAGCTCTTTCCCTAATTATTCCATTGAGGTCCACAGACTCAGTCCAGTGGTTGGCTGTGAGTATCTCAATCTGTCTTATTCAGGTGTTGTTATAGCCTCTAAAAGGACACCCATACTAGGCACTAGTCTGAAAACATGTCTTGGCATCAGCAATAGTGGCGTGGTTTGGTATCTGTGGATGAAATGGATCACAATTTGGGCAGAATCAGGGCAAAAACTTTGAACACATCAGCACAGGAGAAATTTTCCTGAACAGAACACTAGTAGCTCAGACTCTAAGATCAACAATTAACAAATGGAACCTTATGTGTTGGGAGCTATTAAGACAACACAATTGTCCTGATCTCTGAATTGGGCCTCTCCCCCGAGAAGAAAAGGGGGTCAAAAGGGGGCCACCGACACACTGTTCCGAGAACAACAACACATTGTTCCAGCCCTAAATCAGTGCTGGATGTCCTGACCTCAAGATATACCCTGATACCACCAAGTTCCTGTTTCCCCGTGTAGTCGCCAAAAGAAAAATTTCCGCTGCCCCAGCCCTCCTCCTGAGAAGTACTTTCTCTTTTTCTGCTGCCCCATCCCTCCTGTTGAGAAGTGCTTCCTCCTTTGCTTGTGCATTCCCGCTGCCCCATTCCTCCTGCTGAAAAGTACTTCCCCTTTTGCTTGTGCATTTAAGCCTTGAGCCTTGCTAATACAGTGGGACCTTGATGCCACTCAGAATGTTTCCGTGTCATTCTTGCACTTGGTCCTCGACTCTCTCTATCCCCCCATTTGGTTCTTAGGAGAGGGTCCCCTCGAGACCCTCGAATAACTGGACCTGCTGGACAGGTCACTTATGAAACTGAAAAACTTCTCTAAGGCAAAGGACACTGTCAATAGAAAACCTGGCAACCTACAGATTGGGAAAAATCTTTATGAACCCTACATAAGAAGAAGGTTAACCAAAATATATGAAGAACTCAGGAAGTTAAACTTCAAAAAAATCAAAAAAACAAAAAAACAAAAAAAATTAACAAATGGGGTACAGAGCTAGACAAATAATTCTCAACAAGGATGCTCAACACTCTTAGTCATAAGGAAAATGCAAATTAAAGCATCTCTGAGATTCCAACTCCCACCAATCAGAATGGCTAAGATCAAAAATTCAGGTGACAGCAGATGTTGGCAAGGATGTGGAGAAAGTGGCATACTCCTCTGTTGGTGGTGGGACTACAAGCTGGTACAACCACATTATAAACCAATCTGGATGTTCCTCAGAAAATTGGAAATATCTCTACCTGAAGACCCAGCTATACCACTCCTGGACACATACCCAAAAGATGTCCCAACATATAACAAGGACACATGCTCCACTATGTTCATAGCAGCCTGATTTATAATACCCAGGAGCTGAAAAAAACACAGATGTCCTTCAATAGAAGAATGGATACGGAAAATGTGGTACATTTACAAAATGGAATACTACCAAGCTACAAAAATGATGACTTCATGAACATGTTTGTCAAATAAGTTGAACTAGAAAATATCAACCTGAGTGAGGTAATCCAGACCCAAAGGACATACATGGTATGTACTTACTTTTATGTGGTTATTAGCCCAAAAGCACAGAATAGCCACAATACAACTCAAAAACAACATGATGTTAACAGAAGAAAGGCCATAGTGTGGATGATTCAAACTCAATTAGAAGGGGTAACAAAATAATCTCAGGAGGTGGAAGGTAGGAGGGATCTGGGTAGGAGACAGGAAGTGTAGAAAAAAGGGGGCAGGACCAGGTATTGGAAGAGACAAGAAAAAATTCTAAAGGTACAGGAGAACAAATAGAAATAAGTAGCAGTGCACAGCCATCCAGCAGCCATGGACAAACTATGTTTAACTGAAAGGGGGACTGGAAATGAAAAAAAATGGATGGCGATAAGAGAAGAACGAACCCAAGACAAGATCCTGAACAAGGTTCCAAGTTTAATATTCAGCACTCTGTTTATATAGGGTGAGCTCACAGACCTAAACTTTGTTTCAGCTGGACTATGTTGCAAAAGGAGACTCACAGAGCAGTCAATTCTTCCTAGCTCCTGTAGGAAGTTGTAAGTGCAACCAAGATGGATAACTACACCTAGGTCATTAAGTTCCAACATGGTCCTTAAACACTCAAGGTCTATTCAGCCTGCTCAAAGCTGGGAAAAAAAAAAACTTTGCTCAAGGCTGGGAAGGGCAAGATTCCAACTTCTTTGTTTTTTAAAGATAAGCAGTACTAGTATCTGGGTGGGAGGAGGGCGGCGGGAGTTTGAGGGGCAAAATTTACTTGTTTTTCATCATCCCATCTAGGGTAAAGTGTGATCAAGCCATGGTGCTTGTCTTAGGTAAGTGTCTATTTTTCTCCTTCTTAGCTGTCATGGAGGACAAACACTGTTGGGAGCTATTAAGACAACACAATTGTCCTGATCTCTGAATTGGGCCTCCCGCCCCCCCCCCCCAGAAGAAAAGGGGGTCAAAAGCAGGCCACCGACGCACCACTCTGAGGACAACCACAGATTGTTCCAGCCCTAAGTCAGCGCTGGATGTCCTGACCTCAAGATGTACCCTGATACCGCCAAGTTCCCGCTTCCCTGTGTAGTCGCCAAAAGAAAAATTTCCGCTGCCCTATCCCGCCTGCTGAGAAGTAATTCCTCTTTTTCCAATGCCCCATCCCTCCTGCTGAGGTGCATTTCCTCTGCCTCATTCCTCCCGCTGAAAGGCACTTCCCCTTTTGTTAGTGCATTTAAACCTCGGGCCTGGCTAATACATTTGGATCCTGATGCAATTCAGAACGTTTCCATGTCGTTATTCGCACAAGACCCTCGTCTACCCCCCATTTGGTTCTTAGGAAAAGGTCCCCTCGAGACCCTCGAATAACTGAACCTGCTGGACTGGTCAAGTGGCACCAGATGTAGGGCACGAGATACGACTGCCCTCTGGACAACGGATTAAAGAGGTACTGCGCAGTGAGACAGTGAGACAGTTCCCTGCCACTTCGCTCGAATGTTGGGAGGTAAGCCTAGGCATTCAGTTGTTGTCCCATTAACCATGGAAAATGTTCTGTCCAAAGAGACAGTTTTAGTCAAGAGATGAAGGGTTCTCTTAAGGAGAGAGGGATAAGAGTTAAAAAAAAGAGAGATTTAATAAAATATTTTTGTTTTGTGGACGAGAGATGTCCATGGCTGGTATTGAATGGTTCTGAAATACACCCTTTAACTTAGAATAAAGTAGGCAAAGATATTAATACTTTGATAAAACAAGGAGAAGATGTCCCTGAGTCCTTTTTAGCAAAAGGGGAATCATCAGAGATCTCCTTAAACAGGCAGAAGAGGGCAGAGAAGGTGCTTGCCTCCTAACCCTTACTGAAGATTTTTTAGAAAACTCCCGATCTCACAAAAACGAAACTAAGCTACAGGCGAATCGGTGGTCATCAATTATCGATGCCCGTTCACAGTATCTATATTAGAAGGTTTAGCAGGAGAAGGCTACTTGATACCCTCAATGAAATGGAATAAAGTTGTTCAGTCTGTCCTCACTAGAGGCCAATATTTAACTTGGAAGTCAGAGTTTAGGGCTGCCCTGAGAAGTAAAACCAAGAGTTTAGATATAAATGGTATGATCAAGCTTTGTAATGAGGTAGATGTGTTTTCTCAACAAGTTTCTAAGTCTATTAACCTAGCCATTGGGGCTGCTCTAACTCCAGATCCAAGATTGGTGCTGAGCCCCATTGGCCCAAGTTAGAAGTAGACATCTGTGTCCTCACATTGGGTGCAGATGCCGCCTGGGGCACCCCTGATTATTATATGCCTCAATTAACAGCAGTTAACACAGGTGAATTTGGGCCCCCTGCCCAAAAGATGTTTTTTCTCATCATCGGCCAAGTGTCCAGACTTTTACAAGGCCTAACGGTGACTCCTACAATGGTTGACACCGACTACCATGGGGAGATAAAAATCTTAGTCACCACCACACAGGGACCACTTACCCCCTTAGGGCTGGAGAGCGCATAGCCCAAGCCCTACCACTCCCACTATTCGGCCATTTACCTTATATGAAAGAGGAGCAAGGACCATCCTCCCCGGGATCCTCAGAAGTCTACTGGGCATAGAAAATAACCGATTCATGGCCCATGCTGACTTTGTTTCTAGAGGGCAAATAGTTTCAAGGGCTACTGGAAACCAGGGCAGATGCAACAGTAATTTCCTCAACACATTGGCCTGCAGCCTGGCCCTTACAGCCCACTAAGGGATGGTGTAATCCACTGATCATAAAATTAACTGCTAAGGGGAGAAACTTAGAGGCTTGGGAAAGTTCTCTGGGGCCTAAGATTGTATCAAGATAACCATGATAATGTCCTGACCTTTAAGGATCCGCTTCTTAAAACCATCCCTAACAATCATAAAGCATCCATAGGACTTCCAGGTACCCGCTCCCCCTGTTCCTGCCCAGGGTGTGCTATGACCCTGTTTCAGCCCTCTCTCCCTGAGGGGAGGCCCCCCTCTTCCACTGATTTACTGTGGTCTATATTGAATGCTTCTGCTTTAGCCTTGTTGGATTAGACACAAAGAGATAATGCGTCAGAATTTGAAGATTGTTGGATGTGCTTTTCTGTTTCCCTGCCCTTTTATGAGGACATAGCCTTATTTGGAAATTTTACCCTGCTTTCAGATGCTAGGCAGCTTCCCTTCCAGTCACTTCAGCTTACCTTGACAGAACTCTCTGGAGTAAGAAGTTGTGTGTTGGGCCCAGGCATGCTTCGAGGCCCTTGCTAGAGATTTGCAATAACACATTTAGAGTAAATAAAAATGGGTTTTAAAGAGACTTCGCAAAGGTAAAAATATAGCTCAATTCTTACTGTTACCTTATTTACAACTCCCCAATCCTACATTGTGTCAAAAAATTCATAGATTAGGTTTTATTGGAAGTTAAGAAATCATTTCCTAAAACATACATAATTCATTTTGTCGATAGTGTTTTTGTTGGTTGCAGAAAATAGAGAGCATTTTTGCTGATGGCTATAAAATATTTGACTAAGTGTGGACTGATAATGGCTTCAAAAAAGATTTAGCATGGTAAACTTTTACGCTATTTGAGACATTTAGTGTATAGAGATTGTGTGTTTTCTCAAAATTTTGCCCTCAGATTAGATAAATTAGAAGTTTTGGATGCCTGCCAGAAACTGTTAGAAAATTTTGGATTTTAATCTTGGTTTGACAAGATGCCTCTTACAAGCAGGAAAGGAAAGGAAGAGATAGAGGAAAATGGATTTTAGAACTCTCTCAGGGACAGAGAGAAATCGGGGGACACCCTGTTTTATCCTCTCTGGCCGCTACAGGAGAAATTCTTTACCCTCTTTATATTGTCTATGTTTGGTGCACCAATCACGTGTCAATTCATGTATGTTTTTTGTTTCGTTGTCTGAATGACTGACTGTTTTATGCTTCATGTTGAAAAGAAAAGAAAAAAATAAATGGTTAAAACTTTACCTGCTGAATCACTCTCAGTTTGCACAAGGGAGGCTGAGAGAGGCCCCTCCCTTTAGCCAAAAATCAAGCACAACAGGAGAGGTCCTGCTAAAAAACTGTTTTTAAAGAAAAGAAATCTGCAACCTCTTAGTTCTAAGGCAAATAAGCTGATAGTTGTTTTTTCCTAAAAAATTCTCTACAATTTTGTGATTATTGTGTTTAGCAAAAGACAAAGTGTGTTTTTATCTTATAATTATAGCTATAAAAAGTAAAATTCTTTGATTGATCTAAATTTATAAGATTCGTGTAGCCACTTCATTTGGTTTTTGATTGGTCTTAAAGGTATAAATATAATCTGCATATCTTGGTCATAAAGAATTGGCTTATAAGTTATTTGGGTATGATTAAAAAGGTATAACACTGGTTACAAAGTTAGCTTAAGTAGTAACTCAGGGTTAGAGTCATTTTCAAACAAAAGCACCTGGCATAAACCAGCCCACAAAACTAGTCCCCTAAAGATACTTCTAAATTGAGATAATATTTTATGTAATTCTTATCCTAAAAAGTAGACTTATGGAGATAAGATTTTAAAACAATGTCTCTTTAATGGAACATTAAAATTTACACTGTCATGCATTCATGAATTGGCAGCCAAACTTCGTAACATGATAGTGATGTTTCTAGTATTGACTTTAAGGAGAATAAATTGTTTAAAATTGGGTCTTGCTTTCCAAAGGTTATAGATATATTCTAACATTGCAACGGAAACTTAAAAATTATGGTTAAAATTGCCAGTGTTCTATTGACTACAGCTTGCAGTTTGATTTCAAATTTAAGATCTTTAATTCTCCTGTATATTGTAATTAAGATAATTATAAGACAGCTCACTTCATACAAAACTGGGACAGAGTTATCTAGATATGTTTGTCTTTGTGCATAGATTAGACCCTCAGATAATCAGTTTGGCAGGAAATTGCAATATGGACAATTTTTTCACAGCACAAAAGTTGTGAAGAATGCTTTAACTGTAAGTCATCTTAAGAAAGAGTATCAAAAATTAGAGGCATAGACAGGTAAATTGTTTCTCAAAAACCGGTCCTTATTACAGGCGGGCCAAAATGCTCAGATTAAAAAATATTTTACGTCTGAGTTAATACAGGGCTCAAGGCAGCCCCAGAGAAGCTTGTAACCTTCTTTTATTTTGCAACAGTGCCTAAGAAAGTTTTTCCCTGTGTTCAATGGAATTTCTTTTTAGCTTTGTTACAGATCTATTCAGATGTTTAAAATAATGCTTAAATTCAAAGAGTTTTGCTTTTAATGAACTGGTGATCACTAGATAATTTTGCCTGTAGGTATGGCTAACATAACTTTACAATATGTAAGAAATTTTTATTGTTGCTTCAATACAAAAAACAAAGAGTTTAAATCTTTCAGTATATATTGTTTCCTAAGTAGAAAGTATTTTATTAGCTAATGCCTCTAAAGTGAAGTTTAAAGTTCTGGGGAGTAGTTATTGCTCCATAAGATTCAGAGACAATATATTTTTAATATTTAGGATTTTAGTTACAGAAAATCTAAGAAAGAAAGATTTATTTGCTTCAAAATTTTTATTTCCAAAACCTTCAAGAGATGTTTTGTCAACAATTTAATGTTACACATGTTACTGATATGTTTTATAATTCTCAAAGACAAGGTATTGTAAAACTTTAGAAACTATACCTTCTTTAAAAACAAAGAAGGGTAGAAATTATATCCCTGTGCACATTATTTAAATCACATTTTTATTTTAAAAAAACTAGATATAATGATGTCTAGGGCAGATAAAAAGGATCCACTTATTGGCACATGCCATGATCCTGTTCAGATACTTAATATGGGGAAAAGGGGGAATGTTTCTGTTTTTTCCACAGAATGCTACAAGAGCATGCTAGCTTCCAATGTGACAGGCTGACCTGTGACCTGTGAGTGCCCTGATAGTGGTGACCAGAAAGCTGTGTTGAGTGCACAAAAGAGGAGAAATCAGAGAGCAGCCACTTACAAACAGATAAAGAAACTTTGTATCTCCACCATGGGCTGCAGCAAGGAGTACCAACCTGGTGCCAATTTAAAATAAAAACAACTGAAAAAGCTGACTCATGAGGCAAAAAGACTGTTACAGAGAATGTACAATATGCTTTCATCAGAGACACTGTTTTTGCCATTCAGGCCAGCTCCTTATAGCTATGAAAGTTTGTGTACCTTACCTATATGCTTATTGTTAGATAATTTTAAGAGTTAAGATCACCAATCTTGGCAAGTCTTTTTATATTCATTGTAATTCTTGTCAATTAACTAATTGTGTAGATCCTAATTTAGATAAGGAATCTACTGTTATGTTTTTGTTAGAGACCTGCTTATGTTTTGCTGCCTATTAAAGTTAGGAAACAATCCTTGGTTTAAAAATCTGGGAATATAAACTTTGAAAAGGTATCTACCACAGCTTTAGATCAGCAGCTACATACTGCCCATTTTGTTAATGATAAGCATAGGAATATTTCCATAGCTTTGTCAGAGCAACATATTATATAGATAAAAATTGGGAGGCAAAGGATGTCTTAGAAGTAGTAGTCTTAGCATTGGACAGGATATAGCATCCTAGAAAGTTCTTGAGCTGACCATGGGCTTGGAATTCAGGAAGAGTGTTGCCTATTCAGTGACATTCAGAATTGCCTCTGGCATTACACTATCACTTTAAATAAAAGCTAGGTCACTGCCTTACACAGGAATTTACCATCAACTAAGAAGAAGGAAGTTTAAGACCTAAAGAGGAACCAGAGTAGATACTTAGAACTATAGATAGCTGAGTTACACCCATACACAAGTATTTACAATGGCCTAGGGGGAAGTAGACTACCAAAATTGGTTTTTAACCTCCCCCTGGCTTTCGACCTTGTTGCCCTCCCTTTTAGGGCCCCTATTGGGACTCCTATTATTGATTTCCTTCGGTCCTTGGGCATTTCAGAAATTGACCAGATTTGTTAAATCTCAAATTGATTCATCTTTTTCAAGCGCATTTGTTTCAGTTCATTACCATCGGCTGGACGTTGGTGATAACAAGCAGGTTACTGAAGAAGAGTCAGACGTGGATACAGCTTCATCACCCTCTTTTCGGGGAGAGAGACTCAATTTCCATAAAATGCTTAAGTAAGATCATTCCCCTACCCCTAAATTCGGCCATCAGTCTCATGCCACGAATTATTTATAGATTGCCATAGTCTGTGCTTCTGACATGGTAATATACATTCTCGCCACATTGGAAACTAAACAGTCATCCCAGGCTAGACACATTGTAAAATGGGAACTTGAAGCCATTGCCCGTGAGAGTTGCAAGACTAAGTACTGCACAGAGATTAGTCTAGAAGCTGTTAGGCAGTCTCTGAGAGGCATGTCTGATTGCATGAAGGTTGAGTGCCCTAGGGTCCTTCCGCCAGGAAAAACGGCACGAGAGCAGGTCAGGGTTACTCTGGGTAAAAATCTGTGGGCCTGAGAGTCAATCCTGTACATGGCCCCTAACATTACACACTGGGGATCAGACCTCTACCTCTACCCACGGAGCTTGCTTTGTTCCTAAATCCCTTGGCTGGCCCAGGTTATACCCAACAGACTGGGACCATTAATTCAAGCCTCATAGATGACTTGTCCTTGTGTCTTTGTGGTTTTAGAGAATCACCCATTGAGCAAACAGATGTTTAGGCGATCGTTAAAAACGTGGCTACAACTTTATTATACTATATGCCTTTATAAAAATATTAAAACGGGGGAGATGTTGGGAGCTATTAAGACAACACAATTGTCCTGATCTCTGAATTGGGCCTCTCCCCTCTCCCCCGAGAAGAAAAGGGGGTCAAAAGCAGGCCACCGACGCACCACTCCGAGGACAACCACAGATTGTTCCAGCCCTAAGTCAGCGCTGGATGTCCTGACCTCAAGATGTACCCTGATACCGCCAAGTTCCTGCTTCCCTGTGTAGTCGCCAAAAGAAAAATTTCCGCTGCCCCATCTGGCCTGCTAAGAAGTACTTCCTCTTTTTCTGCTGCCCCATCCCTCCTGCTGAGGTGCATTTCCTCTGCCCCATTCCTCCCGCTGAAAGGCACTTCCCCTTTTGCTAGTGCATTTAAACCTCGGGCCCGGCTAATACATTGGGATCCTGATGCAATTCAGAACATTTCCGTGTCGTTATTCGCACAAGACCCTTGTCTCTCTCTACCCCCCATTTGGTTCTTAGGAGAAGGTTCCCCTCGAGACCCTCGAATAACTGGACCTGCTGGACGGGTCAGATAAACACCTCATTGATGTATGTCTCTCTCTTTGGTCAATAGGAGTTCAAAACACTCTTACCCATCTCTGACTTCTGGCCTTGTATAGCACACTCTTTCCCATTCAGATAAAAACCATGAAGGACATATGAATATGCACTCAGTTCATCTCTTCATAGTGATGGATAACTGCCATGGTAAGCTTGGTGAGATTGATCCTGAATGAAGGCAACAAATCTGTTTAAGTTACAACATCCAAAAGTTAATAGAAACAAATTATAATTAATGGTCCAAGCATGGTGAAAAGTAAAGTGTCTGCCATGGGGAAGTAGAGAATCAAGATTCTAACTATTCCTAATTTTGACCTTTTTCTCTTCTTGAACTTTATCCATAGAATCCTTTACTATTCTTGTATGATTTATATAAAGGTAACATTCTTCATGAACAGCTGTACATTGTCCTTCCTGTTGAAGGGATAAAAGATGAAGTCCCCTTGTGTTTCGAAGGATTGCTTCAGACAAGGAGGATAGAGACTCTTGCAAATGGGAAATAGAGATTTCTATCATTTTTGTATCTGTATCTATTCCATTCTACGGCTCTCAGAATTTTTTCCTTACAGAATCAGGACAGTTGTTCCAGTAGCTGCTCATCTAAATTTTAAATTTTTAAAATACAAAGCATGATTTAGATAAGTTTGTGGTATATGGGGATATAAATCCCCCTTTTCTCTTTTTTTATGAAGATATTATTTTAAAGTTACATGGGCCTGTTCCATAGTACATTATCCTCTAGGATAATAAGGAAATATGAGTAACATGCATTTGCCACAATTGATTAGGTTCAAGTCCATGAGGACTAGCACCATTATGTGGTACATGAAGAAACTGAGGACACTTAGAACAAGTCTTTATAATTTGACATGCATATTTTCTAGAATTGCCAAATTGTTGTCTCAAACTATTACAATTTTGATGATATAAAGAGTGAGATTGTTTGGCTAATTGTTCCTGTAAGGCCTATAGTCTGCCCTGTATACAAATCTGCTGTGTCATTGCCCAGGGGCCCAGGCAATCTGGTATGAGCCATTAATTGTCCTATAAAATAAGGAACAGTGCATGTTTCCTAAATTAAGCTGTATTGTATAAATAATTATAATTTTGAGAATTAGCACTGCAATGGGCATCCAATGGAACACTGGCAGCTTAATGATAATTCTTAAGTTTCTCTTGCAACACCAGAGCAGAAACATAACTTTGGAAAACAAAACTCAACCTCCAACAAACAATCCAGTCTCTCCAAAAACACCAAGTGAATCACGCCCAAGTTACAAAGTTTTTGGTTGCCAATTCCTACACACAAACACAAGATGGTGCAGCCTCCAATTCTTCAAAGAGACACTGCCCTAAATGGTAATCTGAATTCTAAGTTAAGAATTAGATAAAACATTATCCCAATTTAGAAATATCTTTAGATCTGTTTTTCCTGGGTTGGCTCATGCCACATGTTATTGTTTAGAATGACTCCAATTCAGAGTTTCCAGTTTTAAGCTACCTTTCTGTTACCAATGTTACAAATTTTTAATGGTATCAAAAAAACTTATAAGCCAAAAGAACTATTCAAAGAATCAACCAAACCAGGAGCTGGTTCTTTGAGAAAACCAACAAGATAGATAAACCCTTAGCCAGACTCACTAGAGGGCACAGGAACAGTATCCTAATTAACAAAATCAGAAATGATAGGATATATAAGTAACCCTAAAAGTCCCACCAGAGAATGCCTAAACCTGATAAAAGGCTTCAGTTAAGTATCTGGATATAAAATTAACTCAAGCAAATCAATGGCCTTTCTCTACACAAAGGATAAACAGGCTGAAAAAGAAATTAGGGAAACAACACCCTTCACAAGAATTACAAATAATATAAAATACCTTGGTGTGACTCTAAGGAAGTGAAAGATCTATATCATAAGAACTTCAAGACTCTGAAGAAAGAAATCAAAGAAGAAAGTATCTAATAAAAAATCTTATAAGCCAATAATCTGTAGGCAAGACATACAGAACATATTTATACTTTTAAAACCAGTCAGAAACAAAAGTAAAGCGGCAACACACATCTTATATATTTAGACTTGGAAAAATTCTTACACTTTCTAGCTATAATTTCAAAAAGGGAGCACCTTGTCACCTGCTGAACCCAATCATGAGTTCAAAGATTTTTCTAAAAGAAACTATCAGCTTCCTTACCATAGAAATTGAGAATCTGATGGCCCCTTTAAGAGAGACTTGTGTAGACAGTCAGCTCCTGGCAGGGTTTCTCCAGCTATGCTAGATTCTTAATTATAGCTGCAGGGCTCCAAAAACCAACTGAGACTGTCTTTTTTTTTTTTTTTAGATTAATTAAAACTAAATCAAGTGGCTAACCAGCAGATACAGTTTTAACCATTTTTTTTCTTTTGAACATGAACTATAGAACAACAATCATTCAAACAAAGAAACAAAAACAGACATAAATTGACACACATGGACAGATTGGTTCACCAAGGACAGACAATAGTCAGAGAAGAAAGAGAACTTGATGTCCCAAAGGGACCCAGATATCCCCCCTAAAGACCCAGAACCAGAACTAAGGATATCTCAGGTAGGAGCCAGAAAGGAAGCAGGATGCCTCCCTATTTCTTCCTGTCCCTAGGAGAGCTTCTAAATAGCTTATATCCATTTTTCTTCTCTTTTGCTAAAGCATCCTGGATGGGGACAACTGCTTTTCTGAAACCTATTGTCTTTCATTCTCTTCTCTTTCTGATGTCATTTGCATATTTGCCATTTCTACTTCTGGGAATTAAGGACAGCATAAATCTACTTGTGCTAAGAATTATTCTAATATTTGGTTTTATACCCTGCTCCTCTCCCCTGACTCAGCTCTTGGCTGTGGACAAATGCCTGTTTAAAATTCCCCAGTCCCATTGAGCTGTCACCCCTAGGTGAACTCTGCATCGGGTGAATACCTCTTCAGGCTAGCCTGTATACCCTCAAATGAACCTCCTACAACAACAGTCTCCAAAAAATAAAATGTATAACCAGTGCTAGCATTAATGATGTTTGTTGCTTACCATATTTGATACTATTACTTTTCTTCTGTTTTCTGTGAAGCTCCACCCATGACATCATTTCTCAGTGTATCACCCTGTTTTCATGCCTCTTCTTCAGGCACCACATGTAGCAATCTAGCAGCCATGGATGAACTGGGCTTACCTGAAATGGGGGCTGGAAAAGAAAAAGAAATGGAGGGGGTGAGAAAAGAATGAAACTAAGACTAGGTTCTGATCAAGGCTCCAAGGTTATTATATGACTGCATTTATTTAGGGAGAGCCCACAGACTCATTCTTTGTTTCAGGTGGACTATGTTGCAAAATAAGTTTAGTGAGCAGTCTATTCTTCTAAGGTCCTGTAGGAAGTTGGACATGCAGCAAAGGTGTATATGACTCCACCTAGGTTATTAAGGTTTTGGCAAAAGCCAAAAGTCTATTTTGCCTGATCAAGGCTGGAAAAAAAACCTGCTCAAGGCTGGGAAGGGCACAGCAGTGGGGGGTGGGAAACACAGAGAACTACTCGGAAAGTCCCAGATGCCAGGAATGTAAGACACTCCCAGGACCCAATGGGGATGACATTAGCTAAAATACCCAACAGCAGAGAGACAGAACTTGAAAAGACAACTTCCAGTAGAGAGAAATGGCCCCCAGGGAAGGGATGGGACCATCCAACCTCTAAAATTTTTCAACCTGGAATCAAACCTGTCTAAATTAAATTCAGGGACAAAAATGGAGCAGAGGCTGAAGAAAAGGTCATTCAGAGACTCCCCCACTAGGCAATCTATTCAGATCTTTTCTCCCCATTCATATTGTTGAGGTATCATGGGTATATAATAGCTTTGTTGCTGAAATTGGAAGTCACAATACATGCTCCAAGTCAACTCTGATTGCAGGAGTCAAATTAGAAGTGAGAAATGGAAAGAGTTAACATGGCCACATTAGAAAGTAGATCAAAGAGATCTACAATCCACATAGGAATGTCTTCAGGTTCTGACATAAAACTGAATTTTAAATAGAAGCCAAAGATAGTCGCATTCATGCTGTCCTAGTCAAACTGTGGATCTGCCCTGACCAGCAGGTCCAGTTATTCGAGGATCTCGAGGAGACCTCCTCCTAATAACCAAATGGGGGGTAGAGACGAGGGTCTTGTACGAATAACGACACGGAAACCGTTCTGAAGTTGTATCAAGACCCCAATGTATTGAGAAAGGTCCAAGGTTTAAATGCACAAGCAAAGGGGGAAGTACAGATAATTATCAGTGGGAAGGGTAGGGCAATACAAGCAAAAGGGGAAGTACTTATGGGAAGGGGGGGCAATAGAAATTCTTTCTTTTGACAGCTACACAGGGAAGCAGGAACTTGGTGGTGTCAGGGTGTGGTCAGGAGAGCGGTGATGACCCAGGGCTGGAACATCCCGTGGTTCTCAGAATCCATGTGTTGGTGGCCCACTTTTGACCCCCTTTTCTTCTCAGGGGGAGAGGCCCAATTCAGAGATCAGGACAATAGCGTTGCCTTAATGGCTCCCAACACTGCCCATCATTGATCAATCATTAGTTGAGCTTTGTTCTAATCCTTAAGCCAATCTGACAAGTTGTTAGAACTCTGTGAAATCTCATTCCAAAAAACAAGTGCCTCCTATGGGTAGAACCTTTCTTTTCTCCTGACATGAATTTCTTGGAGAAAATTACCATTTATTTGTGGCCTATTGTTTCAGAAGTCTGATAATCAGACTAAGAGAAGTATATGCCTCTTTAGAATATCTTCACTTCTGCAAGATGGGTAACAGGTTAAAATATTTACTCTTATTTCAAGGATACAATATTTCATAGCAGACTTGCTCACCTTCTGGATCTTATAATCTTTCTGTCCTCTCTCCATAGTGTTCCTTGAGAATTGGATGCAAAAGCTATATTGTAAATATATCCACTAAGGCTGAGCCATGACAATCAGTCGTCTCAATGTTTGGATCAGTTGTGGTTTTCTATAATTTTCTCTGTCTATTGCAAACAAAAAGCTTCTGTGAAGAAGTGTGAGAGTTAATCTCATATATGAATTTTTAGAGTCCTGGGATTTAGAATTCAAGGGAGAGGCCTTGAATGCAATGCTCAACCAACAAACTCTATGAAAATCCAAAGAGAAAACCAAATATCAAGGAACAAATCTTCCACTCATACAAGGCAACTCCAGAAATCAGCACCTAGAACTATAATGACCCCAAACCCAGATACCTAGATGACACTGTAAGAATAAATTTAATAGCATCCAGGAAAATATGTCACCATCAGATCCCAGCTATCCTACTACATTAGGTCCAGAATATTTCAATATAACTGAAACACAATAAAAACAACCTATTAAGAAGACAGAGTTTCTTAAACAGAAAATCAATAAACCCCTTTAGAAAATTCAGGAAAACAGAAGCAAACAAAGAGAGGAAATTAATAAATCCCCCAAAATATAGCCAAGAAAAAAAGAATTGGAGGATATGAATAATGGATTCCCTTAAAGATATCCAAGGAAAATCAGATAAACAACTGAAGGAAACAAATAAAATTGTTCAAGAAAAGAAAATGATAATTGAACTCCTAAAAGACAGCATAATCTGAGCAAGTCACAGAAATGCAAAATTCAGGAATGCAGACAGGAACTGCAGAGGCAGGCTTCACTAACAAAATACTAAAGATGAAAGGATAAATCTCAGGCACTGGAGGTATGATAGAAGAAAGAGATACATTGGTCAATTGGTCAAAGAAAATATTAAATCTAAAAAATTCCTGACCACAAAAAAAATTCAAGGAAATCTGAGACACTATGAAGAAACCAAAAATATGAGTAGCAGGAATAGAGTATTGAGATTACTAGCTCAAAGGTCCATATACTATTTTCAACAAAATCATAGAAAAGTTTCCTAACCTAGAAAACGCCATGCTTATAAAGGTAGAAGAACGATAAAAAAAAAAATGGATTTGACTGGAAAACAAAATTCCCTTGACACTTAATACCTAAAACACTAAACATAAAGAACGAATAAATAATATTAAAAGCTGCAAAGTAAAAGGACCAACTATCATATAATGGCAAACTTATTAAAATTATACCAGACTTCTTAATGTAGACAATAAAGCCAGAAGACCTGAACAGATGGCCCAGAGATTATCAGAAACCTCAGATGCCAGCCACACTCTATACCCAACAAAACTTTCTATTAGCATAAGTAGAAAAAATAAGATAATTCACTATAAAGTCAAATTTCAGCAAAGTTTATCTATAAATATAGCCCTACAGAAGGAGCTAGAAGGAAGAATCCAACTACTGAGGTTAAGTATACAGATGAAAACACAGAATAAATAATCCTGCATCAGTAAAACCAAAAGAAGAGAAACACACACACATACACACACACACACACACACACACACACACACACACACACACGCACAAACATAACCTCCAACAAGAAAATGTCCACAAAACTAATAGGAAATAATAACTGTCATTGATATCTTTCAATTTCAATGGGCTCAATTCCATAATGAAAAGACATAGATTAAAACAATATATGTAAAATCAGAATCTATCCTTTTGCTGAATGTAAAAGAAAAAAATCTCACTATTAAGTCTAAACATTACCTCAGGGTAAAAGGTTTTAGATAAAGATATTCCAAGTAAATGGACCTAACAACCAAGATGGAATAAATATATTAATATCAAAGAAAATAAATTTCAAATCAAAATTTATTAAAAGACATACAGAAAGACATTACATATTCATGGAATTAAATATTCACCAAGATAACATTTAACTTTTAACACGTATGTACCAAACAAAAAGGACAACCACATTTGTAAAAGATACACTACTATGGCTTAAATCACACATTGGCCCTCACAGGGGAAGACTACAATACCCAACTATCACCAATGGACTAATCATCCATACAAAACAAAACAATAAAATGCTAGAACTGATATTTTAAATCCAGTGAATCTAACATATTTATAGACCATTCCACTTAAGCACAATACAATATACCTATTTCTAAGTGCCTCATGAAACATCCTCCCAAATTCACGAGATACTCTGGCACAAAGTAAGTCTCAATATGTCAGAAAATTGGAAGAACACCATGCATCCTTTTATACAACCATGGATTAAAGCTGGACATCAACAACGGAAACAAGAGAATAATTACAAATGCATATAACTGAACAACTCTCTACTCAATAAAATATGGGTCAAGACAAAAAAAAAAAAAAGACTTTCTCAAATCCAGGGAAAATGAATATAAAACACATCCAAACTTGTGTAACAATCAAACTGACATGAAGAGAAAATTTCAGGCCACTATATGCATACATTTTAAAAAGTAAGAGAGATCTCACACTAACCACATAATAGGACACCTGAAAGTTCTAGAAGACAGAAATGATGAAATTGAAAGTTGAACTCAAAATAATAGAAACAAAGAATACAATACAAAGACTCCTTAAAACAAAGAGTTGGTTTTGTGAGAAAAATCAACAAGATAGACAAAACCTTATCCAGACTAACTAAAGGAGAGAGACATAATATCTAAATAAATAAAATCAGAAATAAAAGTGAGAATATAACAAAAAGACTAGGGAAATCCAGATTTTCATACAGACATACTTTAATAACCTCTATTTTATCAAACTCAAAATTCTAAAAGAAATGGATAATCTTCTCTAGAGATACCACTTACCAAAGTTAAATCAATATTAGATAAACAACATAAGTATATTTATAACCCCAACTGAAATAGAAACTGTCATCACAAATCTTCCAAGAAAGAATACCAGGGCAAGAAGTTTTACTGTAGAATTATATCAGACTTTAAAAGTAGAGTTAAGGACAATTCTCCTAAAATTATTCCACAAAATGGAAAAAGGAAGAAAATTCTACAGTTCATTTTGGAGGCCACAGTTATCTTGATATCCCTACCACAAAAAGACTAACCACAGAAAGAGTTTTTCCTTGTGAACATAGATGCAAAAATATTCAATAAAATATTTGTGCACCGAATCCAAGAAAATATAAAAATTATCATCCGCAAGCATCAACTAGGTTTTATCTCACAGATTCAGATGTTCAACATACAAAAATAAATAAATTTCATATGCTATATAAATAAATTGATATAAAAATGTTCAATTTATTAGATGGTAAAAGCCTTTGAAAAAATCCAACACCTGCTCATGATAAATATCTGGAAAGAGTAGGGATAAAATGACTATACCTGAATAAAAGCAATTCACAACAAGCCAACATCAAATTAAATGGAAATAAACTATGCATTTCCACTAAATTAAGGAGTAAGAAAAGTTGTCCACTCCAGGGATGGTTCTTATCCCAGGAATCAGGAGGTGGATCTGAGCTCCAGACTTCTGCAAGAAGAGAGCTTGCATGCAGAGAGTGTTCTGACCACTGGGGTACAGGAGAGAGTTGGTCTCCCAAGAGTGCTGAAAGAGACTAGAGAATCACAGGAGGAACAAGTTCCAGCCAGAGACAGCTAGAACATCTAACACCACAGATTACCAAATGGCGAAAGGCAAATGAAAGAATCTTACTAACAGAAACCAGGAACGCTGGGCATAGTCAGAACCCAGTATGCACAACACAGTGAGTCCTAGATACCCCAACACACCCGAAAAGCAAGGTTTGGATGTAAAATCATATCTCATGATGCTGGTAGAGGATTTTAAGAAGGGCGTTAATAACTCACTTAAAGAAATACAGGAGAACACTGCGAAACAGGTGGAAGCCCTTAAAGAGGAAGCACAAAATCCCTCAAGGGATTACAGGAAAACACTATTAAACAGTTAGAAGACCTTAAAGAGGAAACACAAAAATCCCTTAAAGAATTATAGGAAAACACAACCAAACAAGTGATGGAATTGAGCAAAACCATCCAAGAACTAAAAACAGAAGTAGAAACAATGAAGAAAACCCAAAGGGAGACAACTCTGGAGATAGAACCCCAAGGAAAGAAATCAGGAACCATAGATGAGCCAACAGCAACAGAATACAAGAGATGGAAAAGAGAATCTCAGGTGCAGAAGATTCCATAGAGGACATGGACACAACAATCAAAGAAAATGCAAAATCCAAAAAGAGCATAACCCAAAATATTCAGGATATCCAGGACACAATGAGAAGGCCAAACCTAAGGATAATAAGTATAGATGAGAATGAAGATTTTCAAATTAAAGGGCCAGTATATATCTTCAACAAAATTATAAAAGAAAACATCCCATATTTAAAGAAAGAGTTGCCCATGAACATATAAGAAGCCTACAGGACTCCAAATAGACTGGACCAGAAAGAAATTACTCCCAACACATAATATTCATAACAACAAATGCACTAAATAAAGAGAGACTATTAAAAGCAGTAAAGGGAAAAGGTCAAGTAACATATAAAGGGAGACCTATTAGGATTACACCAGACTTTTCACCAGAGACTATGAAAGCCAGAAGATCCTGAACAGATGTTATACAGAACCAAAGAGAACACAAATGCCAGCACAGGCTATATACCCAGCAAAACTCAATTACCATAGATGGAGAAACCAAAGTATTCCATACAAAAACAAAGTCACACAATACCATTCCACATATCCAGTCCTTCAGAAGATAATAATGGCAAAACACCAACACATGGACAGAAAATACTCCCTAGAAAAAGCAAGACGGCAATCCTTCAACAAACCAAAAAAAAGACAGTCACAAGAACAGACTCTCAACTCTAACAACAAAAATAACAGGAAGCACTAATTATTTTCTTTAATATCTCTTAGTATCAATGGACTCAATTCCCAAATAAAAAGATATAGACTAACAGACTGGCTACATAAACAGGACTCAACACTTTGATGCATACAGGAAACCCAACTGAGGGAAAAATACAGACACTACCTCAGAGTAAAAGGCTGGAAAACAATTTTCCAAGCAAATGGTCAAAAGAAACAAGCTGGAGTAGCCATTCTAATATCGAATATAATCAACTTCAAACAGAAAGTTATCAAAAAAGACAAGTAGGGGCATTTCATGCTCATCAAAGATAAAATTTTCTAAGATGAACTCTCAATTCTGAATATCTATGTACCAAATGCAAGGGAATCCACATTCATTAAAGAAACTATAGGAAACTTCAAAGCACATATTGCACCTCACACAATAATAGTGTGAGACCTCAACACCCCACTTGTCCTGTCCAGCAGGACGTAGTTATTCCATGGGTTGAGGAGGACTGAGACCTGCAAGAGAAGTGGGCAGAGAAAGGGGAGCAAGACCAAGGAAAGTGTTGTCAAGGTCTGTTTAATAGAGGCTAGGAGCCTGGTTATAAGCACACAATGAGAAAACATAGAGAGGGTTCGAGGGAGCATAATAAAATACAGAGAGAGGGAAGGACATCTGGGCTGGATGCTGATTACAGGCTTCTTGCAGCTTATCTTGGAATGTCGGCCCTAAAACAGTCCCAAGCTGCAAACACTCTGCAGTTTATTTTGGAGTGCCATAAACAGTCCCAGACACCAAATGGAGACATGGAGGAGGAGGTGAAGCTGCCTTAATCTAAGCAGTTCTAGGCGCCAAGTAAAGGAGGGAGTGAAGCTGGCAGTCTCAGGCACCAGGTGAAGTCAATGAAGGAGGGGGTGACATAATTCCCTTCAAAGGGTCAGTGGATCTTCAGGATGAGAGTAACTGCAGGACCTAGTTTCCCACAGTTTGGTCTCTCACATCCACTCTCACCAATGGACAGATCCTAGAAACAGAAACTAAACAGAGACACATAGAAACTATCAGAAGTTATAAAAGGAATGGATTAAACAGATATCTACAAAACATTTTATTCAAAAACAAAAGGATATGCCTTCTACTAAGCACCTCATGGCACCTTCTCCAAGTCGACCATATAACTGGTCACAAAAGAGGCCTGAACAAATATAAAAATATTGAAATTATAACATGCATCTGATCAGATCACCATGGACTAAGGTTGATCTTCAATAACAACATAAATAATAGAACACCAACATTTATATGGAAGCTGAACAACACTCTACTCAATGATACCTTGGTCAAGGAAGAAAGAAAGAAAGAAAGAAATTAAAGACTTTTTAGAGTTTAATGAAACTGAAGCCACAACATACTCAAACTTATGGGACACAATGAGTACCTCCAAAAAGAAACTGAAGAGAGCATACACTAGCAGCTTGACAACACAACTAAAATTTCTAGAACAAAAGGAAGCAAATTCACCCAAGAGGAGTAGACAGCAGGAAATAATCAAACTCAGGGCTGAAATCAACCAAGTAGAAACAAAAAGAACTATTCAAAGAATCAACCAACTTTGAGAAAATCAACAAGATAGATAAATCCTTAGCCATAATCACTAGAAGGCACAGGGACAGTATTTTAATTAACAAAATCAGAAAAGAAATGGGAGACATAACAACAGAACCTGAGGAAATTAAAAACACCATCAGATCCTACTACAAAAGGCTATACTCAACAAAACTGGAAAGCCTAGATGAAATGGGCAATTTTACAGACAGATACCATTATACCAAAGTTAAATCAGGATCAGATTAATGATCTAAACAGTCCTATATTCCCTAAAGAAATAGAAGCAGACATTAATAGTCTCCCAACAAAAAGAAAGCCCAGGACCAGATTGGTTTAGTGCAGAGTTCTATTAGACCTTTAAAGAAGACCTAATCTCAATTCTCCTCAAACTGTTCCACAAAATAGAAACAGAAAGTGCTCTATCCAATTGATTCTATGAAGCCGCAATTACTATAATACTTAAACCACATAAAGATCCAACAAAGAAAGAGAACTTTAGACCAATTTTCCTTATGAACATTGATGCAAAAATACTCAATAAAACCCTCTCAAACCAAACCCAAGAACACATAAAAAAGATCATCCATCATGATCAAGAAGGCTTCATTCCAGGGATGCAGTGATGGTTTAATATACGGAAATCCATCAATGTAATCCACTATATAAACAAAATCAAAGAAAAAAAAAAAAAACACATGATCATCTCGTTAGATGCTGAGAAAGCATTTGACAAAATTCAACACCCCTTCATGATAAAAGTCTTGCAAAGTTCAGGAATGCAAGGCCCATAACTAAACATAATAAAAGCAATCTACAGCAAACCAGTAGCAAACATCAAACTAAATAGATACTTAAAGCAATCCCACTAAAATCAGGGACTAGACAAGGTTGTCTACTTTTTTCCTACCTATTCAATATAGTACTTGAAGTACTAGCCAGAGTGATTAGAAAACAAAAGGAGGTCAAGAGTGCCACAGACCCTCTGGGTCCCTTGTTTGCCTAGAACGGGTCTCTGGTTGCAGATGGACAAGGAGTCAGCGAATTGAATGACAGACAGATGCAACACAGGAGATTGTGTAGAGTGTGAATGTATTGTCACAAAGTAAACACCAGTCTTATATAATACAGAAAATAAAGGGGTAGCATGTCACAGCAGGCAAAGTACATTGAAGTTACCTGGCACAAAACAAAGGAATGACTTCAAAAGGACTTACAGGATCCAGGTAATATTTACAGTAAAGATAAAACCACCCTGCCTAGGGTCAACTAATGACAGCTAAGGATTTTACACCCTAGTCACAATTTGTGCTACTCCTTTGAGCCTTGTGAAAGCTAGCACCAGGGGGGTCTGCTCTAGCAGACCTTCTCATGAATAATGCAATACCACACACACACACACCCCTATTTCCTAGGCTCTGATAAATTCTTGTATCAGTGTAATTTGGCTGTTCTTTTAAGTATCTGTGGAGAATCTCTATTTGTCAGAAGAATTCACCAACTTGCTTCTAATATACAATGTAGCCTGCTAGACCTGGATGTAGTGAAGATTCCTGTCTCAGTGGGATTCCCTAACTTTTACATGGTAAACCCACCTATTAGCTAGGCCATTGTGAATTCCCTTGTTTGGGTGAGACTGGCTACTGTCCCAAGTAAACACTCTGCAGACCACCCCTGAGCTATTCCGGCTCTGTTCTTTGTAATGCCTAATTAGTTTCACCTTCTCCTCTAGAAGTGACTTTGAATGTTACTGAATAGATAACCTTCTTACTGAATTCAAAGTTTGTGGGCTTCAAAGATTTTCTGTGAGGTTGGAACACTGGCGAAGGTTTAGCTATGTCAGAATTCAATCTTTAAAAGCATTTATAATAGAACAATACTGAAAGAGAGCATGTGGATCCATATACCAGACTAACATGGGGATAGGGTATGAGTATATGGGTTATGAGAATGCCAAGTTTCCAGGAGCTTGAGTTTCCATGAACCTCTTTGTTTCGTGAATGCTTCCAGGCCTCTTGGCCTGCCAAGCAGGCTTCACTGTAGTGTGCGTAGCACAAGGAGATACAAATTGGAAAGGAAGAAGTTAAAATACCACTATTTGCAGATGATATGATAGTATACATAAGTGACGCTAAAAAGTCAACCAGAGAACTCCTAATCCTGATAAACAGCTTCATTGCAGTAGCTGGATATAAAATTAACTGAAACAAATCAGTGGCCTTTCTCTACACAAAGGATAAACAGGCTGAGAAAGAAATTAGGGAAACAACATCCTTCACAATAGTCAGAAATAATATAAAATACATTGGGGTGACTTTAACTAAGGAAATGAAAGATCTGTATGATAAGAACTTCAAGTCTCTGAAGAAAGAAAACGAAGAAAATCTTAGAAGATGGAAAGATCTCCAATGCTCATGGATTGGCAGGATCTATGTAGTTAAAATGGCTTTCTTGCCGAATGCAATCTATAGATTCAATGCAATCCCCATCAAAATTTCAACTCAATTCTTCACAGAGTCAGAAAGGGCAATTTTCAAATTCATTTGGAATAACAAAAAACCTAGAATAGCAAAAACTATTCTCAACAATAAAAGAACCTCTGGTGGAATCACCATGCCTGACCTCAAACTGTACTACAGAGCAATTGTGATAAAAACTGGATGGTACTGGTACAAGGACAGACACATAGATCAATGGAATAAAATTGAAGACCCAGAAATGAAACCACACACCTAAGGTGACTTGATCTTTAACAAATGTGCTAAAACCATCCAGTGGAAAAAAGACAGCCTTTTTTTAACAAATGGTGTTGACTTAACTGGCAGTTATCATGTAGAAGAATGCAAATTGATCCATTCTTATCTCCTTGTACTAAGATCAATTCTAAGTAGATCAAGGAACTCCACATAAAACCAGAGACACTGAAACTTATGGAGGAGAAAGTGGGGGAAAGTCTCGAAGATAAGGGCACAGGGGAAAAATTCCTGAACAGAACAGCAATGTCTTGTGCTGTAAGATCGAGAATTGACAAATGGGACCTTATAAAATTGCAAAGCTTCTGTAAGGCAAATGACACTGTCAATAAGAAAAAAAGGCCACCAAAAGATTGGGAAAGAATTTTTACCAATCCTTAATTTGATAGGGGACTAATATTCAGTATATACAAAGAACTCAAGAAGCTAGACTCCAAAAAATTAAATAACCCCATTGAAAAATGGGGCACAGAGCTAAACAAAGAATTCTCTACTGAGGAATACCAAATGGCTGAGAAGCACCTGAAAAAATGTTCAACATCCTTAATCATCAAGGAAATGCAAATCAAAACACCCCTGAGATTTCACCTCACACCAGTCAGAATGGCTAAGATCAAAAATTCATGTGACAGCAGATGCAGACAAGGATTGGAGTAGAGGGACACTCCTCCATTGTTTGTGAGGTTGCAAGCTTGTACAACCACTCTAGAATTTAGTCTTTTTGTTCCTCAGAAAATTGGACATAGTACTAACAGAGGATCTAGCTGTAACCCTTCTGGGCATATATCCAGAAGATGTTCCAACTAGTAATAAGAAGACATGCTCCACTATGTACATATCAGCCTTATTTATAATAGACAGAAGCTGGAAGAACCCAGATGTATCTAAACAGAGGAATAGATACAGAAAATGTAATATATTTACACAATGGAGTTCTATTCAAATATTAAAAACAATGAATTTATGAAATTCCTAGGCAAATGGATGGATCTGGAGTGTATCATCCTGAGTGAGGTAACCCAGTGACAAAAGAACTCACATGGATATACAATGACTGACAAGTAGATATTGCCCAGAAACTTAGACTACCCAAGATACAATTTGCAAAACAGATGAAACTCAAGAAGAAGTGTTGGGAGCTATTAAGACAACGCTATTGTCCTGATCTCTGAATTGGGTCTCTCCCCCCACCCCCGAGAAGAAAAATGGGTCAAAAGCGGGCCACCAATGCACTGCTCCAAAAATAACCACAGATTGTTCCAGCCCTAAGTCAGCGCTGGATGTCCTGACCTCAAGATGTACCCCGATACCTCCAAGTTCCTGCTTCCCCATGTAGTCACCAAAAGAAAAATTTCCGCTGCCCCATCCCTCCTGCTGAGGTGCATTTCCGCTTCCCCATTCCTCCTGCTGAGAAGTACTTCCCCTTTTGCTTGTACATTTAAACCTTGGGCCTGGCTAATACATTGGAACCTTGATGTTACTCAGAATGTTTCCATGTCGTTCTTTACACAAGGTTCTTGTCTCTCTTTTCCCCCCATTTGGTTCTTAGGAGAAGGTCCCCTCGAGACCCTCGAATAACTGGACTGGCTGGACGGGTCAAAGAAGGAACACCAAAGTGTGGATACTTCATCCCTCTTTAGAATGGGGAACAAAATACCCAGGGAAGGAGTTATAGAGAAAAAGTTTGGAGCTCAGATGAAAGGATGGACCATCCAGAGAATGCCCCACCCAGAGATCCATTCCATAATCAACCACCAAATGCATACACTATTGCATATGCCAGGAAGATTTTGCTGAAAAGACCCTGATATAGCTCTCTCTTGTGAGGCTATGCCAGTTCCTGGCAAATACAGAAGTAGATGCTCATAGTCATCTATTGGATGGAACCCAGGACCTCCAATGGAGGAGCTAGAGAAAGTACCCAAGGAGTTGAAGGGGTCTGCAACCCTATAGGTGGGACAACAATATGAACTAACCAGTACCTCCAGAGCTTGTGTCTCTAGCTGGATATGTAGCAGAAGATGGCCAAGTTGGCCATCATTGGAAAGAGGCACCTTGGTCTTGCAAACTTTATATGCCCCAGTACAGGGAACACCAGGACCAAGAAGTGGGAGTGGGTGGGTAGGGGAATAGGGCAGGGTGAGGGTATAGGAGACTTTCAGGATAGCATTTGAAATATAAATGAAGAAAATATCTAATAAAAATTTGGGGAAAAATTGAAAAAGAACTTAAAGTCTCTTAAGAAAGAAATCAACGAAGATCTTAGAAGATGGAAAGATCTTCCATGCTCATGGATTGGCAGACTCTATATAGTTAAAATGGCTATCTTGCAGAATACAATCTATAGATTCAAAGCAATCAAGATCAAAATTCCAACTCAATTCTTCAACGAATTAGACAGGGCGATTTGCAAATTCATCTGGAATAACAAAAAACCTAGGACAGCAAAAACTATTCTCAACAATAAAAGAACCTCTGGTGGAATCACCATGCCTGACCTCAAGCTGTATTACAGACCAGTTGTGATAGAAACTGCACGGTATTGGTACAGCGACAGACATGTAGATCAATGGAATAGAATTGAAGACCCAGAAATGAACCCACGTACCTAATGTCACTTGTTCTTTGACAAAGGTGCTAAAACCATCTAGTGGGGAAAAAAGACAGCATTTTCAACAAATGGCGCTGGCTTAACTGACAGTTATCATGTAGAAGAATGCAAATTGATCCATTCTTATCTCCTTGTACTAGGATCAATTCTAAGTGAATCAAGGAACTCTGCATAAATACAGAGACACTTAAACTTATAAAGGAGGAAGTGAGGAAGAGCCTCTAAGATATGGGCACAGGGGAAAAATGCCTGAACAGAACAGCAATGTCTTGTGCTGTAAGATTGAGAATCAACAAATGGGACCTCATAAAATTGCAAAGCTTCTGTAAGGCAACGGACAGTGTCAATAAGACAAAAAGGCAAACAAAAGATTAAGAAAAATACTGTAAGATTGAGAATTCTCAAATGGGACTGCATAAAATTGCAAAGCTTCTGTAAGGTAAAAGACACCATCAATAAGACAAAAAGGCCATCAACAGATTGGGAAAGGATCTTTACCTATCCTAAATCAGATAGGGGACTAATGTCCTATATATATAAAGAACTCAAGAAGGTGGACTCCAGAAAATCAAATAACCCCATTAAAAAATGGGACTCAGTGCTAAACAAAGAATTCCCACCTGAGGAATACTGAATGGCTCAGAAGAACCTGAAAAAATGTTCAGCATCCTTAATGGTCAGGGAAATGCAAATAATGGCTAAGATCAAAAATTCAGGTGACAGCAGATGCTGGCGAGGATGTGGAGAAAGAGGAATACCCCTCCATTGTTGGTGATTTTGCAAGCTTGTACAACCACTCTGGAAATCAGTCTGGTGGTTCCTCAGAAAAATTGGACAGAGTACTACCGGAGGATCCAGCAATACCTCTCCTGGGCATATATCCAGAAGATGTCCCAACCGGTAAGAAGAACACATGCTCCACTATGTTCATAGCAGCCTTGTTTATAATAGCCAGAAGCTGGAAAGAACCCAGATGCCCCTCAACAAAGGAATGGGTACAGAAAATGTGGTACATTTACACAATGGAGTACTACTCAGCTATTAAAAAGAATAAATTTATGAAATTCCTAGGCAAATGGATGGTCCTGGAGGGCATCATCCTGAGTGAGGTAACCCAATCACAAAAGAACTCATATGATATGTACTCACTGATAAGTGGATATTAGCCCAGAAATTTAGAATACCCAAGATATAAGATACAATTTGCGAAACACATAAAACTCAAGAAGAATGAAGACCAAAGTGTCGATACTTTGCCCCTTCTTAGAATTGGGGAAAAAAAAAAAAACACCCATGGAAGGAGTTACAGAGACAAAGTTTGGAGCCGAGACGAAAGAATGGACCATTAAGAGACTGCCATACCCAGAGATCCATCCCATAATCAGCCTCCAAACACTGACAACATTGCATACACTAGCAAGATTTTGCTGAAAGGACCCTGATATAGCTGTCTCTTCTGAGACTATGCTGGGTCCTAGCTAACACAGAAGTGGATGCTCACAGTCATCTATTGGATGGATCGCAGGGTCCCCAATGGAGGAGCTAGAGAAAGTACCCAAGGAGCTGGGGGGGATCTGCAACCCTATAGGTAGAATAACAATATGAACTATCCAGTACCCCCTGGAGCTTGTGTCTCTAGCTGCATATGTGTCAGAAGATAACCTAGTTGTCCATCAGTGGAAAGAGAGGCCCATTGGTCATCCAAACTTTATATGCCTCAGTACAGGGGAACGCCAGGGCCAAGAAGTGGGAGTGGGTGGGTGGAGGAGTGGGTGGGGGAGGGTATGGGGGACTTTTGGGATAGCATTGGAAATGTAAATGAAACAAATACCTAACGGAAAAAAAAAAGAATCTGAGGGATAAAAAATAAGAGAGAAAGTTAAAGTTGAAAAAAAAAAAGATTAAGAAAATATCTTTAACAGTCCTAAATCTGATCAGGGCGATTATCCAATATATATGAAGAACTCAAGAAGTTGCACTCAAGAAAACCAAATAACCCTATTAAAAAATGGGATACATACTGAAACAAAGAGTTCTCAACTGAGGAATACCGAATGGTTGAGAAGTATCTAAAACAATGTTCAACATCCTTAAACATCAGGAAAATGCAAATCAAAATAATCCTGAGACTCCACCTCACACAAGTCAGAATGGCTAAGATTAAAAACTCTGGTGACAGCAGATGCTGGCGAGGATGTGGTGAAAGAGGAACACTCCTCCATTGTTGGTGGGATTGCACCTGGTATAACCACTCTAGAAATCAAAATGTCTGTTCCTCAGAAAATTGGACATAGTGCTACCTGAAGATCCAGCATTTCTTCTTTTTGGCATATACCCAGAAGATGTTCCAACTTGTAATAAGAACACATGCTCCACTAAGTTCATAGCAGCCTTATTTATAATAGACAGAAGCTGGAAAGATCCCAGATGTCCCTCAACAGAGGAATGGATACAGAAAATGTGGCACATTTACACAATGGAGTATACTCAGCTATTAAAAACAATGAAGTCATGAAATTCTTAGGCAAATGGATACATCTGGAAGATATCATCCTTAGTGAGGTAACCCAATCACAAAGGAACACACATGGTATACACTTACTGATGTGTGGATATTAGCCCAGAAACTTAGAATATCCAAGATACAATTTACAAAGCACAATGAAACTGAAGAAGAAGGAAGATCAAAGTGTGGATATTTTGTTCCTTCTTAGAATGGGGAACAAAATACCCATGGAAGGAGTTACAGAGACAAAGTTCGAAGCTAAGATGCAAGAAAAGTCATTCAGAGATTGCCCCACCCGGGGATCGGGGCTCCATCCCATATACAACCACCAAACCCAGACACTATTGCATATGCCAGCAAGGTTTTGCTGAAAGGACCCTGACAGAGCTTTCTCTTGTGAGTCTATGCCAATGTCTGGCAAATACAGAAGTGGATGCTCACAGTTATCTATTGGATGGAACACAGGGCCCCTAATGAAGGAGCTAGATAAAGTACCCAAGGAGCTAAAGGGGTCTGCAACCCTATAGGAAGAACAACAATTTGAAATAAACAGTACCTCCCAGAGCTGTGTCTCTAGTTGCATATGCATCAGAAGATGGCCTAGTAGGCCATCAATGGGAGTAAAGGCCCTTGGTATTGTGACGATCATACACTCCAGTAGAGAGGAATGCCAGGGCCAGGAAGCAGGAATGGATAGTTTGGGGAGCAGGGTAAGGAGAGGGTATAGGGGTATTTGGGGATAACATTTTAAATGTAAATAAAGAAAATATCTAATAAAAATGTTCAAAAAAAATCAAAAGTAAAAGAAAAGTTATCCACTATCTCCATATCTGTTCAATATAGTACTTTAAATTTAGACTAGAGAAATAAGAAATTTAGAGGAGATCAATGTGGGATAAACAGTGGTAAGGAAAAGGGTAAATTATTGTTTTATTTTCCCCAGAGGATAAAATATTACATGTAAGGAACAATAAAAATTCTAGTAGGGAACATGTATTCCTGATAGATTCTTTGAGCTAAGTGGCTGGATACAACATTAATTCAAAACATCACTAGACATCCTATACACTAATTAAAAATTGACTGAGGAAAAAATTAGGGAAATAGCACCCCATCTCCACAGCTGCAAACAATGTGAAATATTTTGGATATGAAGAAAGTGAAGAACACACGTGATAAAAATAAGATCAAAAGTCTGAAAAACAAATTGAACAAGATATCAGAAAATGGAAATATTGCCCATGTACATATATCAGTAAAATTGACAGAGTAAAAATGCACATCTTACCAAAGTCATTCTATAGATTCAATGCAATCCTCCTCAAAATTCTAAGACAATTTCTTACAGGCATTGAAAGAACAATTCTCAACTTCATATATAAAAACAACATAAACAACAAACAGGATATTTAAGAAATCCTGGTAATGTAAATATTGCTGAGGGTATCACTATCCCTATTTTCAAGATGAACTACAGAGCAATATTAATAAAAACTTCATGGAACTGGCACACAAATAACCACATTCAAGGAAATTGAATTGAAGATTCAGAAATCAATTCATACTCATGGACACATGATTTTTAATCAAGAACACAAAAATACGCAATGGGAGAAGAAAGTGTGCTGAAAAATTGGTGTTCTCTAACTGGATATCTGCATGTAGAAAAATGCAAATAGATACATATTTATCATCATGCCAAAAAAATCAAGTGCAGGTAGATTAAAACCCTACATAAAAAACTAGACACCGCCCTTCCGCTCGACTCGAGACTCGAGCCCCGGGCTACCTTGCCAGCAGAGTCTTGCCCAACACCCGCAAGGGCCCACACGGGACACCCCACGGGACCCTAAGACCTCTGGTGAGTGGAACACAGCGCCTGCCCCAATCCAATCGCGCGGAACCTGAGACTGTGGTACATAGGGAAGCAGGCTACCCGGGCCTGATCTGGGGCACAAACCCCTTCCACTCCACTCGAGCCCCGGGCTACCTTGCCAGCTGAGTCGCCTGACACCCACAAGGGCCCACACAGGATTCCACACGAGATCCTAAGACCTCTAGTGAGTGGAACACAACTTCTGCCAGGAGTCTGGTTCGAACACCAGATATCTGGGTACCTGCCTTGCAAGAAGAGAGCTTGCCTGCAGAGAATACTCTGCCCACTGAAACTAAGGAGAGTGCTACCCTCCATGTCTGCTTATAGAGGCTAACAGAGTCACCTGAAGAACAAGCTCTTAACAGTGACAACTAAAACAGCTAGCTTCAGAGATTACCAGATGGCGAAAGGCAAACGTAAGAATCCTACTAACAGAAATCAAGACCACTCACCATCATCAGAACGCAGCACTCCCACCCCACCTACTCCTGGGCACCCCAACACAACCGAAAATCTAGACCCAGATTTAAAAACATTTCTCATGATGATGATAGAGGACATCAAGAAGGACTTTCATAAGCCACTTAAAGAATTACAGGAGAGCACTGCTAAAGAGTTACAGGCCCTTAAAGAAAAGCAGGAAAACACAGCCAAACAGGAAGAAATCATTAAAGAAAAACAGGAAAACACATCCAAACAGGTGATGGAAATGAACAAAACCATACTAGAACTAAAAGGGGAAGTAGACACAATAAAGAAAACCCAAAGCGAGGCAACGCTGGAGATAGAAACCCTAGGAAAGAGATCTGGAACCATAGATGCGAGCATCAGCAACAGAATACAAGAAATGGAAGAGAGAATCTCAGGTGCAGAAGATTCCATAGAGAACATCGGCACAACAATCAAAGAAAATGGAAAATGCAAAAAGATCCTAACTCAAAACATCCAGGAAATTCAGGACACAATGAGAAGACCAAACCTACGGATAATAGGAGTGGATGAGAATGAAGATTTTCAACTCAAAGGACCAGCAAACATCTTCAACAAGATTATTGAAGAAAACTTCTCAAATCTAAAGAAAGAGATACCCACGAACTTACAAGAAGCCTACAGAACTCCAAATAGACTGGACCAGAAAGGAAATTCCTCCCGACACATAATAATCAGAACAACAAATGCACTAAATAAAGATAGAATATTAAAAGCAGTAAGGGAGAAAGGTCAAGTAACATATAAAGGAAGGCCTATCAGAATTACACCAGACTTTTCACCAGAGACTATGAAAGCCAGAAGAGCCTGGACAGATGTTATACAGACACTAAGAGAACACAAATGCCAGCCCAGGCTACTATACCCGGCCAAACTCTCAATTACCATAGATGGAGAAACCAAAGTATTCCATGACAAAACCAAATTCACACAATATCTTTCCACGAATCCAGCCCTTCAAAGGATAATAACAGAAAAGAAGCAATACAAGGACGGAAATCACGCCCTAGAACAACCAAGAAAGTAATCATTCAACAAACCAAAAAGAAGACAGCCACAAGAACAGAATGCCAACTCTAACAACAAAAATAAAAGGGAGCAACAATTACTTTTCCTTAATATCTCTTAATATCAATGGACTCAATTCCCCAATAAAAAGACATAGACTAACAGACTGGCTACACAAACAGGACCCAACATTCTGCTGCTTACAGGAAACCCATCTCAGGGAAAAAGACAGACACTACCTCAGAGTGAAAGGCTGGAAAACAATTTTCCAAGCAAATGGACTGAAGAAACAAGCTGGAGTAGCCATTTTAATATCGGATAAAATCGACTTCCAACCCAAAGTTATCAAAAAAGACAAGGACTGACACTTCATACTCATCAAAGGTAAAATCCTCCAAGAGGAACTCTCAATTCTGAATATCTACGCACCAAATGCAAGAGCAGCCACATTCATTAGAGACACTTTAGTAAAGCTCAAAGCATACATTGCACCTCACACAATAATAGTGGGAGACTTCAACACACCACTTTCTTCAAAGGACAGATCGTGGAAACAGAAACTAAAAAGGGACACAGTGAAACTAACAGAAGTTATGAAACAAATGGACCTGACAGATATCTACAGAACATTTTATCCTAAAACAAAAGGATATACCTTCTTCTCAGCACCTCACGGGACCTTCTCCAAAATTGACCATATAATTGGTCACAAAACAGGCCTCAATAGATACAAAAATATTGAAATTGTCCCATGTATCCTATCAGACCACCATGGCCTAAGACTGATCTTCAATAACAACATAAATAATGGAAAGCCAACATTCACGTGGAAACTGAATAACACTCTTCTCAATGATACCTTGGTCAAGGAAGGAATAAAGAAAGAAATTAAAGACTTTTTAGAGTTTAATGAAAATGAAGCCACAACGTACCCAAACCTATGGGTCACAATGAAAGCATTTCTAAGAGGGAAACTCATAGCTCTGAGTGCCTCCAAGAAGAAACGGGAGACAGCACATACTAGCAGCTTGACAACACATCTAAAATCCCTAGAAAAAAAGGAAGCAAATTCACCCAAGAGGAGTAGACGGCAGGAAATAATCAAACTCAGGGGTGAAATCAACCAAGTGGAAACAAGAAGAACTATCCAAAGAATTAACCAAACGAGGAGTTGGTTCTTTGAGAAAATCAACAAGATAGATAAACCCTTAGCTAGACTCACTAAAGGGCACAGGGAAAAAATCCTAATTAACAAAATCAGAAATGAAAAGGGAGACATAACAACAGATCCTGAAGAAATCCAAAACACCATCAGATCCTTCTACAAAAGGCTATACTCAACAAAACTGGAAAACCTGGACGAAATGGACAAATTTCTGGACAGATACCAGGTACCAAAGTTGAATCAGGATCAAGTTGACCATCTAAACAGTCCCATATCACATAAAGAAATAGTAGCAGTTATTAATAGTCTCCCAACCAAAAAAAGCCCAGGACCAGATGGGTTTAGTGCAGAGTTCTATCAGACCTTCAAAGAAGATCTAACTCCAATTCTGCACAAACTATTTCACAAAATAGAAGTAGAAGGTACTCTACCCAACTCATTTTATGAAGCCACTATTACTCTGATACCTAAACCACAGAAAGATCCAACAAAGATAGAGAACTTCAGACCAATTTCTCTTATGAATATCGATGCAAAAATCCTCAATAAAATTCTCGCTAACCGAATCCAAGAACACATTAAAGCAATCATCCATCCTGACCAAGTAGGTTTTATTCCAGGGATGCAGGGATGGTTTAATATACGAAAATCCATCAATGTAATCCATTATATAAACAAACTCAAAGACAAAAACCACATAATCATCTCATTAGATGCAGAAAAAGCATTTGACAAGATCCAACACCCATTCATGATAAAAGTTTTGGAAAGATCAGGAATTCAAGGCCCATACCTAAACATGATAAAAGCAATCTACAGCAAACCAGTAGCCAACATCAAAGTAAATGGAGAGAAGCTGGAAGCAATCCCACTAAAATCAGGGACTAGACAAGGCTGCCCACTTTCTCCCTACCTTTTCAACATAGTACTTGAAGTATTAGCCAGAGCAATTCGACAACAAAAGGAGATCAAGGGGATACAAATTGGAAAAGAGGAAGTCAAAATATCACTTTTTGCAGATGATATGATAGTATATATAAGTGACCCTAAAAATTCTACCAGAGAACTCCTAAACCTGATAAACAGCTTCGGTGAAGTAGCTGGATATAAAATAAACTCAAACAAGTCAATGGCCTTTCTCTACACAAAGAATAAACAGGCAGAGAAAGAAATTAGGGAAACAACACCCTTCTCAATAGTCACAAATAATATAAAATATCTTGGCGTGACTCTAACTAAGGAAGTGAAAGATCTGTATGATAAAAACTTCAAATCTCTGAAGAAAGAAATTAAGGAAGATCTCAGAAGATGGAAAGATCTCCCATGCTCATGGATTGGCAGGATCAACATTGTAAAAATGGCTATCTTGCCAAAAGCAATCTACAGATTCAATGCAATCCCCATCAAAATTCCAACTCAATTCTTCAACGAATTGGAAGGAGCAATTTGCAAATTTGTCTGGAATAACAAAAAACCTAGGATAGCAAAAAGTCTTCTCAAGGATAAAAGAACTTCTGGCAGAATCACCATGCCAGACCTAAAGCTTTACTACAGAGCAATTGTGATAAAAACTGCATGGTACTGATATAGAGACAGACAAGTAGACCAATGGAATAGAATTGAAGACCCAGAAATGAACCCACACACCTATGGTCACTTGATCTTCGACAAGGGAGCTAAAACCATCCAGTGGAAGAAAGACAGCATTTTCAACAATTGGTGCTGGCACAACTGGTTGTTATCGTGTAGAAGAATGCGAATCGATCCATACTTATCTCCTTGTACTAAGGTCAAATCTAAGTGGATCAAGGAACTTCATATAAAACCAGAGACACTGAAACTTATAGAGGAGAAAGTGGGGAAAAGCCTTGAAGATATGGGCACAGGGGAAAAATTCCTGAACAGAACAGCAATGGCTTGTGCTGTAAGATCGAGAATTGGCAAATGGGACCTAATGAAACTCCAAAGTTTCTACAAGGCAAAAGACACCGTCAATAAGACAAAAAGACCACCAACAGATTGGGAAAGGATCTTTACCTATCCTAAATCAGATAGGGGACTAATATCCAACATATATAAAGAACTCAAGAAGGTGGACTTCAGAAAATCAAATAACCCCATTAAAAAATGGGGCTCAGAACTGAACAAAGAATTCTCACCTGAGGAATACCGAATGGCAGAGAAGCACTTGAAAAAATGTTCAACATCCTTAATCATCAGGGAAATGCAAACCAAAACAACCCTGAGATTCCACCTCACACCAGTCAGAATGGCTAAGATCAAAAATTCAGGTGACAGCAGATGCTGGCGTGGATGTGGAGAAAGAGGAACACTCCTCCATTGTTGGTGGGAGTGCAGGCTTGTACAACCCCTCTGGAAATCAGTCTGGCGGTTCCTCAGAAAACTGGACATAGTACTACCGGAGGATCCAGCAATACCTCTCCTGGGCATATATCCAGAAGATGCCCCAACTGGTAAGAAGGACACATGCTCCACTATGTTCATAGCAGCCTTATTTATAATAGCCAGAAGCTGGAAAGAACCTAGATGCCCCTCAACAGAGGAATGGATACAGAAAATGTGGTACATCTACACAATGGAGTACTACTCAGCTATTAAAAAGAATGAATTTATGAAATTCCTAGCCAAATGGATGGACCTGGAGGGCATCATCCTGAGTGAGGTAACACATTCACAAAGAAACTCACACAATATGTACTCACTGATAAGTGGATATTAGCCCCAAACCTAGGATACCCAAGATATAAGATATAATTTGCTAAACACATGAAACTCAAGAAGAATGAAGACTGAAGTGTGGACACTATGCCCCTCCTTAGATTTGGGAACAAAACACCCATGGAAGGAGTTACAGAGACAAAATTTGGAGCTGAGATGAAAGGATGGACCATGTAGAGACTGCCATATCCAGGGATCCACCCCATAATCAGCATCCAAACGCTGACACCATTGCATACACTAGCAAGATTTTATTGAAAGGACCCAGATGTAGCTGTCTCTTGTGAGACTATGCCGGGGCCTAGCAAACACAGAAGTGGATGCTCACAGTCAGCTAATGGATGGATCATAGGGCTTCCAATGGAGGAGCTAGAGAAAGTAGCCAAGGAGCTAAAGGGATCTGCAACCCTATAGGTGGAACAACATTATGAACTAACCAGTACCCCGGAGCTCTTGACTCTAGCTGCATATATATCAAAAGATGGCCTAGTCGGCCATCACTGGAAAGAGAGGCCCATTGGACTTGCAAACTTTATATGCCCCAGTACAGGGGAACACCAGGGCCAAAAAGGGGGAGTGGGTGGGCAGGGGAGTGGGGGTGGGTGGATATGGGGGACTTTTGGTATAGCATTGGAAATGTAAATGAGTTAAATACCTAATAAAAAATGGAAAAAAAAAAACTAGACACCGAATCTGATTTAAATAAATAAATAAATAAATAAATAAATAAATAAATAAATAAATAAAGGCAGCGTAGGAGAAGATCCTTCCAGTTTCTGTCTGTTCCTGCAGCTGATCCTGTGCCACAGTGCCCTATGCTGATTATGTGCCACAGTGCTCCATACCCAAATAAGGCGGGAAAAAGCTGGTCTCCTAGGCATGCCAGCACACCCATGAGCAAAGGTTAGATCGCCACTTCTGCTCAAATTCCTGGCCAAAATGGAACTGCCCAGAGTCATCAGGACAGAGGAAACAAGGAAGAGCCAGGGACAAGATCCGTCCAGTTCCTGTTTGTACCCTGGAGCTGACTCTGTGCCACAGCTCTCCATACCCAAATTCCTTCCCAAAAGAAACTGTTACCCAGGAGTACTGACAAACAGGCTGGCAGGAGGGACAAGCCACAGTTAAAGACAGCAAGACCAGCTAACACCAGAGATAACCAGATGGCAAAAGGCAATGGCAAGAACCTAAGCAACAGAAAGCAAGGCTACTTGGCATCATCAGAACCCAGTTCTCCCACCACAGTGAGCCCTGGACACCCTAACACACCAGTAAAACAAGACTCTGATTATAATCACATCTCATGATGATGTTAGAGGACTTTAAGAAGGACATAAAATATCCCTTAAAGAAATACATGAGAACACAGGTAAACAGGTAGAAACACTGAAAGAGGAAACACAAAATTCTCAAAAAGAATTCCAGGAAAACACAAACAAACACATGAGGGAATTGAACAAAACCATACAGGACCTGAAACTGGAAATAGAAACAATAAAGAAATCATGAAGAGAAACAACCCTGGAGATTGAAAACCTAAGAAATAGATCCGGAGTCATACACAAAACAAAGAAAGAATATTAAAAGCATTAAGGAAAAAAAATAGTCAAGTAATACATACAGACAGACCTATTAGAATTTCACCAGACTTCTCACCAGAGACTATGAAAGCTAGAAGATCCTGGGCAGATGTTACACATACCCTAAGAGAACACAAATGTCGGCCCCAGGTTATTATACCTAGTAAAACTCAAAATACCATTGATAGAGAAACTGAGATATTCCATGTCAAAAACAAAATTTACACAATAACTTTGTACAAATCAAGTGCTACAAAGGATAATAGATGGAAAACACCAACACAAAGAGCTAAACTATACCCTATAAAAAGCAAGAAAGTGATCTTTTTTCAACAAACCCAAATGAAGATAGTCACACAAACATGAAAATAACATCAAAAATAACAGGAAGCAACAATCACCATTCCTTAATATCTCTTAACATCAATAGACTTAATTCCCCAATAAAAAGGCATAGAGCAAGAGACTGGATATATAAACAGTTCACAACATTTTGCTGCTACAGGAAACATACCCTAGTGTCAAAGACAGATACTACCTCAGAGTAAAGGACTGGAAAACAATTTTCCAAGAAAAGGGTCCCAAAGAACTCTCAATTCTGAATATCTATGCTTCAAATGAAATGGCACCGACATACATAAAAGAAATTTTTTCTGAAGGTCAAAGCACACATTGCTCCTCATACAATAATAGTGGGAGACTTCAACTTTCCACTCTCATCTATTGACAGATCACAGAAACACAGACTAAATAAAGAAACATTGAAACTAACAGAAGTTACAGACCAAAAGTATTTAACAAATATCTATGGAACATTTTATCCTATAACAAAAGAATATACTTCATGGTACCTGCTCCAAAATTGACCATATAATCAGTCATAAAATAAGCCTCAACAGATCACATACATCTCATCAGATCATCATGGACTAAGGTTAATATTCAATAGCAATAAAAATAACAGAAATCCCACATACACAGGGAAGCTGAACAATGCCTACTCACTCAATGATAACTTGGTCAAGAAAGAAATAAAGAAATTGAAGCCTTTTTATAATTTAACGAAAATGAAGGCACAACATACCCAAACTTATGGGACACAATAAAAGCAGTACTAAGAGGAAAGCTCAGGTCTGAGTGCCTCCAAAGAGAAACTGGGGAGAGCATACAATAATAGCAGCTTAATATCACACCTGAAAGCTCTAGAACAAAAAGAAGCAAATATACCCAAGAGTAGTAGATATCAGGAAATAGTCAAACTCAGAACTGAAATCAACCAAGTAGAAACAAAAAAAATACAGAAATATATACAGAGATATAACAACAGAAACTGAGGAAATTCAAAAAATCATCAGATCCTACTACAAAAATACTATATTCAACAAAACTAGAAAATCTGGATAAAATGGACAATTTTCTAGACAGATACCAAACACCCAAGTTAAATAAGGATCAGATAAACAGCCTAAACAGTCCCATAACCCCTCAAGAAATAGAGGCAGTCATTAAAAGTCTCACAAGCAAAAGAAGTTCATGACCACATGGTTTTAGTGCAGAATCTATCAGACCTCCAAAAAAGACCTAATACCAATACTCTTCAAACTATTCCATAAAAAACAAAAACAAAACAAAACAATAGAAGGAACACTATTGTGTATATTCATTGTATGAAGCCCCAGTTACTCTGAGTATTCTCTCTTTGAGATGGAATGGTTTCTGTCTAATCAGGAACTTGTCACAATTTCCTTTGATAGTGAACTTTGTAATACAATTTTTCTACTTTTATCATGTTTAATGTTCCAAATATACTTAAAAAACATGGTTGAATGCATATTACTTTAGCATCAGAAGATATCATATATATTTAAGAGACCTTTAACTGTTATAAATTACTGTAATAACTTAAAAAAAATTTTTTAAAGAAAGTAAGTAGGGAATAACTTTGAATGCACTGACACAGGATACAACTTTCTAAACAGAACACTAATAATGCAGGCAGTAAGATCAACAATAATTGGGACATCTTGAAGTTGAAACGCTTCTTTTAGGCAAAAGACACTGCCAATTGGATTAAGAAACAACATATAAAGTAGAAAAAGATTTTACCAACTCCACATCTATTAGATATCTAAATATATAAAATATATAAAGAACTCAGGAAAATAGATATTTAAAAAGCAAGTAATACAATTTAAAATTTGGGTACAGATCTAACCAAAAAATATTCAGAAGAGCAATCTCAAATGTCTGAGAAAAACTTGAAAAATGTTCAACATAATTACCCAGCAGGGAAATGCAAATCAAACCTACTTCGATAGTCCATAATCAACCTATCAGAATGCACAAAATCAATACCAAAAGTGATAGCTCATGCTGGTGAGGATGTGGAGCAACAGGAATACCCCTTCTTTGCTGCTGGGAATGCAAATATTTAGAGCCATTACGGAAATCAATATGGTGCTTCGTCAGGAAATTAAGAATTAATCTACCACAAGAACTAGCAGTACCAATCATCCTGTAGGTACTCTGTCAAGGTTCCAGTGAGTGAATGACCAGGACTAGCCTATTACTAAACTTGGTAAAAATTCGCTACGCAACTCTTGCATGTATTTCTGGCGTGTTTAATATTTGAATTCTTTGCTGTTATGGGAGGATAGGACTCAGATAATGTAACAATTCTTAGAGTAGCTGATGTTAATAAGAATAAAACTAACCGTAGTTCCCTGGAGAATCAGCTATCCAAGAAATTGAGTCTTCTACACAACCTATTACTTTAGTAGTATTAATAAGCATGAGACACAGGGTTTGAAAAAAATTAAGGAACAAAAATTTAGAAAAATTCCAGGAGCTGACAAACCATAACAGTTACACTAAATTTTCATGTAACTCTTTCTACATATGCCAAGCCTCAGAAACACAGAGCTATTAGGGAGAAGAAAAGATTATGATTATATAATTTTGACAATCTCCCATACCATCCTGAAGGCAAAGCAAGCAGGTTTAGGAATTCAGATGTTATTCTGCCTCTTACAGGATTATAATAAACGTGGAAAGCATAATGAAACAAAGATTCATAACAGAGACACAGAGAAAATTGTTTTAATTAGGGAACTGTCTGGCTTCATGAGCAGGCCAGTCTTTTTCTGATCAGGAATTTTTCTGATGTTATAGAAAAAAGAAAGAAGATTGCTCTAGTTTAAGTCATGCTTGTATTCTATCAAAAGGAAGCTGGGCAGTGGTGGCACACACCTTTAATCCCAGCACTTGGGAGGCAGAGGCAGGTGGATTTCTGAGTTCGAGGCCAGCCTGGTCTACAGAGTGAGTTCCAGGACAGCCAGGGCTACACAGAGAAACCTTGCCTCAAACAAACAAACAAACAAACAAACAAACAAAAAGTCAAAGGAAATAATGGTGCTCTTATGTTGAATATAAAGGAAAATTAGAGTTTGGAAAGGGAAAATTAAACAAAAGCCTGAGAGATTAAATTTTCATAGAAACATTAAATATTCAGGATAATAAAAATTTACAGGATACGATTGATATAATATTTACTAGGAAATAACTTTTGGTTTGTTTACTTAAACTTAAATCGAAACATACTGTCTGACACTTCTGTAACTACAAAACTTCATGACACTGATTTTAAGGAAAAAAGACATTGAGTTTAAAGAAAACTGACTTTATCATAATGGTAATTTTTATTTTTTGTAAAATTTATCCTTTGCTCATTTTTTTTCCTTTTATGTGTCTATATAATCAAGAAATATTGTATCCTAACAAATTATGTAATAAATCCTTTCAGTTTTGTGGGAAATGATTTACGTATAAATAAAACCCATGAGAGACACAGGTTGTCAGAGTAAATCAAGCCATAGTGAGATGTGCTTCCTCTCTGTCTCTTTCTCATGAAAGGAAGGTAAAAGGTAACCCATGTCTCTCTCATTCCTCCCTTCCTGCTCTTGTATTCACCTGCTTCAAGCCCTGACCTCCACCCAGAGCTGGTCTCTGCCAAAGAACCACTCTTGAACCTCTCTTGGGCCTATATGCAAAGGATAGTCCATCCTAACACAAGGAGGCTTTCTTAACTATGTTCATTAGTGCAGGATCTGTATAGATTAGTTAAATACTTTACAAGTGGTTAGAAATGTAATATCCTATCTCTGCCTGTTAGGTACTTAGATTTTTGCCAGCACAGTTAACACATGTGCTCAGTTTTGTTTTGTTTTTTGTAGTTTCTGGGGATCTAAACACATAGTCTCATGCTTGCCAAACCAAGTGCTTTGTCCATGGAGCCATCTCTATAGTCCTTACATATTATTTCTAATGTTTACATTTTGAAAAATTTAAGAGTTTGTCTCATAAGTACTATGTTGAAACTCAAGTGTAAACCAATATAAAATTTTACTTAGACTTTAAAAATTCTCAAAAGGATGAAACTGACTGAGGTATATACTACTCTAGTCCCTACCCGATCATGATTTTATTTTTACTTTATGTAAGTTTATTTTTCTAATATAATTCATTGTAGAATTCTCAATGAGAATTATATCAGATTTAGCAAAATAACTTAAATTGTCTTTCACAATTTAGCTGTGTAAATGAAAGTGTTCACTGTTGTTTTATAATCAGTTTATTTGTTCATAGATATGTTTGTCCTATTTATAACCCTATGCCCTAATTTTGTCTGCCAGTGTATATCCAAAAACTGTCATCTATTTATTACATATTTTTAATTTTGAATTATAGACTTTCAATATATGTCTGAATGAGCTTTCAAATTTTACTTTTATGTGTTTATGTGTTTTCTATTACTTTCTTTTAAAATAAGTGGTGATTGTTTATTATAAAAAATTAGAAATAACTAAAAATTATATGGATATATCACTTAAATGTCATTGACATTATCCTACGTATCTGCTACATTTAGTGCACTATAAATTATTTTGAAGAATTCAAGATCCAAAGATTGAATATGCCAATGTACACAAGTCATGTAGGAACATTGAAATATGTTTTTATTTACATTGTATAAGTTTTAATTTCAGCACACAAGTAATTGTGTTGAAATTGCTCATTATTTTAAACACACACATATTTTGCATGTGTGATAGGAAGGGTCAACAAAAATATAACTTACTAAAACACTACAGGATATCATTTTTTTTCTTATAAAAACAACATTTAATTGAGGCTGGCTTACAGGTTTAGAGGTTCAGTCCATTATCATCAAGGTTGGGAGCATGGAAGTATCCAGGCAGGCATGGCACAGGCAGAGTTGAGAGTTCTACATCTTCATCCAAAGGCTGCTAGTGGAAGACTGACTTCCAAGCAACTAGGGTGAGGATCTTAAGGCCACGCCCACAATGACACACCTATTTGAACAAGGCCACACCTCCAAATGGTGCCACTCCCTGGCCCAAGAATATACAAACCATCACATTCCACTCCCTGGCCCCCATAGACTTGTTCAAACACACGAGTCTAGGGGGAGGGGCATACTTAAACATAGCATAGTGCAAAATGTATTTAGTCCAACTTTTAAAGTCCTCATAGTCTATAGCAGTCTCAACAATGTTAAAAATCCAAAGTTCAAGATCTCTTCTGAGATTCATCCAATCACTTAACTGTAATCTCCAAAACAAGACAGGAAACCAGCTGGGCAAACTTCAAAATCTGTATCTCCATGGCTGATGTCAAAGCGGTCTTCAGATCTCCACTCCTTTTTCATCTTTGTTGACTGCAACAAACTGCTTTCTCCTGGGCTGGTTCCACTCCCTGTTAGCAGCTTTCCTCAGCATGTATCCCATGGCTCTGCCATATTTAACATCTTTGAGTCTCCAAGGCAATTTCAGTGTTACAGCTTCTTGTTTCAGTGTCTGGGATTCCACTTGATGTTTTGGACTCCTCCTAAGGGCTGGCATCATTTCTCCAGCTCTGCCCTCTGTAGCACTCTAAGCTCAGGTTGATCCACTCCACTACGGCTGCTGTTCTTGGTGATCATTCCATGGTACTGACATCTCCAATACACTGGGGTGTTCCACTCCAACTAGGCTTCACCAGTAACCTCTCATAGGCTCTCTTTGCAGAGCCAAGCCTCAAATTCTTTGCATGACCCCCCCCCCTCCCAGTCCTGGGCCATCAACTACAACTGAGGCTGCACCTTCACCAATGACCTTCCAGGGCCTCTCACAGTGTCAAGCCTCAGCTGCTCTTCATAACCCCTTCATGCTTTCAAAACCAGTACCACCTGGGTGATTCTTACACATGGCCAAGTCCAGCTGCAGCACGAGGTACAACCTTGGCTATCTCTGGAACACAGCTTCTTTGTGCTCCCAGAAAACACTTCTCAGAAGATTTCACCACAGTGATGCTGGTCTCTTCATAATCACTGCTAATTTCTTAGCTCCAACTGACCAGCATCAATTGTCCCAGTAGTTCCTTCCATTCTTAATTCTAGAGCCAGACCCGCATGGCTGAAGCTGCTGAGTTCTGCTGCTGGCAGGAATTAGAACATGGACCCGCTTGTACTATTACATTGTCACTGGCTTTCTGTTTTCCAAATCCTTCAGTGCCTAAGCATGGCTATCCTGGACCTTGCTCTGATACCATATTTTTATACAAATATTTTTTTTAAAAATTCTAATTCTTGGTGTCTTCTCCATATACTCCTAAATATTTCGTCGACCCAAATTCTGATTATATTCCCCAAACATCTATAAATTATAAAGAAGCCAAGTAACCTACATCAATAATATCCAACTGTTCTGGCTACTTAAGTAATTAGAACTCTGCAAATCTGATATATGTGTCTTTTTGATCATTTACAAAGGATAGAAAGTTCAAACTCCTAGGGAGATAAAGGAAATACATAAGCCACATAATTTTAATTAGTTTTCTCAGTGAGCATGACTTAAATCATAAAATTCTATGCTGTGTGTGCCGTGTTTTCATTTGAAATGTGTTGATATTCTTGTATTCATGAAAGAGAACAAACCTCAATAAGTTAATAGCCCAGTGTGTCAGTGTGTCCTTCTTTTAGTATGCATTTTTGTCTAGTCTTTCAAATGTTCTATGGATAGTTTATATTTATGCATAGTTAAAACTTTTGTTTTAAGAATTTAGAAAAAAGAATGAGATTTTATATACAGAATAGGAACAGCTATCTATCATAGTATTTGTATGTAACTCTCACAAAATTCACTTTCTCCTCTGTGTGTTCATGAACAACTCTATGAGAACCAAATGACAATGGAGGAGAAATCAATTCCCAATACATTAATATCATTTTAAAGATAATTTATAAAACTTTAGATCTTTTTTAAAAATTCTTTATATATTTTTAAAATTTTATTTATTTACATTTCAATGTTCACTCCTTCTGGTTTTCCTGGGTCCTCAGATAGTACAATGTCCAATTTTATGAGGAACTGCCAGAGTGATTTCCAGAGTGGTTGTATCAGCTTGCAATCCAACCAGCAATTAAGGAGTGTTCCTCTTTCTCCACATCTTTGCCAGCATCTGCTATCTCCTGAGTTTACTATCTTAGCCATTTTGACTGGTGTGAGGTGGAATCTCAGGGTCATTTTGATTTGCATTTGACTGGTGACTAAGGATGCTAAACATTTCCTTATGTCCTTCTCACTCATGTGAGATTCCTTAGTAGAGAATTCTCTGTTGAGCTCTGTACCCCATTTTTAATAAAGTTGTTTGGTTCTCTGGAGTCTAACTTTTGCATTTTTATACACACTGGATATTAGCCCTCTATCAGATGCAGGGTTAGTAAAGATCTTTTACCAATTTGTGGGTTGATGTTTTGTCCTATTGACAGTGTCCTTTGCATTACAGAAGCTTTGCAATTTTATGAGGTCCCATTTGTCTATTCTAGATCTCTGATCATAAGCTATCGGTGTTCTGTTCAGGAAGATTCCCCCTGTGCTCAAGTATTCAAGTCTCTTCCTCACTTTTCTCTTCTCTTCTCTTCTCTTCTCTTCTCTTCTCTTCTCCTTCTCCTTCTCCTCTCCTCTCTTCCCCTCCCCCTCCCCTCCCCTCCCCTCTCTTCTCTTCTCTTCTCTTCTCTTCTCTTCTCTTCTCTTCTCTTCTCTTCTCTTCTCTTCTCCTATTCTAAACATATCTAGTTTTATGAGAAAGTCCTTGAACCATTTGTACTTGAGATTTGTACAAGGAGATAAGATTTGATCAAACTACATTCTTCTACATGCTGACCTCCAGTTGAACCAGCAGCATTTGTTGAAAATGCTGTCTTTTCCCACTGGATGGTTTTAGCTTCTTTGTCAAAGATCAAGTGATCATAGGCATGTAGGTTCACTTCTGGGCCTTCAATTCTATTCCACTGATCTACCTGCCTGTCTCTGTACTATCAGTACAATGCAGTTTTTAATCACTATTGCCCTATAGTATATCTTGTAGTTTATCTTCAGTTGAGGGATGGTGATTCCGCCAGAACTTCTTTTATTGTTAAGAATAGTTGTTGCTATCCTTGGTTTCTGTAATTCCAAATGAATTTGAGAATTGCTCTTTCTTTTGTGTTTGTTTGTTTTTTGTTTCATTGTTTGTTTTGTTTTTTTCAAGACAGGGTTTCTCTATGTGGCCCTGGCTGTCCTGGAACTCACTCTGTAGACCAGACTGGCCTTGAACTCAGAAATCTGTCTACCTCTGCCTCTCAAGTGCTGGGATTAAAGGTGTGCACCACCACTGCCCGGCTGAAATTCCTCTTTCTAACTCTATGAAGAATTGAGTTGGAATTTTGATGGGGATTGCATTGAATCTGTTCATTGCTTTTGGTAAGATGGCCATGTTTATGATATTAATCTTGCCAATCCATGAGCATGGGAGATCTTGTCATGTTCTGAGGTCTTCTTCAATTTCTTTCTTCAGGGATTTGAAGATTTTGTTATACAGATGATTTGCTTTCTTAGTTAGATTCAAAGCACGATATTTTATATTGTTTGTGACTATAGTGAAGGGTGTTGTTTCCCTAATTTCTTTCTCAGCATTTTTATCTTTTGAGTAAAGAAAGGCTACCGATTTGTTATAGTTAATTTTTTATTTAGCTACTTTGCTGAAGTTGCTTTCAGTTGAAGGAGTTCTCAGCTATAGTTTTTGGAGGTGCTCATGTATACTATCATATCAGCAAATAATGATATCTTGAATTATTCCCTCCAAATTTGTATCCTGCTGATCTCCCTTTGTTGTCTAATTGCTCTGGGTAGATCTTCCAGTACTATATTGAATAGGTAAGGAGACAGTGAGCAGTCTTGTGTTGCCCCTGATTTTAATGGGATTGCTTTGAGTTTCTTTACATCTAGTTTGATGTTGGCATTGGTTTGCTGAATATTGCCTTTATTATATTTAGGTAGGAACCTTGAAGTCCTGATCCATCCAATACTTTAAGCATGAATGGGTGCTGTATTTTATCAAAGGCTTTTTCAGCACCTTGTGAGATATATGGTTTTTGTCTCTGACTTTGTTTATATAGTAAATTTCACTGATGGATTTCCATATACTAAACCATCCCTGAATTCCTAAGATGAAGCCTTCTTTTTTTTTTTTTTAAGATTTATTTATTATGTGTAAGTACATTGTAGCTGTCTTCAGACACTCCAGAAGAGGGAGTCAGATCTCGTTATGGATGGTTGTGAGCCACCATGTGGTTGCTGGGATTTGAACTCTGGACCTTCGGAAGAGCAGTCGGGTGCTCTAACCCACTGAGCCATCTCACCAGCCCAAGATGAAGCCTTCTTAATCATGTTGGATGACCATTTTGATGTGTTCTTGGATTCGGTTGGAAGATTTTATTAAGTAGTTTTTCATCAATATTCATAAGGGAATTTTTTCTGTAGTTCTCTTTCTTTGTTGGGTCGTTTTCTGGTTTAGGTATCAGTATAACTCTGTCTTCATAGAAAGAATTGAATAGTGTTCCATCGGTTTCTATTTTATAGAATAATTTGAGGAGTGTTGGAATTAGATCTTCATTGAAAGTCTGATAGAATTCTGTACTAAAACAATCTGACCATAGGCTTTTTTGTGTGTCTGGGAGACTTCTAATGACAGTTTATATTTCACTGGTGATTATGGGGCTGCATAGATGGTTTATTTGATTGTGATTTAACTTTGGTACCTGGTATCTGTCTAGAAAATCACCCATTTCATCAAGGCCTTCCAATTTTGTTAAGCATAGACTTTTGTAGTAGGATCTGATTTTTTTTTTTTTTAATTTCCTCAGTTTCTATTGTTATGTCTCCACTTTCATTTCTAATTTTGTTAATTTGGATACTGTCTATGTGCTCTCTGGTTAGCCTGGCTAAGGTTTATCTACCTTGTTGATTTTTCTCAAAGAACCAGCTCCTAGTTTTGTTAATTCTTTGTGTAGTTCATTTTGTTTCTACTTGGTTTATTTCAGCCCTGAGTTTGATTATTTCCTGCCATCTCCTCCTCTTGGGTGTATTTGCTTCTTTGTGTTCTACAGCTCACAAATGAGCTGCTAAGCTGCTAGTATATTATCTCTCCAGTGTCTTTATGAAGGCACCGAGGGCTATGAGTTTTTCTCTTAGCACTGTTTTCATTGTGTCCCATAAGTTTGGATATGCTGTGCCTTAATTTTCATTGAATTCTAAAAAAGAAAAATCTTTTCTTTCTTTCTTTCTTTCTTTCTTTCTTTCTTTCTTTCTTTCTTTCTTCCTTTGCTAAGCTTTATTTCTTCCCTTGTTGAGTAGAAAGTTGTTCAGCTCACATATGTATGGGGGCTTTCTGTTGTTTTTCTTGCTATTGAAGACGAGCCTTAGTCTGGGGTGGACCAACAGAATACATAGGATTAATTCGATGTACTTGTATCTGTTGAGGTTTGTTTTGTGTTTGAGTATATGGTTGATTTTTGAGAAGGTACCATGAGGAGCTGAGAAGAGTGTATATTCTTTTGTTTTAGGATGAAATATTCTGTAGCTATCTTTTAAATCCATTTGGTCCATCACTTCTGTTAGTTTTCTTGTGTCTCTGTTTAGTTTCTGTTTCAGTGATCTGTCGACTGATGAGAGTAGGGTGTTGAAGTCTCCCGTTATTATGGTGTAAGGTTCAATGTGTCCTTTAAACTTCAGCAACACTTTTTTTTTAAAATGTTGGTGCCCTTGCATTTGGGGCATAGACATTCAAAATTGAGAGTTCATCTTGGTGGATTTTTCCTTTGATGAGTATGGAGAGTCTTTCCCCATCTTTTTTGATAACTATTTTTTGAAAGTCTATTTTGTTGGATATTAGAATGGATACTCCAACTAGTTTCTTGGAACCATTTGGAAATTTTTTTCCAGCCTTTTACTTTGTCACTGAGATGTGTTTCCTTTATGCAGCAAAATGCTGGATCCTGTTTATGTATCCAATCTTTTAGCCTATGTAGTTTTATTGGGCAATTGAGTACATTGATGTTCTGAGATATTAGGGAACCAATTATTGTTGTTTCCTGTTTTTTGTTGTTATAGGTGGAATTATGTTTTTGTGTTTCTCTTCTTTTGGAATTGTTGTGAAAAGATTAATTTCTTGCTTTTTCTCAGGTGTAGTTTCCCACCTTCTATTAGACTTTTCCTTCTATTATCCTCTGTAGAGCTGCATTAGTGTAAAGATATGGTTTAAATTTGGTTTTGTCTTGGAATAACTTGGTTTCTCCATCTACGGCAATTGTCAGTTTTGCTGGGTATAGTAGCCTAGGCTGTCATTTTTGTTCTCTTAGTGTCTGTATGACACCTGCCCAGGATCTTCTAGCTTTCATAGTCTCAGATGAGAAATCTGGTATAAATCTGATAGATCTGCATTTATATAGTGCTTGACCATTTTCTTTTACTGCTTTCAATATTCTTTCTTTGTTCAGATCATTTAGTGTTTTATTTATGATGTGATGAGAGGAGTTTCTTTTATGATTCCATCTCTTTGGTCGGCTTCTTGTATGCTTTTGGGAATTTCTTTATTTTGGTTAAGGACATTTTCTTCTATAATTTTGTTGAAGATGTTTGCTAACCCCTTGAGTTGGGAATCATCACTCTCTTCTATACCTATTATTCTCAGGTTCAGCACTTTTATTGTGTCCTCAATTTCTTGAATATAATTTCTACCTCTGAGATTCTCTCTTCTATATCTTGTATTCTGTTTATGGTGCTTGCATCTGTGACTCCTGTTCTCTTTCCTAGGTTTTCCATCTCCAAGGCTGTCTCCCTTTATGTTTTCTTTAATGTCTCTGTTTCCATTTTTAGATCCTGTATGGTTTTTGTTCAAATCTCTCACCCATTTAATTCTGTTTTCCTGTATTTCTTTAAGGGAGTTTTTTATGCCCTTCTTAAAGTCCCCTATCATCTTCATAAAATGAGAATTTAGATCTGAATCTTGCTTTATAGGTGTGTTTGATATCCAAGATTTGCTGTGGTGGGAGAACTGGGTTCTGATGTTACCAAGTCAAATTGGCTTGTGTCTTTTATGTTCTTATGTTTGCCTCTCACCATCCGGTTACCTCTGGTGTTATCTGGCCTCTCTGTCTCTGACTGGGAACTTGTCCTTCCTGTGAGTCTGTTATCTTATGTTCCTGTGATTCTCTGCTCCTATATGTGTCTGAAAACCTGTGGAATCAAGCTGCAACTAGGCTGTGGGCTGTGTGGGTATGGATCCAGAGTGGAGGTGGAAACTTGAATGCGAGCAGGTCTCTGGCTGGGCAGTTTTCCATTTCTTGTAGTGGATGATCAACTTAATAATTAGAATTAAGTTGAATACACTTTACAGATCAAAAGAAAAAAATTCTAGGTAATTCCAATCACTAAATTAAAATGAAAAACTGCAAATGCGATATTAAAGAAGTAAACTACATAGGACTGAGACTTTTTGAGTATAAAGCATGAAATAAAATGTTGTCAGTTATAGTATTCTTCATAACTTCCAAGGATTATTATCACAAACAATGTATTTGTTTTCCCTCAGTATGGTCTGCCTGTTTTCATCACAGGCATTACTCCATAAGGGCTGATTTTCTTCCTGTATTTGATTTAATTTTCCTTTCAATAAATATCTTTTACATCACAGTTATTATCATAAAATATATTAAGAGGATTTACTCCATATTTTCATCTCCTCCTTAAAGGAATGAGGCATGGAATCATAGCTAGCATAGACTACACACTGACTTCCAAGCCACACTGGGAAATTAAGTAAAATTCTGCCCCACAAAAGGGCCCTGCTTATAGCTTAGTTCATTATGAATAAAGAGGACCTGAAATATGCATGGCAAAGTCTAAGCATTATGGTTCTAAAGGTGAAAGACAGTGATAGAGTACTTGATTAGTATATACTGAGTACTCTGTTTAATTTGTAGATCAGAAATAAAGAAAGAAATTATGGACATATTTCACATTGTTTAATCAAAAGAATTATGTGGGCAGGAGAGATTGCTTTAAGGTCAAGATCACTTTCACTGTTTTCTGTGTAGAGTTTAATTCTAAACACCTACTTGGAGTTGCTCAATGTACATCTAACTCCAGAGAATCTAGTACATACTTCTGACAGTATGCTTTGTAACAAGGCTGTCAGACAGACAGGCAGGCAGACAGACAGACAGACACACACACACACACACACACACACACACACACACACACACACACCAAACATTCACACGCACGTACATACACAGAGAAAGAGACAGAGACAGAGATAGAGAGACAGAGAGAAACAGAGAACAATAATGAAATACATCTTAAAACATAAAATAAAATCTTGCTCATGAAAAATAAACTTTTGTTCCATAGAAATGGTTCAGTGGTTGGAAGCTCTTGTTGTGTTTTTAAAGGATGAGTGTTTTGTTCATAGAACCCATGTCAGTTGCCCTACAACTGATTGTAACACCAGCTCTACAGGATCAGACACCTTCCTCTGGTCCCTATTGACACTGCACTACCATGCACAAACTCAAAAATGCACATATATAAACATTTAAAAATAAAATTTTCCTGTAAGTATAAATTTTAACACATAGATGATTAACAGAATTGACATCCCAAATCTATAAATAACTTTCTTAAGTTATGAAAAGTATAGGGTGTTTGATGAAAATGTTACAATACATTTTATCAAAGAAGTAAAATAAATGTCTTATATGTAAAAGGAATTGTAACTGTGATATGGGGATTTTTTAATTAATGTTTGGATATAATACACCCATATTATTGGTAAGAGAAATGACAAACATTCTTATGATTGTTAGTAATACTTAAATTAGCTACTCAGAAGATAATTGATTCAAACATTTACTCATAATTTGCAACTACCTAGAAGTAAAAGTTTCCACATATAAAACTGTTTTTTGTTTCCTCCAGAATATATGTAGGAAAATATTGAAATGGATTTAAACCCAAAACCAGAGAAATTAGACATAAAATTTATAGACATATAAAAAATGGTTCTTTATTTTGATGTCACTATACACTAAATTACTCAAAGGCATTGCAAATAAATTGGCCACTGTTAACCTCAATGCAATTATAGACCTGGAAGCATAAGAGTAAAGATCACAAAACATTTAATGAATTCATTAATTAACAAGGTTGGTATCTTGAACAGCATTTCTGTAATCTAAACATGATTTATTTGATTGGCTAACAAAAAATCTGACCTTAGCTAGTGATTACAGTTTCAGTAAATGTTTGTCAACGTCAAAACAACAGACTGGATATCATTGTATATCATAAAGTTTATTACATACTCATTGGAGTTATGTGTTAGTTATTTCTCTCATTATTGTAGCTAAATATGTACTAAAAATCATTTGAAGGAGCAAGATTATTTGGGGTTCATTATTTTACACTTTAGTCCAATGTCATGAATATGTGTGGTAATAGAGTTCTTCTACATATGCACATAAGTAAGCAGGAAAGGGGAAATGGCAGTAGACAAAGTTCTTTGTCTTTTCTATTATTTTACTTAGTCTGAGATATAAGCCCCTGGGATAGAATCCTACACCTCCAAGGTGCATCATTTCCCCTCAGTTAAAACCCTCTAAATATACCATAGACCATAAATCCACAGGTTTATCCTAGTGTCTTCAAATGTAGTCAGGGGGACAATAAAGTAAATACAAGAAAGAGTTAGAATGTATTACACCCAGTGTAGATTGATTCAATGAATCAACCAATAGATGCTAATAGTGCCAAATATAGCAACACAATTACTTTCCCCTTTATTAGCATGCTTCCTAACTTTTTGTGTCTTCTATATTTTTATACTACAACAAAAGACATAATTTACTTTTGAGACCACATAGTCAATTTCATATTCTGCCAGTAGACTTTTTCTCATTTATCATGTAAGTCATAACCAATTCTTATTTTAGAAAGACAATGTTCATTGAGACAGGTTTTTGTTTTGTTTTGTTTCGTTTTGTTTTGTTTTGTTTTTTAAGGAATGTAACCTCTGCTGGATTTCCTATGCTCCAGTAAACAGTTCTATACTCATGGATATTCTTGAAATAACTAATGTATTCTGTAGCTTTTTAAAAGGAAAGTGAGTACATGAAGTTGTAAGTAGTAGGAAAGCAAGTTCAGGAGGAATGTGGGTGGATTTAATAGAGAGATAGTATATATGGGTATGAAATGCTCACATTATATTTAAGTTCTTAATATGCATCAATAAATTCCAAGTGTCCCACAGTAATCTCAAAATATTTTGTTCATCAGCTAATAAATAACTTACCAATAATAAAATGAAAACAGTAACACTCTTAGCCAATAATTTTGTAGCAGTGATCCCTTCAGAGATTGTCCATGTCTACTTTTTTCCTTCATAGTAGACCTAAGTCCAAGACAGTGATTGGAGTTTCCCATTACCAAGATAAAGGGTGCCCCCACATACACATACACCACTAAACTTGAACATCCTTATCACAGCCCTTTCCAGGGACTTGACAAAGAACAGAACTCTACATCCAAGTTTGAAACTATGTGCCAATTAAGGCTGAAGAAATGGCTTAGTGGTTAAGAGTACTTGCTGTTTTCCCAGAAGTTATCTTCCCAGAACCATGATTGAGCAGCTTACAGCCACCAGAGTTTCTGTTCAACATCATCTAAAATACTCTGCCGGCCACAATAGTTACACATGTGGCATACATAATTATTCACAGACAAATGCACAAATATGCACCTGTTTCTAAAAGCAAAAGTACAGTGAGCTAGAGAAAATATTAGGTGGTAAAACTAGTACCTGTGCCACTAGAGGACCAAGATTCAATTCCCACCTCCTACTTGGCAGCTACCTACCATTTGCAACTCTAGGTTCAGAGCATTTGACACACTCTTCTGGCCTATAAGGGAACTAGGCCTATTCATGGTATTCTAACATACATATAGTTCAAACACCACAACAAATAAAATAAAGTAGAATTATATTTTTAAAATTTTGTGCTAAGATTCAAGGAAATAAAATCAAAGCAAGACAGATGAAAAACCAAGTTAAGGTCAGTGAATCTTTATATTAGAAGAAACAACAGGCATTTTATCTCAAGAGAAATCCTATAACTTCGCTTACTATAAACACCCAAGCCATAATATATCACAAATCACAGAAGAGAAGCTGTCCTACCAATAACTTTCTTCAGGGCCTCCTTCATATCCCTGTTCCTCAAACAATAGACAAAGGGATTCAACATTGGAGGAACTACTGAATACATCACTGAAGCCACAGCAATCTTCTTTGGTGAATCAATTACTTTTGAGGTAATGTATACACCAAACCCTGTCCCATAGAATAAGGAAACAACTGACAAATGAGACCCACAGGTGGAAAAGGCTTTGTACTTTCCTTCTGATGATGGCATTTTCAATACTGTAGACACAATATGAGTATAAGAAAAGATTATTGCAAACAGAGGAAGACCAGCAAAAATAGAAGCTGTAACAAATATCAGGATGTTGTTGATGAGGCTGTCAGAACAGGCAAGCTTCAGGATTTGTGCAATTTCACAGAAGAAGTGGAGGATTTCCAGGTCTGTGCAGAAGGACAAGTACAGCACCATCAGACTATGCAGCAGACCATTTACAATACTAAAGAATAGAGAGAAAAGAACCAGAATAACACAGAAACTGGGGTTCATAAGGACTGTGTATCTTAGAGGATAACAAATGGCTATGTAGCGATCATAAGCCATTACTCCAAGGAGAAAACATTCAAATATTGTACAAACTACAACAAAGCAGGCCTGGCTGAGGCAGCCAGCAAAAGTTATCCTCTGATCTTTTGTTTGTATATTCATCAACATCTTTGGGACTGTGATGCTGATTAAATACATGTCATTAAAAGACAGATGACAGAGAAAGAAGTACATGGGGTTGTGAAGATGGAAGTCACACTTGATGGCCAACATTATAAGAAGATTTCCAGAAACGGTAATCAAGTATATGCTTAGAAAAAGAACAAAGATGAATGGCTGCAGCTCTGGGTCATTTGTGAGTCCATGTAGAAAAATATCCAAAACAACTGATTTGTTTTCAACTTCCATGTTAGACATGAATCTTAAGGAAAGGGGGTAAGAAGTTATTGAAATACAGGAATGATTAGTAGCATTGTAAAATTAGATTTGTTAGAAAAGAACCTTATATATATATATGCCCTAGTCTTTCCAATTTATCCTTCTATTCCAACTAAGAATGCAACATGAGGAAATTAATTTGAAGACAACACCATCTAGTTTGTCCTACCTAAATATGGCTATCTAGTAATTAATATCTGAGGTGAACTTACTTTTGCTATCATGACAAGAAGTATAACACAGTCTGAATAAAACTAAAAGTGATTGTATTTGAGAATGGGGCTGTTTTTTCCTCTGAGTGAAATTTTATGTACCACTACAGAAGGGTAACAATAAAAAATTATCCAGAATGAGGTTTAGTAGAAAGTTTCATGGTAATAAATTCTGTAATGAGTTGATAATAGGAAGACAATTGTGTGCAATTTTTCTAATTGTCTTATGCATGATCTTCTGTTTCATCATGTTGATAATCTAAAAATACCTCCTTCATTTCTGAAAATTAGTCATGTGGTCGGTATTTTTTGTCTATCCTCCAGAAAGGTGTAAATATCTCACCTGTATGTTGTAAGTGGAAGAAATCTCTCTTAGAAATGCAGACAGAGTATAGGAAAGAAGTTCCTAGTTAAAGATGGATTATCTCTGGACTGAGTACAAGATATTTCAAGATTTTTGAAATGCTGCTGAGTATATCACAAGCTGAAGGCTTTATCTCTTATTCTCAGGAGACTTGATGTTCAAAGCTCCTCATTAGACAAACTACATGACTACTATTCTAAACCCATGAGTTCATATCCTTAAAGACCAATACTAACAATAGTGATGAGTTTTGAATAGCTGATTCTCTTCTTCTGAAGATCAGTTGAACATAGTTGAGTTTCCTCATACACTTCTCAGTATTGCATACATAAAATATAACATTGCTCTCATAACTTTATACATCATTTTTACGGTTCTTTACAAACTAGAGGTTGTTTATTTTTTCATGGTATCATTTAGCCTGGATCTAATTCTATTTTTAGGAATATGTTCTATTTATTTGTACACACTTGTAGCTGTCCAAGTTTTCAACTATCATAAAAGTCCAAACAATCTTAATCTTAAACAATGCTACTAATCTTGCCTGTGCATCATCTCTGTTGACTGAATGCTGACTTTTGTTCCTTCTTTGCTGTATATTTCTTTTCTGTTTCTTAAGATCACTGCTGATAGTAAGACAGTGTTAAATAACTATAACCACTCACATTGAACTTGTGAAACATGAATTTTTCAAAATTGTTTGCAATTGTCTTATGAAAGGAGACAATTTGTTTAACTTAGGGGTTTGTTTACTATTGCATTTTAGTTGTTTTTTTTATTTTACTTAAATGTTTTCATTTTGGCAATTGTTTTGTTTAAAGCTGAACATTATTCAGAGAGAAAGAAAGCATGTAATTAATACCATTAAACCAAACAAACAATCAGCCTTATAACTCATTTCCTCAACCATGCTTTCTGGAATGGAGAAAAAAAAAATCAAACATTCCACGGTTCAGTCTTGTTCTTATTATGTGACATTTCTAAGACTTCTGATGCGTCTCCCTACTTCCTGTCACCTCCCCACCCATATATGTGTATAATTTTAAAGGTTTCTGCTTTTCCTACTACCTAGTCCCTTTCTTTATATTCAACTTTTATGCTTATACTGATTGCATACTGCTAATCAAATACTTAATAGCTAACATTCATTTAAAAAATGAAATAAATCTTACTTTTCTTTGTATATTATCGCACTCAAGATAATTTTCTCTAACTCTATCTATTTACCTGCAAAGTTCATGATTTTATTTTGCAATAGCTGAGTAATATTCCATTGTATTGATGTACTATATTTTCTTTATCCATTCATCCAATGAGAAACATCTAGATTATTTCAAATTTCTGATTGTTATGAATATACAAACAATAAGCATAGTTGAGCAAGTGCCAATGTAGTACAATATACAGTGTTTGGATGTGTGCCCCAAAATCTATTCACAGTTTCTTAAAGAATCACTGCAACTGTTTCCATAGTAGCTATATAGGTTTGTATTCACAAGAGCAGTGAATAAGTGTTAATCTTAGTCTACATCCTGATCAGCACGAGTAGTCATTCATTTTATTGATTGTGGACTTTCAATTTACTCTAGATGAAATCTAAATGTAGTTTTAATTAGTATTTTCCTAATGTTGAACATTGATGTGTTACTCAAACATTTATGTTTTATCCTTTAAAATCACTCCTCTTACATCTGTATTTCATTTTTTAAATTATTTTTTTCTTGATGTACAGCTTATTTGGGTCTTTACAATTTAGACCTCACAACTCTATCAGATGTGTGATTGATAAAAGTTTTCCCCATTGTGTAGCCTGACACATTGTCTAAATAATAGTGTTCTTTACCATACAGAAGCTTTTCTTTTCATGAGGTTTCATTTATTATTTGTTAGTCATAGTACCTGCAATATCATCATTTTTCTGTGCCAAAAAGTTTATGATAATTCCCCCACTTTCTTCTTTATAAGATATACTGTATTTTGACTTATGTTAAGGTCCTTTTTCATTAAGGTTAAATTTGTGTGTGGGGATAAATATGTACCTATTGACATTCTTGTAAATTCAGCATACAGCATGCCAGCACAATTGTTGAAGATGCTGTCTTTATACAATATGAATTTTTAAATTCTTTTTCAAAAATTATGTATCCCTAGATATGTTCCCTTATATTTGGGCCTTCAATTCTATTTTCACGATCAAGGTGTCTGTTTTTATGTCACTATCATATTGGTTTTATTACTTTAATTCTGTAATACCATTTGAAATCTGGGATATTTATACTTACAGTAAGTTTTTTTAAATGTTTTTATATTTAGTTTTGTTTTAATTGTCCTGATTTTGTGTGTGTGTGTGTTTGTTTCCATATGATGCTGAAAATTGTTCTTTTAATTTCTTTGAAGTATTATCTTAGCATTTTGATGAGGATTGTATTGAACTTGTAGAAAGGCCAATTTTACTGTATTAATAATACTAATTCACAAGAACTGATGATTTTTCTACATTCTCCTGTATTTTTCAATTTCTTTTCTCAATGTCTTGAAGCTTTTATTATAAAAGTCTTTCAATGGCTTGACTAGACTAAGCCTAAGATATATTATTTGAAGGTATCATGAAAGATAATATTTATCCCATTTTTCTCTTTGGTTTGAAATTTGTGTGCAGAAAGGCTGATGATATAGTCTGATGTGTTTTAGAAAGCAATTGTTAGCAGTACAAGATTTTTAGTGTTTCTTATATTTAAAAGCATGTCATTTATAAATATAGCTTAGCTTCTTTCCTATTTATATCCCTTTTAGGTCCTTACACTGTCTTATTGTTCTAGCAAAGAATTCTATTACCACTTTGAAAAAGTATAGAGAAAGTACACATGATATTTTGCTCTTGATTTTAGTGGAAATGCTTTGACTTACTCTATATTTATGCTTATATTATTTGCAGGTTTGTTTTGCAAGGATCTAATTCTGTTAAGGTCTCACTATTTTCTTCAAAATGTTTATTTTAAAAAGATATAAAATTTTGCAAAAGGCCTTTCTTCATTTAATAAGATCATCATGTGGTTTCTGTCCCTTGGTCTGTGTTTTGTTTTGTTTTGTTTTGTAGATAATGTTTATTGCTTTCTGGGTATAAGACAGACATGGGTCATGCTGTGTGAAGTATATGACTGGGTAAAGTATCTATATTCTTTAATTCAATTGGAGGAATCATTTGAAAAAGAGTCTAAATGTCCCTCTATAGATTAAACAAATAGGAATGGACATAGACATAGAGAGGCCTTTGGGCTCAAGCAACCTCCCTGAAAGAATAGATCCCATCATTGTGAGACCTGGTGGGAGTTGTTAGGGAAACAAGAGAGGAAATGGCACTTATGGAGAGGGAGGATGTTGCAGAGCAGTGGCTTAGGGAAATGACAATGCCTATAGACATTTAGATGTGAGATCAGATAGTAGAGGGATTTTAGGACAGGAGATGAAGGTGTTGGTTGAGGAGGCTGAAGAGGGAATTAAGGAATTTTTGGTGGGACTGAAGGATTTGATTGTGCCTGTGATGGAGCCAGATCCTTTATGTCTAAATCAAAGGAAGAGTGGGCTATGGGCCCAAGACTGTGGTTATCCTTGGTAAGTAGCTTTGGCCTCTGCCAAGAGGATTTTATATGTGTAGCAAGAGATATAGAGGAAAGAAAAGGAAACTTTGAATGTAGGGTACCTCAGATCATTTGCGACATTGACAAAAGTTGTTATGTATATTAGAATTTGGAGATCTAATATGCAATTTTCTGGTCAAAGACACTATTGAATCTTTTTTTAAAATATTTTTTATTACGTATTTTCCTCAATTACATTTCCAATGCTATCCCAAAAGTCCCCCATACACCCCCCCACTCCCCTACCTACCCATTCCCACTTTTTGGCCCTGGCGTTCCTCTGTACTGGGACATATAAAGTTTGTAATGGGCCTCTCTTTCCAGTGATGGCTGACTAGGCCATCTTTTGATACATATGCAGCTAGAGACAAGAGCTCCGGGGTACTGCTTAGTTCATAATGTTGTTGCACCTACAGGGTTGGAGATCTCTTTAGCTCCTTGGATACTTTCTCTAGCTCCTCCATTGGGGGACCTGTGATCCATCCAATAGCTGACTGTGAGCATCCACTTCTGTGTTTGCTAGGCCCCGGCCTAGTCTCACAAGAGACAGCTATATCAGGGTCCTTTCAGCAAATGCTTGCTAGTGTATGCAATGGTGTCATCGTTTGTAGGCTGATTATTGGATGGATCCCTGGATATGGTAGTCTCTTGATTGTCCATCCTTTTGTCTCAGCTCCAAACTTTGTCTCTGTAACTCCTTCCATGGGTTATTGTTTCCAATTCTAAGAAGGGGCATAGTGTCCACACTTTGGTCTTCCTTCTTCTTCAGTTTCATGTGTTTTACAAATTGTATCTTATATCTTGGGTATACTAAGTTTCTGGGCTAATATCTACTTCTCAGTGAGTACATATCATTTGAGTTCTTTTGTGATTGTGTTACCTCACTCAGGATGATGCCCTCCAGGTCCAACCATTTGCCTAGGAATTTCATAATTCATTCTTTTTAATAGCTGAGTAGTACTCCATTGTATAAATGTACCACATTTTTTGTATCCATTCCTCTGTTGAGGGGCATCTGGGTTCTTTCCAGCTTCTGGCTATTATAAATAAGGCTGCTATGAACATAGTAGAGCACGTGTCCTTCTTACCAGTTGGGACATCTTCTGGATATATGCCCAGGAGAAGTATTGCTGGATCCTCCGGTAATACTATGTCCAATTTTCTGAGGAACCACCAGACTGATTTCCAGAGTGGTTGTACAAGCTTGCAATCCCACCAACAGTGGAGGAGTGTTCCTCTTTCTCCACATCCTCGCCAGCATCTGCTGTCACCTGAATTTTTGATCTTAGCCATTCTGACTGGTGTGAGATGAAATCTCAGGGTTCTTTTGATTTGCATTTCTCTGATGATTAAGGATGCTGAGAATTTTTTCAGGTGCTTCTCTGCCATTCGGTATTCCTCAGGTGAGAATTCTTTGTTTAGCTCTAAGCCCCATTTTTTAATGGGGCTATTGGATTTTCTGGAGTCCACCTTCTTGAGTTCTTTATATATATTGGATATTAGTCCCCTATCTGATTTAGGATAGGTAAAGATCCTTTCCCAATCTGTTGGTGACCTTTTTGTCTTTTTGTCTTTTGCCTTGCAGAAGCTTTGCAGTTTCATGAGGTCCCATTTGTCAATCCTCAATCTTACAGCACAAGCCATTGCTGTTCTATTCATGATTTTTTCCCCTGTGCCCATATCTTCGAGGGTTTTCCCCACTTTCTCCTCTATAAGTTTCAGTGTCTCTGGTTTTATGTGGAGTTCCTTGATCCACTTAGATTTGACGTTAGTACAAGTATATAGGAATGGATCAATTTGCATTCTTCTACATGATAACCACCAGTTGTGCCAGCACCATTTGTTGAAAATGCTGTCTTTGTTCCACTGGATGGTTTTAGCTCCCTTGTCAAAGATCAAGTGACCACAGGTGTGTGGGTTCATTTCTGGGTCTTCAATTCTATTCCATTGGTCTACTTGTCTGTCACTATACCAGTACCATGCAGGTTTTATGACAATTGCTCTGTAGTAATGTGTTAGGTCAGGCATGGCGATTCCACCAGAGGTTCTTTTATGCTTCAGAAGAGATTTTGATATCCTCGGTTTTTTGTTATTCCAGATGAATTTGCAGATTGCTCTTTCTAATTCGTTGAAGAATTGAGTTGGAATTTTGATGGGGATTGCATTGAATCTGTAGATTGCTTTTGGCAAGATAGCAATTTTTACAATGTTGATCCTGCCAATCCATGAACATGGGAGATCTTTCCATCGTCTGAGATTTTCTTTAATTACTTTCTTCAGAGACTTGAAGTTCTTATCATACAGATCTTTCACTTCCTTAGTTAGAGTCATGCCAAGATATTTTATATTATTTGTGACTATTGAGAAGGGTGTTGTTTCCCTAATTGCTTTCTCAGCCTGTTTATTCTTTGTGTAGAGAAAGGCCATTGACTTGTTTGAGATAATTTTATATCCAGCTACTTCACCGAAGCTGTTTATCAGGTTTAGGAATTCTTTGGTTGAATTTTTAGGGTCACTTATATATACCATCATATCATCTGCGAAAAGTGATATTTTGACTTCATCTTTTCCAATTTGTATCCCCTTGATCTCCTTTTGTTGTCAAATTGCTCTGGCTAGGACTTCAAGTACTATGTTGAAGAGGTAGGGAGAAAGTGAGCAGCCTTGTCTACTCCCTGATTTTAGTGGGATTGCTTCCACCTTCTCACCATTTACTTTGATGTTGGCTACTGGTTTGCTGTAGATTGCTTTTATCATGTTTAGGTATGGGCCTTGAATCCCTGATCTTTCCAAAACTTTTATCATGAATGGGTGTTGGGTCTTGTCGATTGCTTTTTCCGCATCTAACGAGATGATCATGTGGTTTTTGTCTTCGAGTTTGTTTATATAATGGATTACATTGATGAATTTCCGTATATTAAACGATCCCTGCATCCCTGGAATAAAACCTACTTGGTCAGGATGGATGGTTGCTTTAATGTGTTCTTAGATTCGGTTAGCAAAAATTTTATTGAGTATTTTTGCATCGATATCCATAAGGGAAATTGGTCTGAAGTTCTTTTATCTTTGCTGGACCTTTCTTTGGTTTAGGTATCAGAGTAATTGTGGCTTCATAGAATGAGTTGGGTAGAGTACCTTCTACTTCTATTTTGTGGAATAGTTTGTGCAGAACTGGGATTAGATCTTCTTTGAAGGTCTGATAGAACTCTGCACTAAACCCATCTGGTCCTGGGCTTTTTTTGACTGGAATACTATTAATGACTGCTTCTATTTCTTTATGGGCTATGGGACTGTTTAGATTGTTGACGTGATCCTGATTTAACGTTGGTACCTGGAATCTGTCTAGAAATTTGTCCATTTCATCCAGGTTTTCCAGTTTTGTTGAGTATAGCCTTTTGTAAAAGAATCTGATGTTTTGGAAATTTCAGGATCTGTTGTTATGTCTCCCTTTTCATTTCTGATTTTGTTAATTAGGATGCTGTCCCTGTGCACTCTAGTGAGTCTGTCTAAGGGTTTATCTATCTTGTTGATTTTCTCAAAGAACCAACTCCTCATTTGGTTGATTCTTTGAATAGATCTTCTTGTTTCCGCTTGGTTGATTTCACCCCTGAGTTTGATTATTTCCTGCTGTCTACTCCTCTTGGGTGAATTTTCTTCCTTTTTTTCTAGAGCTTTTAGATGTGTTGTCAAGCTGCTAGTGTGTGCTCTCTCTAGTTTCTTTTTGGAGGCACTCAGAGCTATGAGTTTCCCTCTTAGAAATGCTTTCATTATGTCCCATAGGTTTGGGTATGTTGTGGCTTCATTTTCAATAAACACTAAAAAGTCTTTAATTTCCTTCTTTATTCCTTCCTTGACCAAGGTATCATTGAAAAGAGTGTTGTTCAGTTTCCACGTGAATGTTGGCTTTCCATTATTTATGTTGTTATTGAAGATCAGCCTTAGGCTGTGGTGGTCTGATAGGATGCATGGGACAATTTCAGTATTTTTGTATCTGTTCAGGCCTGCTTTGTGACCAATTATATGGTCACTTTTGGAGAAGGTCCCGTGAGTGCTGAGAAGAAGGTATATCCTTTTGTTTTAGGATAAAATGTTCTGTAGATATCTGTTAAGTCCATTTGTTTCATAACTTCTGTTAGTTTCACTGTGTCCCTGTTTAGTTTCTGTTTCCACGATCTGTCCATTGATGAAAGTGGTGTGTTGAAGTCTCCCACTATTATTGTGTGAGGTGCAATGTGTGCTTTGAGCTTTACTAAAGTGTCTTTAATGAATGTGTCTGCCCCTGCATTTGGAGCCTAGATATTCAGAATTGAGAGTTCCTCTTGGAGGATTTTACCTTTGATGAGTATTAAGTGTCCCTCCTGGTTTTTTTTTGTTTGTTTGTTTTTGTTTTTGTTTTTGTTTTTTTTTTTTGATAACTTTGGGTTGGAATACGATTTTATTCGATATTAGAATGGCTACTCCAGCCTTTTTCTTCAGATCATTTGCTTGGAAAATTGTTTTCCAGCCTTTCACTCTGAGGTAGTGTCAGTCTTTTTCCCTGAGATGGGTTTCCTGTAAGCTGCAGAATGTTGGGTCCTGTTTGTGTAGCCAGTCTGTTAGTCTATGTCTTTTTATTGGGTAATTGAGTCTATTGATATTAAGAGATATTAAGGAAAAGTAATTGTTGCTCCCTTTTATTTTTGTTGTTAGAGTTGGCATTCTGTTCTTGTGGCTGTCTTCTTTTTGGTTTGTTGAATGATTACTTTCTTGGTTGTTCTAGGGCGTGATTTCCGTCCTTGTATTGCTTCTTTTCTGTTATTATCCTTTGAAGGGCTGGATTCGCGGAAAGATATTGTGTGAATTTGGTTTTGTCATGGAATACTTTGGTTTCTCCATCTATGGTAATTGAGAGTTTGGCCAGGTATAGTAGCCTGGGTTGGCATTTGTTTTCTCTTAGTGTGTGTAAAACATCTGTCTAGGCTATTCTGGCTTTCATAGTCTCTGGTGAAAAGTCTGGTGTAATTCTGATAGGCCTGCCTTTATATATTACTTGACCTTTCTCCTTTACTGCTTTTAATATTCTCTCTTTATTTAGTGCATTTGTTGTTCTGATTATTATGTGTCGGGAGGAATTTTTTTTCTGGTCCAGTCTATTTGGAATTCTGTAGGCTTCTTGTATGTTCATGGGCATATCATTCTTTAGGTTTGGGAAGTTTTCTTCTATAATTTTGTTGAAAATATTTGCTGGCCCTTTAAGTTGAAAATCTTCATTCTCATCAACTCCTATTATCCGTAGGTTTGGTCTTCTCATTGTGTCCTGGAATACCTGAATGTTTTGAGTTAGGATCCTTTTGCATTTTGTATTTTCTTTGATTGTTGTGCTGATGTTCTCTATAGAATCTTCTGCACCTGAGATTCTCTCTTCCATCTCTTGCATTCTGTTGCTGATGCTGGCATATATGGTTCCAGATTTCTTTTCTAGGATTTCTATCTCCAGCGTTGCCTCACTTTGGATTTTCTTTATTGGGTCTACTTCCCTTTTTATGTCTTGGATGGTTTTATTGAATTCCATCACCTGTTTGGTCTTGTTTTCCTGCAATTCTTTAAGGGATTTTTGTGTTTCCTCTTTAAGGTCTTCTACCTGTTTAGCTGTGTTCTCCTGTATTTCTTTAAGTGAGTTATTAAAGTCCTTCTTGATGTCCTCTACCATCATCATGAGATATGCTTTTAAATCTGGGTCTAGCTTTTCGGGTGTGTTGGGATGCCCAGGACTAGGTGGGGTGGGAGTGCTGTGTTCTGATGATGGTGAGTGGTCTTAATTTCTGTTAGTAGGATTCTTACATTTGCCTCTTGTCATCTGGTAATCTCTGAAGCTAGTTGTTATAGTTGTCTCTGGTTAGAGCTTGTTCCTCAGGTGACTATGTTAGCCTCTATCAGCAGACCTGGGAGACTAGCTCTCTCCTTAGTTTCAGTGGTCAGAGTATTCTCTGCAGGCACGCTCTCTTCTTGCAGGGAAGGTGCCCAGATATCTGGTGTTCGAACCTGCCTCCTGGCAGAAGTTGTGTTCCACTCATCAGAGGTCTTAAGATCCCATGGAGGGTCCTGTGAGGACCTTGGGGGTGTCCGGAAACTCTGCATGCAGGGCACCCCGTTGCTGGAGTGGACTGGAAGGGACTTGTGCCCCTGATCAGGCCGGGTTATCTGCTTCCCTAGTTAATGCAGTCTCAGGTCCGGCGCGATTAGATTGGAGCAGACACTGTGTTCCACTCACCAGAGGTCTTAGGATTCTGTGGGGGATCCTGTGTGGGTCCTTGCGGGTGTCTGGAGACTCCTCGGGCAAGGCACCCCGGTGTTGGAGTGGACTGGAAGGGACTTGTCACTATTGCATCTTATATTGATACAAGATTGTATTGCAATTAAAAAAAAAAAAGATGGCAAGCTAAATGACATCATTGATTCCAAGAGAAAAAAGAAGCTTCAAAAGACATGGAAGAAGAGTTAAAGTATGTGACTTAAACTGGCAGTACCTCAGAGTTGGTAAAACAAAGATTTCTGAGAAGTTGACAGAAAAGATATCCCAGGATTAGGTTAAAAAATGAAATATAAACAGCAAAGAAAAATATTTCTCTTCATGTCCAGTCATTGGGGGGTGAATAGGAAATTTGCTAGAAGGAGAACACAATTGTATATGGATACCAAGAGATAGAGTTTATACATCCAAGGATGCAGAAAGATAGAACAATGAGATATAGGGAGACTTGTAGGTAAGTGCAGTAGTACAGAGACTCAGTCAGGATTGTGTAGGAAAGTAGCCTAGTATACTAGCATGACTTTGCGGAAAAGTAGAATATACCCCAAGCATCTTTGTAGGAAATGTACCCAGGAAGCTCCCTAGGAAATTCACCTTGATTGCTCTGTCATGATTCTGACACAATTAGATGAGAGGAGACAATTGGCTAGAGTATGTAGAAAGAAATTGCTGAAGAAATGGACTCTAAAATTGAGAGTCAGCTATGGTAGGTGACAGAGGCCAACACAGGTAAATGATCCATACCATAAAATAGATGAATTGGCAGTTTTGGGTTCAGTGAGAATGACCAAATGAACAAAGGAGAACTTAAGAATCTCTTTCACAAGACCCTGCCTACTCCCTGCTCTCTTTCCATCAAAAGCCCAGAGAACTCCTACCTGATTTTATTCTCAGAACCAAAATGATCTTAGAAAAAAAAAATCCCAACCCCACACCCAGAGACCTCCTCTTAAAACCATTGCATGGGAAGGCATAACTTCTGAATCCAGACTTGCTTGCCAGTCTGGGAGGAACATCACGATAGGTGTATTGTGGCAACCAAAGATATAGGAACTGTATCATACCAGATTACATCCATGGCTCAGGCATTTGTAGCAGCAGTAAAAACAGAAGGAATCTGCTTCAAATGTGGAGAGGCAGGACATTGGAGGGATGAATGCCCACAAAGCTTTCTCCCCCCCCCCCCCCAGCAGATTGTAATCGCAGTAAGGAAATCTGTCACTGCTGCAGAAAAGGTTGCCACTAGAGGAGATACTGTACCACTGTATATGATAAGGATGGTAAGCCACTGGAGCCTTTAAACTTCAAATGGGGCAGCCCTCAGCCCCGACAGTAAGAGGGACAACCACTCTCATAGAAGCCTTATGGGTATCCAGCATCTCAGAAGGCTCCCATCTAAAATTAAGCACTAAAATAGATAGTAAACCATTCAAATGCCTTATTGATATTGGAACATATAGGAAAATTTTAAGACAGCAGGAGATCCTATGTGATTGGCAACCGATCCCTCACACCAGCTCCTAAGCATAAGGGGTGCCTCTCATACATTCATTACCAAAAGAGCCTATAGGTGGGAAGCCCTGGATGGAGCTACCAGCCGCATAAGGCCGCTGGTGCCCAAGTAGCCACCAATCTTCTAGGGAGAGATATCTTACAAGTCTTAGATGTGGTTCTTACCACACAATCAGAAAGAAACCACATTACAATTGAGGACATCACCAATAAGGATAATACCCAAGGAGCGCCTAAAAACCCTCCTCCAAATCACCCCCAATTTTAGGGGCCACTGTCATATTTAGTACGCCCTGCCTTGATTGGCTTTCTGATGAAGCCATCTGGGTCCCACAGTGGCCTCTATCAAGGGAGAAGCTTAGAGCCCTCACACAGCTTGTAGAAGAACAGCAGTTGCCAGAACATCTCTGCCACTCCCACAGTCCTGTGTTTGCTATAAAAAATAGCTCAGGGGGGATATAGATTATTACAAGATCTGAGGGCAATTAATAAAACCATGCAAGTCTGGGGCTCCCCACAAAGAGGACTACCCCACATCTCAACCATCCCTGCCAATGTTCCCCTGTTAGGAATAGACATAAAGGACTGCTTTTTTTCTGTCCTTCTCCATCCCAAGACTGCGAATGCTTTGCATTATCTTCTTAACATTAACAACTCTGACTGAGCCTCACAATATGAATGGACTCTTCTCTCACAGGGAATGGCTAATAGTACATCCATTTGTCAGGAGGCTGCATTAAAACCCCATTTAGACAAACTAAAGTGGCTGTTTGGTCCCTCCTCGCTCTCTAAGCTCTCACTTTTCTTATTCTCTAACCCTCCTTCTCTTTCTCCCTCCCCCTTTCTCCATGAGGACATGGCCATCCTCTCTCCCTATTTCTACCTTCTCTCTTTCCTCCTGCCTTTCTACAATAAAGCTCTAAAACCATAGACTCTCTCTGCTCCTCAAGGTCTGCCATGCTTGAATGATGAGATAGGCTTTTGCCTAAGGAGCCGTGTCTAACCTCCAGCCAGAAGGCCTTCCTGCAGTCCAGTCACAGATCAGATCAAGGACTCTCGCTTGCATGAGAACCATCCAGTGCCCCCCCCCATCCTCCCTGATACATTTGTAAAACAAACATTTCCAACTCTAAAATTATACATTTAACCTAACACATTAATAGTGGTAGAATTCAACATCCCACACTCACCAATTAACAGGTCACCCAGACAAAAACTAAACAGAGAAATAATGAAACTAATAGACATTATGAACCAAATGGACCTAAAAGAAATCTATGGAATATTTTACTCAAACAAAAAATAATATAACTTCTTCTCAGCACCCCATGTATTCTTTTCCAAAATTTTATCATATACCTGGTCACAAAGCAGGCTTCAAATGATATGAAAAAGTGAAATAATGTCTTGTATCTTATCAGTCTAACTTGAATTAAAGCTAGACAAAAACAGAAATACCAGAAAGCTTACACACTCATGGAAAATGAAAAACTTTCTCCTCAGTGATTTCTGAGTAAGGGAAGAAAGAAAGAAAGAAAGAAAGAAAGAAAGAAAGAAAGAAAGAAAGAAAGAAAGAAAGAAAGAAAGAAAGAAAGAAAGAACTTAAAGACTTTTTAGAATTCAATGAAAATAAAGGCACAGCACACTCAGGGTTATGGGACACAATGAAAACAGAGCTAAGAGAAAAGTTCATAACATTAAGTGTCTCCATAAAGAAATTAGAAACTTCTTATACCAGCAATTTAAAAGAACACCTGAAAACTCTATAAAAAAGAAGTAAGCCCACCGAAGAGAAGGAAAAGTCAGGAAATAATCAAAATCAAATTTGAAATCAATCAGTTAGAAATAAAGAAAACAATGCATAGAATCAACTAAACTAAAAGCTGGTTTGTTGGGGCCAGCCTGCAGCTCTCATGTCTGGGTTCGAGCCTGGAAGGCAACCTGGAGCTGAAAGAAAGGGAAACTAGACAGACAAGAGAGAGAGAGAGAGAGAGAGAGAGAGAGAGAGAGAGAGAGAGAGAGAGAGAGAGAGAGAACCAAGACAGGATTCTAATCAAGGCTCAAATGTTTAATAATAGTCTGCACTTTATAAAGAGGGAAGCCCATCCCCAGTCATGCCAAGTTTCTTGTGAAGTTGTCAGAACAGCCTTTTAGCAGAAACTCACCAAATTCACAGTTTGCTAACTCCGGGGAAAATCTTGGAGGAAAATCTTGGAGAACCGGTTAGGTCTCAGGCAGGCAGCAGATAGCATCACATCAAAGGAGAGGGATGAGAAGCAGCACAGCAGGTGGCTCCGTCTCAGGGGCAGAAGGTCTGAACCAGCCTGCCTAGGCTGAAGAAGGGTACACTGATCCTTTGAGAAAATTAACAAGACAGACAAACCCTTTGCCGAACTAACCAAAACACAAAGAAACGGTATTCAAATGAACAAAATCAGAAATGAAAAGAACTCACTTTGTAGACCAGGCTCCAGGCTTGCCTCAAACTCAGAAATCGGCCTGCCTCTGCCTCCCAAGTGCTGGGATTAAAGACATGCATCAACACAGCCCGACTTCCTTGGTATAATTCTAACCAACCAAGTGAAAGAGATATATGACTAGAAATTTAAGTCACCGAAGAAAGAAATTGAGGAAGATATCAGAAGATGGAAAGATCCTCCATGTTCATGGATTGAAAGACCCACAACATGAGGACTCCCCCACGTTCTGACTCAGGAGGGGCGACACCCCAAAATCACCCACGAGAAATGGTCTTGCTGCAAATTGCAAGAGGATTTTTATTCAAGAGCGCTCTCGGGCCCACGGTCATACACCACGCAGGGGTAGAGGACCGTGGCGCCCCGAGTAGCTGAGTAAGGGGGTATTTAAAGGAAAAAAACACAACTCAAGGAGGTGGGAAGGGCGTTGTTGGAAAATGCCAAAAATACCAGATAAGAGTCACAAGGAAGTACAAAGTCACAGGTGTCACAAGGAATACCTGGTAATTGTTAACTCTCAAGACAGTTTCTAAGAGCCCCTAACAATAGCACATTTGCATTGCAGCTTCCGGTAATGGTCAGGGTGACTTTCTTTGAATGAATACTCCTTGAACTCAGAAAGTGGGTGGGTGGAGGAATGTCACTATCTGTTTTATGATTAGCATACCTTGGAGCACTGAGTTTACTACTCTTTCAGGATCAGTAGAAATAACATAGTGAAAATTGCCATCTTCCCAAGAACAATTTAAATAATCAATGCAATTCCCATCAAAATTGCAACATAATTCAGAACTTGATAGAGAAATTCTCAGCTTATTATGGAGAAACAAAAATCTTCATAGCTAGTATAATCCTGAACAAAATAAAAGAACATCCAGAAGTTCTTTTATTTTACAATCCCTGAAGTCAAGCTGTACTACAAAGCAAGAATAATTAAAAACTATATGGTATGGGTATAGGAACAGACAAATTAATCAATGGAATTTAATCAAAGACACTGAAATAAAATCACACACCTATGGCCCCTTCATTTTTCACAAAGGGAAAAAAAAACTATACACTGGAAAAAAAGAAAACATATTTGCCAAATGTTGCTGGTATAACTGGATGTTTGCATGTAAAAGAAGGCAAAGAAATCCATATCTATCACTCTGCACAAATGTCATGTCCAAATGGCTTAAAGATCTCAACCTAAAACCAGATAGACTAAATCTAATAGAACAGAAAGTGGGATAGCCTTGAACTCCTTGGTACAGGAGACAACATTGTAAACAGAAAAGCAATGGCTCAATCTCTAAGATCAACAATTGAGAAATAGGACACCATGAAAGTGAAAAACTTCTGTAAGGCAAATGACACTGTCAAAAACAAAAATAGTTTTACCTACCTTGCATCTGAGAAAGGGCTAATATCCACATTTTATTAAAAAATAAATAAATAAACTCAAGAAGTTAGATACCAACAAGTGAAATAACCCAATTAAAGATATTTTCAGTGCCCTTAGTCATCAAGGAAATGAAAATCTACACAACTCTTAGATTTTTTTCTTACACCTGATAGAATGGCTAAGAAAAAAACTCAAGTAATAACATATGCTGGCAAGGAAGTGGAGCAAGGACACCATTTCACCATTGCTGGTGGTAGTGCAAACTTGAAAAAACATTTTGGAAATTAATTTGACAATATCTCAGAAAACTGGAAATAGTTCTACCTCAAGCTCCAGCTATACCACTCCAGGCATATACCCAAAAGATGTTTCATTATCCCACAAAGACACTTGCACACCTGGGTTCATAGCAGTTTTATTCATAATAATCTGAATCTGGAAATAACTGAGATGTCCCTCAACTGAAGAATAGATTTTAAAAACTACTATATTAATGGGTAAAATACTAATCACCTATTGAAAACAAAGAATGCACACAAGGGGATGGATCTTGAGAATATCGTCCTGAGAGAAGTAACACAGACCCAAAAGGTCAAACATGATATGCATTCACTTAGAAGAAGATATTAGCCATAATACACAGGATATCAATGTTATATTTGACAGACCCAAAGAAACTAAAACAAGGGTGGTACAAGGGGGTAATGCTTGGATCTCACTTAGAATGGGGAATAAAATAGTCATAGGACACAGATGGAGGGAGGGAACAAGATGGGAAAGGGGATGACAGGGGAATGGTAAGGTTTAAGATCAGGTATGGAGAGGGACAACAAAAACTTCCAGATGGCCATGAGAATTGGTGAAATTATGCAAATGACAGTGCTGTGAAGGTGGGAGGCATCTCCAGGATGTGACAAAGACCTGGGATAAGGGAGGTACCCAAGAATCAATGGCAGTGACCTTAGCAGTGACACATAGCATTGGTGATGGTGATATAGAATCTGAAGAGGCCACAGCCTGTAGGCAGTCTGGAACACCGGTGGAGTGATAGTGAAACAAACATACCCACAAAGTCATGGAAACAAATTTTATCCTGTCTAAATTAAATGTTGGGGTGGGAATGCAGCAGAGCCCGAGGGAATGGCCAACAAACAACAGGCTCAGCTTCAGACTCATCCTATGATCAAGCACCATTCCCTAACACTATTAATGATACTCTGATATGCTTGCAGACAGGAGTGTAGCATGACTGTCCTATGAGAGGCTCTACCCAGCAGCTGACTCAGACAGATGCAGACACCCACAGCAAAACAGCAGATGCAGCTTAGGGACTCTTATGGAAGAATGGGGAAAAAATTCAGGAAGGAGATAGGAACTCTACAGGAAGACCAACAGAGTCAATTAACCTGGACCCTTGGGGCTCTAAGAGACTGAATAACCAACAAACGTGTATAAACAGGCTGTAATTAGGCCTCCCTTCTGATAGGTAGCAAATTTACAGAACTGTCTTCATGTGGCTTCCAAGTAACTGAAGGTCAAAAATTGTTGCCTGTCTATGGTGTATGTTCTTCTAGATGGACTGCCTTATCTGGCCTCAGTGGGGAGAGGATGTGCCTACCCTTCAGAAACTTGATGTTCAATGATGGAAGGATACAACAGAGAGAGTTTCTACCCTCTCAGAGGATAACGAGGGTAGATGTGGAGAGGGATTGTGTGATGGAAAAGTAAAGTAAATGAATAATCAAAGTAATAATAAAAGTATCTTATATTCTGGTTAAGAAACAACTATGTTTCCTTGGCTTACTTAAGAAATTCTAGTAAAAATGAAATGATATATCATAGAGGAAATAATATCCTACTGATGAGTTTTTTCAAGGCTTCTTTCATGTCTCTGTTCCTCAGACTATAGATAAAGGGATTTATCATTTGAGGGACTACTGAATACAGCACTGAAGCCACAGCACTCTTCCTGGATGATTCTGTAATTGTTGAGCTGATATAGACCCCAAAACCGGTTCCATAAAATAAGAAAACAACTGACAGATGAGACCCGCAGGTGGAAAATGCTTTATATCTTCCTTCTGATGATGACATTCTCAAGACAGTGGTTGCAATTTGACAATATGACAAAATGATGCCAGAAAGAGGAACACCACCAAATATGCAAGATGAAATGTATATTAGTATGTTGTCAATAAGAGTGTTGGAACAGGCAAGTTTAGTAATCTGTGTAAGTTCACAGAAGAAATGTGGGATTATGAGTTCTGTGCAGAAGGACAGATGTAATACCATTAGACCATTGACCAGGGCATTTGCCATGCTCCCTATCATAGAAAATGCTACCATTAGGATACAAAGATAGGGGTTCATTATGATCCTATACCTAAGTGGATGGCAAATAGCAACATAGCGGTCATAGGCCATTGCTGCAAGAAGGCAATTTTCCATGCCAACAGACACCAAGACAAAGCAGACCTGAGTCAGACATCCTCCATAAGTGATGTTCTGGTTTCCTGTTTGTATATTCACCAGCATCTTTGGAATAGTGCATGTAACTAAAAAGATATCATTAAAAGAAAGAACAGAGAGAAAGAAGTACATGGGGGTATGGAGATGAGAGTCAAAGTTGGTGGCCAGAATAATCAGGAGGTTTCCTATGACTGTTGCAAGGTACATGGAAAGAAAGACACTGAAGATAATAAGTTGCAGCTTGGTATCATCTGTGAGTCCCAGGAGAATGAATCCTGACACAACCGTTTGGTTTATATATTTCATGTTCATGGTGAATCTGATGGAATACATGAAGTGGAAAGAGAAAAAAACAACATTAATATTAGAATATCACAGTATCATTAGACAACTACCTCTCTAGATATCGTGATTTGGGCCTATAACCTCCAGAACCATGAAAATATAAATTTCTTACATTACGTATCCAATTTTGTAGTCTGTAGCATTTACTATAGTTTGCAAATCTTTGGCCAAACATGAGTACAAGAATATAATTATTGGGGCAGATAGATGGTTCATTGTGGTAATTACATACAACAGAAGCATAGGGATCAGCATTCTAATGATCAGAATCAAGGAAAGTGCTATCTGGACTCATAGATCCATCTGTAATCTCAGCATAAGAAGACAAGGCAGGAGAACCCAAAGCAAGCTAGCTACCAAGATTAGCCATATGATGAACTCTGGGATTAAGAGGTCCTCTCTCAATGTGTAAGGTAGTGAAACATTAAGGATGGTTCCTGGCATAAACATTAGACTTCTACATGCACATGTTTCTGTGTTCAGAGAGAGAGAGAGAGAGAGAAAGAGAGAGAGAGAGCAAGTGAGAAAGAGGGAGAGATTCATATACATATAACTACAGAAATAAATAAAACTTAAAAACATTTTTGAATAGTAGATAGTTAACCTGGACATTCATGAAACATACAACACACATGCAGAGGGGGCGGGGGAGATTCATATACATATAACTACAGATAAAAATAAACATTAAAAACATTTTTGAAAAGTAGATAGTTAACCTGGACATTCATGAAACATACAACACACATACAGAGAGAGACAGAGACAGAGACAGAGACACAGAGAGAGACAGACACAGAGGCAGAGAGAACGTAATGTAATCAGGATAAATTTTAGCACTCTATTACTCTCTGGTATAGAAGTTAAAACACTCCTTCGAGGAAAAAAGAGGGCCATGAGGCTAAAATGCCACTGTGAGAGGAGACACTACCAGAGCTGCCTAGAGGAAGATGACCTTGCCAGAGGTAAGTGACTTTACAGCCTGTGGAGCCTTCAAGCCATGAAGAGAGCCCTTCTAGGGATTCAGATTTCCTAAATTATCATCAGTATAGGGATGATCATTTTGGTGATGCACCTGATATGAGTCTCTCTGCTCTATAACTCCTCATCTATACTTATTTAATTAACTTCAATAAACTGACATTTGACTTTAATGGAATCATTACTTTTGTCTATTGTAGGTTTCCCTGTCTGAGATAAGTGTTTGTTGTGTCTTTGTGGAAAACTTCACAAAAGTTTCCTCATGTATGAGAAGGGACAAATCTCTGCTCAGAAATAAATAGGACCTGTTCTTGGTGAACTTATTAGAGGGGCTCAGTTAGGGCCAGTAACGTAACAGTGCAAACATATGATGACTGACCACTGAGAGAAGCAGTATAAAAGTATAGGGAATTTTTTTTTCATTTTTCACAAAATCTTATAGTAATGCTTCCCACAATGATTTCAAGTAAAATCACCCATTCTAACTGCCATGCATTTTCAAAGACCCTGTTACTTACATAGCTTCAAGAGGAATAATGTTAATATGTTACCTGAATGCAGAGTCTGGACGATTTTTCCCAGGAAATTCAGACCATCAGAGTCAGGAGGATCTTCTGTGGAAGGAGGATCTGGCATTGGTCCCTGTAATGAGCAGGAATGTTAAGTTAGGTCATAGCCTGAATAATGCAGTCTTTCAACTCAGGTGGTTCAATAATCAAACCTCCTCATTAGAGCAATGATTTTTTCCTGATATTCTTCTCCCAGGAGTGCAAGTCCTTAAAGACTATTTCTGTAGAACAGAAGAGTTCCTCACAAAAGATCCCATGATACTTCAGGCCTAAAGTACACGTTAGTAATTTCCATTGTTTTTTATCTCCCTTGTCTTAGCTCACTCCTAACAAGGTACTTGAATTAAAACATATAACAAAAACACATATAGAAGCACACCCTAGTAAACCCAACAATAAGGAGACTTGGGCTGAAGGATCACTACAACATTAAAAACAAAATGTGTAACAAAACCCCAAAGTTCAACTTCTCCAATACATTCTAATGTTCTTAGTAAAAGACAAAGAGAACCTATGACGGAAAGTATGTTGTAAATTTCAAGCATGAACATATATCTTGCAAATGGGGATATGTTGTACCTTCAAATATTAAGAAAATATTGAAAAATACAAATAATGGGTGGTGCCTTTACTTATGTGTCATCAATACTTTATCTTATATTTCACACAGAAAGTTCTGTTCTTTCTCAGAAAATAAAAAACAGTAACTGAGTGAAGATTGTTATACACAGACACACACAGAAACAGAGACAGACAGACAGAGACATATATTATGTTGCCATGTGGTCAGAACTACCTACTAGAGTCTGGTAGGCTCTGTCATGTATACAAATAAGATAATCATTGGCCCTATCATATAGTATACATAGACAATCATTTATCAAAGAAATTTAGAGCCCCTTAAGTTTATGTCTCATCAGTGATTGATATTGGTATGTATAGTCTTATGCAGCTAACCACAGCTTCATTAAAGTTATGGTTGCTTTGGCTATGTGAAGCCCGGAAGACAGTTTCACTGCATTTCTCCCTAAATTCCGGCTTTCGTTCTTTAGGTAATTTTCTTATTAGATATTTTCTTTATTTACATTTCAAATGTTATCCCCTTTCCTAGTTTACCCTCCAAATATCCCCTATTACCTCCCCCTCCGCCTGCTGGCATCTGCCTAGTGTCTGGATTTGGTGGTTGTTTATGGGATGGATACTCAAGTAGGGCAGTCTCTGGATGGACATTCCTTCAGGTTCCTCCAAACTTTGTCTCTATAACTCCTTCCATGGGTATTTTGTTGCCCCTTCTAAATAGGATTCTGAGCTTCTGGGCTAATATCTACTTATCAGTGCATGCGTATCATGTGTGTTCTTTTGTAATTGGGTTACCTCATTCAAGATGATTTATCTTCTGGCTCTTACATTCTTCCCATGGTCTTTTTAGAGCTTATCTTGCCTTTTTTAGATTTGACCACCAAACTCAGCACTCTGTGTATTACCTGATTTTAATTTCAAAGATATGGTTCCCTGATCAAAGCTGAGAATAGCACATGATTATAGATTAAAAAAACCAAAAACAAATACAAAAAACATGGATATCAGAATACATCTTTATACCATGACATTTTAGACAAGCATTTGTTTTAAGTATAGCCATGCTAACTGACTGGCCGTGCCTGCCAGAAAGCCAGATAGGGTGCCCAAAGGTCTTCTTTTCTCCTTTTGTACTCCCATATCAAATCCCTAGCTCTGTAGTAAAACACTTTGGCAGCCTTACCTGATCCCGGTTCTGATCTCCTTGGGATACCCCAGATCTTCCTTTTCTAACAACTTTCTGCCACTCAGTCTCCAAACCTAGAATATGATACTCAGCAAAACTCTCAATCACCATAGAGAAATCAAAATATTTCAAGACAAATTTAAACTCAAACAATATCTATCCACAAATCCAACACTACAGAAAAACCTAGAAGGAAAGTTCCAGCTGAAGAAGGATAACTACATTCTAGAAAACATAGGAAACAAGTAATTCCATACTAGTGAAAACAAAGAAAGCCCCCCCCACAAACACACACACATAACACCAACATCAAAATAATACAAAATGGCTATCACTGTTTATTAATATATCTCAATATTAGTGGACTCAGTGCCCAAATAAGAAGAAACAGGGTAACAGAGTGGATGCAAATACAGGATTCATCATTCTTCTGCATACAAGAAACAGTTCCACAACAAAGATAGATATTATCTCTGATTTAAAGAATAGAAAAAAGATTTTACAAGCAAACAGACACAAGAAGCAAGTTGGAATAACCATTTTAATACTAAACAAAGTGAACATTAGGCCAAAAATAATGAAAAGAGATGGGGAAGAACATTTCACACTCATCAAAGGAAAAATTCACCAAGGTAACATGTCAGTTCTGAATATCTGTGCCCCAAATGAGAGTATACTCACATTCATAGAAGAAACACTATCAAAGCTTAAATCACACATCAAACCATGTATGTAAATAGTGAGAAACATCAATACTCCACTTTCACCAATGAATAGATCATCAAGACAGAAACTAAACAGAGAAATATTGAAACTAAAATATGTTATGAACCAAATGGACATATAAGATACCTATAGAACATACGCTCAAATACAAAAGAAGATACCTTCTTCTCAGCTCCTCACAGAATCTTCTTGAAAATTGACCATATACACTGTCACAAAGCCTGAACAGATATAAGAAAATTGAAATAACCTCTTGTATCTTATTTAAATTCCATAGATTAAAGCTTGACTTCAACAATAGAAACAACAAAAATCTTACAGACTCGTGAAAACTGAACCACTCTCTACTCAAAGACAGAGAGGAAATAATGAAGGAAATTAACTTTTTTCTAGAATTATTGTAATTGCAAACTTATTGGACAAAAGGTAACCAATGTTAAGAGGAAACTTCATAGAACTAAGTGCCTGCATAAAAAAAATTGGAGGAATGTCTAACTAGCAATTTAACAGCACAGCTTAAAGCCTAAAACAAAAAGATGCAAATGCACACAAGAGTAGTAAATGGCTTGAAATAATCAAACTCAGGACTGAAATCAATAAATTATAAACAAAGGACGTATTTTTTTTAAAAAATGAAACAATGTAAGCAAGTGTTAGTACAATTTTAAAAGTAGTAGTTTTTTGTTTACCCTAGTCAGCTTCAAAATAATTGAGATAGATCCTATTAGATTTACTTAAACAAGCCTTATGGAACAAAAACTGAACATTAATTAATCTATTCTAATCTTCTAAGATACTGTGGATACCTCCTTACCTCACTGAGATACTTGCATTCTAATGTTGATCTGGCTCTCTCTGCTCTAGGTACTTTCTCTTGGTCTACTCCTGGACCATCAGCTCACCTCATCTATAAATATCTCTCTCTCTTTCTCTCTCTCTCTCTCTCCCTGTCAACCAGCACCTGACTGGAATTCAAGTCCAGGCCTATTCTTTCATTTGGTCAGTCATTGACTGAGCAGATCTTCATTGACCAATCAGGGAATGATTGGGGAGCAATGTTTCCACAAAGTTAAGACAGGCAGTTCTTAAAATTTTGCATTGCAATACCATGTCAAGATGCCAAACTATGGGGAAATGGAAATCAGCATTTGAATAATACAAGATAATCTGTGTGCTACACAGTATACCATTATACCATAACATTAGGCCTACAAACAAGAGCTGTTTTGTTCTTGATTTTGTTTTTTGCTTTATTTTTGAGAAATTAAACAAGATATACAATCCCTTAACCAAACTAACTAAAAAAATCAGACAGAGTGTATCCAAACTAACAAAATCAAAAAGAAAATGGGGGACATTACAACAGAAAACAAGGAACTAGAAAGAACCATTAGGTCTTATTTCAAAAGCCTTTATGCCACAAAATTGAAAAATTATAAACAAAATACCCAAGTTAAACCAAGACCAGGTAAAAAATGTATCACCCCCAAGGAAGTAGAAGCAGTCATTAAAATTCTCCTACCCAAAAATATGGGGGCAGGATCAAATGGTTTTAGCACAGAATTCTACCAGACTTTCAGACAAGAGCTAATACCAATACTCAAATTATTCCACAAATAGAAACAGAAGGAATATTTCCAAAACTCTTGTGCGCGCCCAACTCGACCAGCAAGAACGACGCTGCAACAGGATCCTTCTGCACACGTTTATTGGGAGCGCTTGATTGCAGAGGCGAAGAGACCCTGAGCTCAGAACTGGTGATGCTTATATAGGCCTAGGAGAGGCGTGTCTCACACCCAGATTGGTTATGCACTATGCCTCATTTGCATGTTCCTCATCTGATTGGCTACTCTCTCTCTCTCTCTGTTCTTCACAGAGCCTCATTATCATACCTCATTTGCATGTCTCACATCTGATTGGTTATACTCTTAAAGCCTCATTATCATGCCCGGGCCAGGCAGTGTCTTTGCAAAAAACTTTACTGCATATGTGCACATTGGTTGTTTGTCCAAACTTATGTGTGGTGGCCAGCAGTAGTCAGCGCCACTCTGCAACGGCACATGTGACTTCCCACACAAAACCATTATATGTGCCCACAGTCATGCTGATGTGTAAACTACACAAAGAATCAAGAAATAAAGAGAATTCAAAACCAATTTCCCTCATAAACAATACTCAATAATATTCACAAACACAGTCTAAGAACACATCAAAAAAAATTATCTATCATGATCATGTAGGATTCATCCTAGGAATACAGGGATGGTTCAAAGTATGAAAAAAAAAAACTATCAATGTAATCCATCATATAAATAACACGAAAGAAAAAACATATGAACATCTCTTTAGATGGTGCAAAAGCCTTTGACAAAATCTAACATCTTTTCATGTTATTAGCCTTGAAGAAATCAAGGATACACAGCTGATACCTAAATAAAATACACAATATATAATAAGATGATTAACAACACCAAATTAAATAGAGAAGTACTTAAAGCAATTGCACTATAATCAGGGACAGGGAAAGGGTGCCCACTCTCCCTATATCTAATCAATATAGTCCTTGAAGTTCTTGTTAGAGCAATAAGACAACTAAAGGAGATCAAAGGGCTAGTAATTGGAAAAGAAGAAGTCAAAACATCACTATTTGCAGATGATATGATAGTATACATAAGTGACACCAGAGAACACCTAAACCTGACACACAACTTCAATGCAGTAGCTGCATATAAAATTAACTCAAACAAATCAGTGGCCTTTCTCTACACAAATGGTAAACAGGCTGAAAAAGAAATTTGGAAACCAATACCCTTCACAATAGTCACAACTAATATAAAATACCCTGGTGTGACTCTAACTAAGGAAGTGAAAGATCTGTATAATAAGAACTTCAAGTCTCTGAAGAAAGAAATTGAAGAAGATACCAGAAGATGGAAAGACCTCCCATGCTCATGGATTGGCAGGATTAATATAGTAAAAATGGTTATTTTGCTGAAAGCAATCTCCAAATTCAATGCAATCCCCATCAAAATTCTAACTCAATTCTTCACAGACTTAAAACGGGCAATTAGCAAATTCACTTGGAATAATAAAAACCCTAGGATAGCAAAAACTATTCTCAACAAGATAAGAACCTCTGGTGGAGTCACTATCCCTGTCCTCAAGATGTACAACAGAGCAATTGTGAGAAAATAGCATGGCACTGGTACAGTGACAGACAGGTAGATCAATGGAATAGAATTGAAGATCCTGAAATGAACTCCCACACATGTAGTCATGTGATCTTTGAGAAAGGATCTAAAGCCATCCAGAGGGGGAAAAAAGACAGCATTTTCGACAAATGATGTTGGATCAACTGCTGGTTAGTATGTAGAAGAAAGCAAATCAATCCATTCTTATATACTTGTACAAAGCTCAAGTCCAAATGGATCAAGGAACTCCACATAAAACCAGAGACACTGAAACTTATAGAGAACAAAGTGAGGAAGATCCTTGAACATATGGGCACAGGGGAAGAATTACTGAACAGAACACCAATGGCTTGTGCTCTAAGATAAAGAAATGGGACCTCACAAAATTACAAAACTTCTGTAAGGGAAAGGACATGGTCAATAAGGCAAAAAGCCAACCAACAGATTTGGAAAAATCTTTACCAATCCTTACTCCAATTGGGGATTATTGTCCAATATATACAAAGAACTCAAGAAATTAGACTCCATAGAACCAAATAACCCTATTAAAAAATGGGGTACAGAGCTAAACAAATTCTCAGCTGAGGAATACCAAATGGCTGAATAGCACCTAAAAGAATGTTCAACATCCTTAATCATCAGGAAAATGCAAATCAAAACAAGCCTGAGGTTCCACCTCACACCAGTCAGAATGGTTAAGATCAAAAACTAAGGTGATAGCAGACACTGGCAAGGATGTGGAAGAAGAGGAACACTCGGGCCATTGCTGGTAGGATTGCAAGCTGGTATAATCACTCTTGAAATCAGTTTAGTGGTTCCTCAGAAAATTAGACATAGTACTACTGGAAGATTCAGCAATACCACTCTTGGGCAAATACCCAGAAGATGTTCCAACATGTCATAAGGACACATGCTCCACTATGTTCATAGCAGCCTTATTTATAATATCCAGAAGCTAGAAAGAACCCATCAACAGAGGCACAGATACAGAAAATATGGTACATTTACACAGTGGAGTACTATGCAGCTACTAAAAACAATGAATTTAGGAAATTCTTAGACAAATGGATGGATCTGGAAGATATCATCCTAAGTGAATGGTTTAGTCAGGGTTTCTATTCCTGGACAAAACTTCATGACCAAGAAGCAAGTTGGAGAGGAAAGGGTTTATTCAGCTTACACTTCCACATTGCTGTTCATCTCCAAGGAAGTCAGGACTGGAACTCAAGCAGGTCAGGAAGCAGGAGCTGATGCAGAGGCCATGAAGGGATGTTCTTTACTGGCTTGCTTCCCCTGGCTTGCTCAGCCTGCTCTTTTGTAGAACCAAGATTACCAGCCCAGAGATGGTCCCACCCACAAGGGGACTTTCCCCCTTGATCACTAATTGAGAAAATGCCTCACAGTTGGATCTCATGGAGGCATTTCCTCAACTGAAGCTCCTTCTTCTCTGATAACTCCAGCTGTGGCAAGTTGACACAAAACTAGCCAGTACAGTGAGGCAACCCAATCACAAAAAACACACATGATATGCACTCACTGATAAGTGGATATTAGCCCAGAAGCTTAGAATACCCAAGATACAATTTGCAAAATGCATGAAACTTAAGAAAAAGGAAGGCCAAAGTGTGAACACTTCGTTCCTTCTTAGAATGGGGCACAAAAGACTCATGGAAGGGGTTAAAGAGACAAAGTTCAGAGCAGAGCCTGAAGGAACTGCCCCACTTAGGGATCTATGCAATAAACAACCACCATTCAGACACTAGGCAGATGCCAACAAAAGCCTGCTGATAGAAGCCTGATATAGCTGTATCCTGTCTCCTCTCTACCAGTGCCTGGCAAATATGGAGTGGATGCTCACAGTCATCCATTGCATGGAGCACAAGGTCACCAATGAAGGAGCTAGAAAAAATACCCAGGGAGCTGAGGAGGTCTGAAGCCCCATAGGAGAAACATCAATATGAACTAACCAGTAACCCCAGAGCTCCTTGGAACTATACCAGTAATCAAAGAAAACACATGGTGGAACTTGTGGCTCTAGTTATATATGTAGCAGCGGATGGCCTAGTTGGTCATCAATGGGAGGAGAGGCCCATGGTCCTGTGAAGGCTCTATGTCGAGTATAGGGAAATGCCAGGATGAGGAATGGAAGTGGGTGGGTTGGGGAAAAGGGGGAAGGGGATAGGGATTTTCAGAAAGGAAATTAGGAAAGGGGATAACATTTGAAATGTAAATAAAGAAAATATCTACAAGATTAAAAGCAAATTTTTACACAACAAAAAATAAATTGGAAAGGAAGAATTCAAAGTATAGGTATTTGCACATGATATGATAGTATATACAAACAACACCAAAAATTCTACCAGAGAATTCCTACAGCTGACATACACCTGTTGCAAGGTGGAAGAATAAAATATTAACTCAAAAAATAAGTAGCCCTCCTATATACAAATTATAAAAAGAAAGAAACAAACTAGGGAAACAATACTTCACAATAGCCGTTAAAAAAAACATAAAATATCTTGATATTTTGCTGTAAATAACCAATATGGGGAAAGATCTGATCAACAAGAACTTCAACTCTTAGAAGGAAGAAATTGAAAAGTATATCATAAAATAGAAAGATATTCCATGCTCTTGAATTAGTAGAATTAACATAGTAAAAAAAAAGGGCCAATTTGCCAAAATCAATCCAACACAATTCTTTACAGACACAGAAAGACCAATACCGAATTTCATATGGAAAAACAAAAAACCAAAATAGTTAAAATAATATTATCCAATAACAAAACTTCTGGAAGTTCCACCATCTCTCATTTCAAACTACACTACAGAGGAATAGTAATAAAAACCACATGGTATTGACAAAAATGGACAGGTTCTTAAATGGAATTAAATCACTAAAAAATAAACCCTAAACCCTTCAGACACCTGATTTTTGTCAAAGGCACAAAAACTATACAATGTTACAAATAAATCACTTTCAAAAAATATTACTGGTCTAACTGGATGTGTGCATGTAGAAGAATGCAAATACATCTGTATTGATCAGGCTGCACAAACTCAAGTCCCAATGGAGCAAAGACCTCAACATTGTGGAGAGCCGTGAGCAATTGCCATTACAAGCCTCCGCTGTGCCTAACTGGTAAACAAGTAATGTGCACAGGTGCAAGAGTAAATTCGTGCCAAGTCACTGTCCATCCTGGGGCGTAGTGGTGGGGTGATGAGTGAGCAGCTAATCAGGAGCTGACACATCACACGGACGGGTATATAAGCAGCACCATTTTCCTTGTTCGGGGGTCTTCCTTCAGATGAAGCAATAAAGCTTTGCCGTAGAAGAATCCGGTTGTCCAAGTGAATTCTTGCTGGTGAGATACTAGCTCGGGATAAGTGGTGCTAAAACCCGGGATTGAACCAGGGACCTTTAGAATACACTAAAAAACAATACACTAAATCTCTACTACATGTCTTAAATGATATATGATAATACTCTTAGCATTTAGATTAATATAAACAGAGTTTTCTAAGAATGCATTTGAATATTGTACTTGATTTGGTTTGGGCAATGACAAAGATGTTATGGAATATATATATAAATGGCCAAATGACAACTAGCCCATGATATTTTGACCATAGTCTAAAAAAATCTTAGGGGCTAATAAATATCCCTTTGTGTTGTGAATGGCCCTGGTGTTGTTTGTATTTTGATGTTAATTCCATTTTCCCAGGGGGTTGTCTGGAGTGAGGAATGAGTCACATACTATGATGACTTCTTCTAAACCATCCTATAATAAATAAAGGAGCCAATCACTGGATGGGTAGTCAGGACTTCAGGGTTGGACAGAGGAAAAGAGAAAGCAGGAGAGAATTAGGGGCTTTGGGCGATGGGTATAGAGACAAGACAAGATATAGCTACTAGCTTCTTCCAGATTAGATAATGAATCTGTGAGGATTTGCCAGTAGACAATTTAGATTTAATATGGCTTACAAGATTAGCATTCTAGTTGTTGCACCCATAGATTGAGTTAACATTGTTTCTGAGCTAAGTTTGTATGGTGTTTTTCTTCATGGGGCAGCTTGATTCACTTCCAGTGAGAAAGTACAGCAGCAAAGCATGAGTTTTCCTGATGTGCACCACAAATGCCGAGATGGTTTTGAAGCATGGGGCTGGCATGAGACATGGCAGTAGTTGCTGGGTGAAGAGATTTTCGAAATATGAGTCAGAGAATCTCCACCAGTTAGGAACTGGACAGAAAGACCAACGGGCCTGAGAGTATCTGGATGTAGTGCAGGAAATTGCTATTTATTTTATATTTCCTATAACAACTTGGGGCGGGGGAGGGATAAATAGTTCTTCTTTAAGCATTCAGGCTTTATTTACAGATGATATGACTGTATACTTAAGTCACCCCAAATATTCCACCCGAGAACTCCTAAGCTAATAAACAGCTTCAGCAAAGTGACTAGATATAAAATTAACTCAAACACATCAGTAGCCTTCCTCTATCAAAGGAAAAATAGGCTGAGAAAGAAATTAGGGAAATGACACCCTTCACAATAGCCACAAATAATTTTACATACCTTGAGGTGACTCTAAACAACCAAGTGAAAGATATATATGACAAGAACTTCAAGTCTCTGAAGAAATTAATTGAAGATCTCAGAAGATAGAAATATCTCACATGCTCAAGGATTGGCAGGATTTATATAGAAAAAAATTGTCATCTTGCCAAAAGTGATCTATAGATTCAATGCAATCCCCATCAAAATTCCAAATCAATTCTTCATAGAATTAGAAAGAGCAATTTTCAAGTTCATTTGAAATAACAAAAAAATCCAGGATAGCGAAAACTATTCTCAACAATAAAATAACTTTTTGGGGAATCACCATCCCTAACCTAAAGCTGTATTACAGAGAAATAGTGATAAAAACTGCATGATTTGGTTACAGAGACCATCAGGAAGATCAATGGAACAGAATTGAAAATCCAGAAATGAACCCACACACCTATGGTGGCTAGATCTTTGACAAAGAAGCTAAAATTATCTATTGGATAAAAGACAGCATTTTTAACAAATGGTGCTTGTTCACTGGCAGTCAACATGTAGAAGAATGCAAATTGATCCATTCTTAGCGCCTTGTACTAAGCTCAAATCCCAGTGGATCAAGGACCTCCACACAAAGCCAGATACACGAAAAAATATAGAGGAGAAAGTAGGGAAGAGCCTCAAACATATGGGCACAGAGAAAAGATTCCTGAACAGAACATCAATGGCTTATGCTGTAAGATCAAGAATGGACAACGGGGATCTCATAAAATTGCAAAGCTTCTGTAAGGCAAAGGACACTATCAGTAAGCCAAAAAGGCAACCAACAGATTGGGACAAGATCTTTACCAATCCTAAATCTGATAGAGTGTTAATATTCAGAATATACAAAAAAGTCAACAAGTTAGACTCCAGAGAACCAAATAACCCTATTTTAAAAAGTGGGGTAAAGAGCTAAACAAATAATTTTCAACTGAGGAATACAGAATGGCCGAGAAGTACCTAAAGAAATGTTCAACATCCTTAGTCATCAGGGAAATGCAAATCAAATTAACTCTGAGATTCTACCTCACACCAGTCAGAGTGGTTAAGATCAAAACTCAGGCAACAGCAGATGCCAGCATGGATATGGAGAAAGAGGAACACTCATCCAATGCTAATGGGAATGCAAGTTGGTACAACCACTCTGAAAATCATTTTGGTCGTTCATCAGAAAATTGACATAGTATTACCTGAAGACCCAGCTATACCACCCAGAAGATACTCAAACATGTAATAAGGACACATGGTCCACTATGTTCATAGCAGCCTTTTTTTTTTTATAATAAACAGAATTTGGAAAGAACCCAGATATCCTTCAACAGAGGAATGTACGCAGAAATTGTGGTACATATACAGAATGGAGTACTTCTCAGCTATTAAAAATGATGAATTCATAAAATTATTAGGCAAATGGATAGAACTAGAAAATATCCTCCAGAGTGAGGTAAGTGAATTGTAAAAGATAACACATGGTATGCACTCACTGATAGGTGGATACTAGCCCAAAACCTCCAAATAACCATGATACAATGAACAAACCACATGACGCTCAATAAGAAGAAAGGCCAGAGAGTGGGTGCTTTGGTCCTTCTTAGAAGGAGAACAAAGTACTCACAGGAGCAAATATGGAGAAAAAGTGTAGAGCAGAACGAAGGAAAGGCCAACCAGATACTGTCCCATCAGGGAATTCATTTCATATACAGTTACCAAAGCCAGACACTATTGTGGATGCCAAGAAGTGAGTGCTGAAAGGAGCCTCATATGGCTATGTCCTGAGAGGCCCTGCCAGAGCCTTACAAATACAGAGGTAGATGTTAACAGCCAACCATTCAACTGAGCATGGGGTCTCTAATAGAGAAGGGACTAGGGGAGTTGAAGGGGTTTGCAACACCATAGGGGGAAAAAAATCAACCAACCAGAACCCCCAGAATTCCCAGGGACTAAGCCATCAACAAAGGAGTATACATGGCTCTAGCTATATATGTAGCAGAGAATGGCCTTGTCATGCATCAATGGAAGGAGAGGTCTTTAGAGGCCCTAGTATAGGGGAATCAAGGACAAGGAAGTGAGAGTGGGTGGGTGGGTGGAGGAACAGCCTCATAGAAGCAGGGGGAGGGATCATGTGATAGGGTGTTTCTGGGATGGAGGAAAACCAGAAAGGGGATAACATTTGAAATTTAAATAAAGAAAATACCCAGCTTCTGGTCAGCACCAGCGCTGGGCCACCTTGGGCACAAACTCAGTGGACAGTCCCACTGTCCCCAGAGAACTTTCTACTCCCCAGACACACTAGCACACCCAGGATCTTAGGATCACTGCTGAGTAGAACATAACATCTGTTCCAACACCACCAGGAGTGCCTGGTACCAAAAAGAGCAGGGACACAGGAATCCCACACGACCAGTAGCCTGGGTTTCTTCTGGTCAGTGCCAGTGCTGCGCCACCTTGGGTGCTAACTCGGTGGACAGACCCTTGGTACCCAGAGGACTCTCCACTCCCCAGGCATACTAGCATGCCAAGAATCTTAGGATCACTGGTGAATATAACACAACATCTGTTGCAACACCACTGTGAGTGACTGGGACCAGCAGGAGCTGGGACACAGGAATCCTGCCTGACCAGTGGCTCAGGTTCCTTCAAGTCAGCACTGGTCTACCTTGGGTTCAAACTCAGCAGACAGCCCCACAGCCCCCAGAAGACGTATGACTTCCAAGGGCTCTAATACATCCAGGATCTTATGATTCCAGGAGTGTGGTCACACCAGGATCTCACAGTCTCAGAGGAAGCTTAACTGCCAAGAACTCTGACACACCCAGGATCTCAGAATCACAGGATCCTGTAATCACAGAATCACAGAGAAAGCTGGACTCTGAGGAGTACTGACTCAACCAGGATTACAGGAAGGACAGGCTCCAAACAGATATATCAAGGGCAGAGAACACATGGCAGAAGGCAAGCATAAGAACAGAAGCAACAGAAACCAAGGTTACTTGGCAACATCAGAACCCAGCAATCCCACCATACCAAGTCCTGGATACTTCATCACACTGGAAAAGCAAGATATGGATCTAAAGTCACTTCTCATGATGATGATGGTGGTCTTTAAAAAGGACTTAAATAACTCCTTTAAAGAAATACAGGAGAATACAGGTAAACAGGTAGAAACCCTTAAAGAGGAAACACAAAAATCCCTTAAAGAATTACATGAAAACATATCCAAACAGATGAAAGAAATGAACAAAACCATCCAGGATCTAAAAATGGAAGAAGAAACAATAAAGAAATCACAAAAGGAGACAACTCTGGAGATAGATATCCTAGAAAAGAAATCAAGAGCCAAAAATGCAAGCATCACCAATAGAATACAAGAGATGGAAGAGAGAATCTCAGGTGCAAAAGATTCTATAGAAAGCATGGACACAACAATCAAAGAAAATGCAAAATGCAATAAGAAACTAACTCAAAACATCCAGGAAATCCAGGACACAGTGGGAAGACCAAACCTAAGGATACTTGGTATAGATTTTGAATGATGATTTTCAACTTCAAGGGCCAGTAAATATCCTCAACAAAATTATAGAAAAAACAAAACAAAACAAAACAAAAAAAAACTCCTCTAACCTAAAGAAAGAGATACCCACGAACATACAAGAAGCCTAAGAACTCCAAATAGACTGGACTAGAAAAGAAATTCCTAACAAAACATAGTAATCAGAAAAACAAATGCACTAAATAAAGATAGAATATTAAAAGCAGTAAGGGAAAAAGGTCAAGTAACATATAAAGGCAGACCTCTTAGAATTACACCTGACTTCCTACCAGATACTATGAAAGCCAGAAGGTCCTGGACAGATGTCATACAGACACTAAGAGAAAGCAAATGCCAGCCAAGGCTACTATAACCAGCAAAACTCTCAATTTCCATAGATAGAGAAACCAAAGTATCCCATGGCAAAACAAAATTTTCATAATATCTTACCACAAATCCAGCCCTTCAAAGGATAATAAAGGGAAAACTCCAACACAAGGAGGGAAACTACACATGAGAAAAAACAAGAAACTAACCTTTCATCAAACCTAAAAGAAGATAGCCACATGAACAGAATCCCAACTCTAACAGCAAAAATAGAAGGAAGCAACAATGACTTTTCCTTAATATCTCTAAATATCAACGGACTCAATGCCCCAATAAAAAAACACAGACTAACAGACTGTGGACTACGTACATAGGACCCAACATTTTGCTGTATACAGGAAAGTCACTTCAGGATCAAACACAGACACTTCCTCAGAGTTAAAGGCTGGAAAACAATTTCCCAAGCAAATGGCCCCAAGAAACGAGCTGGAATAGCCATTCTAATATCAAATAAAATCAACTTTCAACCTAAAGTTATCAAAAAAAGACAAGGAGGGACACACTCCATACTCATCCAAGGTAAAAAATCTACCAAGATGAACTCTCAATTCTGAACATCTATGATCCAAATGCAACGGCATCCACATCTATTGAAGAAACTTTAGTAAATCACAAAGCACATGTTGCACAACACAATAATAGTGGGAGACTTCAAGACCCCACTCTCATCAAAGGACAGATCTTGGAAACAGAAACTAAACAGAGACACAGTAAAACTAACAGAAGTTATGAAAAAAATGGATTTAACAAATATCTATAGAACATTTTATCACAAAACAAAAGGATATACCTTCACAGCACATCATGTTACCTTCTCCAAAATTGACTAAATAATTGTTCAAAAAACAGGCTTCAATAGGTACAAAAATACTGAAATAATCCCATGTGTCGTATCAGATCACCACGGACTAAGGCTGATCATCAATAACAACATAAATAATAAAAAGCCCACATACATGTGGGAAGCTAATCAACACTCTACTAATGATACTTTGGTCAAGGAAGAGATAAAGAAATTAAAGACTTTTTAGAGTTTAATGGTAATGAAGGCACAACAAATCCAAACTTATAGGACACAATGAAAGTAGTCATATGAGGAAAAGTCATAGCTCTGAGTGCCTCCAAAAAGAAACTGGAGAAAGCATACACTAGCAGCTTGACAGCACAAATAAAAGCTCTAGAATGAAGGAAGGAAATTCACCCAGAAGGAGTACACAGTAGGAAATAATCAAGCTCAGGGCTGAAATCAACCATGCGGAAACAAAGAGAACTATACAAAGAATCAACCAAACCAGGAGCAGGTTCTTTAAGAATATCAACAAGGTAGATAAACCCTTAGTCAGACTGACTGGAGGGCACAGGAACATTATCCTAATTAACAAAATCAGAAATGGAAAGGGAGACATAACAACAGAATTTGAGGAAATCCAAAAAATCATCAGATCCTACTACAAAAGGCTATATTTAAGAAAACTGGAAAACTTGAAAGAAAAGGACAATTTGTAGACAGATACCAGGTACCAAAGATGAATCAGGATCAGATTAACAATTTGAACAGTCCCATATCCCATAAAGAAATAGAAACAGACAAACAAACAAACAAAAAGAAATAGAAACAGTCATTAATTATCTTCCAACCAAAAAAGGCCCAGGACCACATGGGTTTAGTGCAGACTTCTATCAGACCTTCAAAGAAGACCTAATTCCAATACTCCTCAAACTATCCCACAAAATAGAAACAGAAGGTACTCTACCCAATTCATTCTATGAAGCCACAATTAATCTGATACCTAAACCACATAAAGACCCAACAAAGAAAGAGTACTTCAGACCAATTTTCCTTAAGAATATCGATGCAAAAATACTCAATAAAATTCTCAAAAATAGAATCCAAGAATACATCAAAACAATCATCAATCATGATTAAGTAGGCTTCATCCCTGTAATGGAGGGATGGTTCAATATGTGGAAATCCATCAACATAATCCACTATATAAACAAACTCAAAGACAAAAAAACACATGATCATCTCATTAAATGCTGAGAAAGCATTTGTCAAAATCCAACATCCCTTCTTGATAAAAGGCTTGAACAGATCAGGAATTCAATGCCCATACCAAAACATAATAAAAGCAATATACAGCACACCCATAGCCAACCTCAAACTAAGTGGAGAAAATCTTGACGCAATCTGACTAAAATCAGGGACTAGACAACACTGCTCACTCTCTCCCTACCTATTCAAAATAGTATTTGAAGTCCTAGCCAGAGCAGCTAGAAAACAAAAGGAGATTATAGGGATACATATTGCAAAGGAAGAAGTCAAAATATCCCTATTTCCAGATGATAGACTTCAAAAAATTAAATAACCCTATTAAAAATGGGGTACAGAGCAACAAAGAATTCTCAACTGAGAAATACCAAATGGCTGAGAAGCACCTAAAAAAATGTTCAACATCCTTAATCATCAGGGAAATGCAAATCAAAACAACCCTGAGATTCCAACTCACACCAATCAGAATGGCTAAGATCAAAACTCAGGTAACAGCAGATGGTGGAGTGGATGTGGAGAAAGAGGAACACTCCACCATTGCTGTTGGAATTGCAAGCTGGTACAATCACTCTGGAAATCAGATTAGTGTTTCCTCAGAAAATTTGATATAGTACTACCAGAAGATTTAGCAGTACTACTCCTGGGCATATACCCAGAAGATGCTCCAACATGTAATAAAGACACATACTTCACTATGTTCATAGCAGCCTTATTTATAAGAGCCAGATGCTGGAAATTACCCAGATGACAGTCAACAGAGGAATTGGTACATTTGCACAATGGAGTACTACTCAGCTATTAAAAACAATGAATTTATAAATTCATAGACAAATGGATGGATATGTGGGATATCAACCTAAGTGAGGTAACCCAATCACAAAAGAACAAACATGATATATGCTCACTGATAAATGTATATTAGCACAGACGCTCAAAATACCCAAGATACAATTTGCAAAACACATGAAATTCAAGAATGAAGACCATAGTGTGGATACTTCAATCCTTCTTAGAAAGAACAAAATACCCATGAAAGGAGTAACAGAGACAAATTGTAGAGCAGAGACTGAAGGAATGACCATCCAGAGACTGCCCCACCTGGGGATCCATTCCATAAACAACCACCAAACCCAGGCACTATTGTGGGTGCCAACAAGAGCTAGTTGACAGGAGGAGCCTGTTAAAGCTGTCTCCTGAGAGGCTCTGCCAGTGCCTGACAAATACAAAAGTGAATGCTCATAGCCATGTATTGGACAAAACACAGGGTCCCCAATGAAGGAGCTAGAGAATGTACCCAAGAAGCTGAAGTGGTTTGCAGTGACATAGGAGAAACAACAATATAAACTAAGCAATACCCCCAGAGCTCCCTGGGCCTAGTCGGTCATCAATGGGAGGAGAGGCTATTGGTCCTGTGAAGGTCCTATGCCCCAATATAGGGGAATGGCTGGGCCAGTGGGTTGGGGAGCAGGTGGAGGTGAGAGAGGATAGGGGATTACCCGAGGGGAAACTATAAGGGGACAGCATTTGAAATGTAAATAAAGAAAATATCTAATGAAAAAATAAATAAATTCATTCAAATTGAAAAGAAAATCCAATAAAAAAGAAAAAGTATATAATAAAGATTTAATATATATTATAGAGAATCATCATTCGTTACAGTTCATATCAATTATAACCACAGTTAATTAGGTCAAACTAATTTTTCTTTTTAAAATTTTTTTTACTGTTACAGGTATTTTTACATAAAAATACATTAGTATAGTTTGTTAGAGTCCATTTATTGTTGCTTATATGAATATATATTTATGACTAACTGATCCAAACAGGGTAAGAACTGCAATGCAATATGTGTATGTGTTCTGTGGTCATTAGAGAACATATAAGTCCTTTTCCACTTGTGGGCCTCATCTTTGGGTATATAAAGGCCATGGTTTTTGTTGTTTTTATTGTTTTATACATATATATAAATACAAAAATAAATGTTAGGTTTATTTATTCTTGATTGTGTAAAAATGTTTTCAGGCCTGAACACTAGTTATTGGATAGAAATATCAAAATATTTCCTCAATAGGAGAAACAATTTAAATGGCTTTTGGTACTTTTTTAACTACACATACTTACTTTTATAACATACAAGTTTTTTTTTTAAGATTTATTTATTTATTATATGTAAGTACACTGTAGCTGTCTTCAGACACTCCAGAAGAGGGCGTCAGATCTTGTTACAGATGGTTGTGAGCCACCATGTGGTTGCTGGGATTTGAACTCCTGACCTTTGGAAGAGCAGTCGGGTGCTCTTACCCACTGAGCCATCTCACCAGCCCAACATACAAGTTTTAAGATACCATTTAATTAAATATAAAATTTCTGGCGGCTCAATTATTTTGTTCTTCTGTGAAATACTCCTGACAGGCATAGTCTATAGTTTCTTCTTCGTTCAGAAGACATTGTCATCAAATGGCTAAAAATTTGATTCTATGCAACAATATGTGTGTGACTTGATTTAAATTCCAATTTCATTGTGTTCTTTATGAATATTCTTTCTGAATAAGTTTGTTCATCACTGCTGTCATCCTTGAGTATTTCAGAATCCAGGTTTTTTTCTTCTTTCACATAGAAACTGACAATTTGAAAATCTCCAAGTAGATCTTTGAACACTAGATTAGAAATGCTGAGACATTCCACTTCCTGGATTATTCAACTACTAGAAGTTGTGAATCTTTACTATGTAGATGACAATCTTTGAAGTATCATTCACTATGGTGTAAGTAAATCTAGCAACTTTTCATCTGTTATAGTAAGTATATTTATATACGTTTATTATTAATTGATTATTTTATATATTTACATGTCAAATGTTGTCCCCCTTCCCTGACTCCCCTCCACAAAGCCCCACTACCTCCCTCCTCCCCTTTGCCTCTAAGAAGGTATTTCTCCACCTACCCATCCACTTCCACCTCAGCCCTCTAGCATCCCCTTCACTGGGGCAACAAGCTTCCCCAGGAGGTAAATCCTTCCCTCCCATTGATGCCAGATAAGGCAGTCCACTGCTATATACGTAGCAGGAGCCATAGACACAACCCTGTTTCTCTTTTGTTGGTGTTTTGGTCCCTTGGGAGCTCTGAGGGGTCCAGTTAGTTCATATTGTTGTTCTTCCTAAGGGGTTGCAATCTCTTCAGCTCCTTCAGTCCTTCTTAACTCTTTGGTTAAAGTCCCCAGACTCAGTCCAATGGTTGGCTGTGAGTGTCTGCATCTGTGTTAGTCAGGTACTGGCAAATTCTCTCAAAGGATAGCCATACAAGGCTCCTGTCTGCAAGCATTTCTTGGCATCAGCAATAGTGTCTAGGGTTTGGTATCTGATAATGGGATGGATTCCAAGGTGGGTTGGTCTCTGGATGGTCTTCCCTTCAGTCTCTGCTCAATTTTTGTCCCTCTGTTTCCTTTAAACAGGAAAAAAAAATCTGCATTAAAAATTTTGAGATGGGTGAATAGCCCTGTCCCTCAACTGGGGGCTATGCCTAACTACTGGAGGTGGTCTGTTCAAGTACTATCTTCCCTCTGTTGGGTAATTCAACTAATTCCTGGGAGCCTCTCACATCCCTGGCATCTGAGATATTTTAGTGGTACCGACTGCCATTCCCTGGCTCCTACTCCTACCTGTTCCCTTTTCCCTTCATTCCTCTCTCCCACTCAGGACCCTCCCTCCCTTTACCTCCCATTATTATGTTGTTCCCCCTTCTAAGTGGAACTGAATCATCCAAACTTCTCCCTTCCTTCTTGTTAAGCTTCATGTGGTTTGTGACTTATATCATGGATATTCTGAGCTTTTGGGATAATATCTACTTATCACTGTGTACAAGCCGTATATGTCCTTTTGGGTCTAGGTTACCCCACTCAAGGTCATATTTTGCCTGCAAATTTCATGAGGTCTTTGTTTTGAGTAGAACTCCATTTTGTAAACATGCCACATTTTCTATAGCTATTCTTCCATTGAGGGATGGAACAACAACCCTCAATCTGGGTTCTTTCTCACTTCTGGATATTATAAATGCTATGAACTGTGGAGAGCTGCAATAACATTTACCATCATAAGATGGCACTGGCTCTGCAGTGCCTTATGCCACCTAAACAAAGAACAAGCTATGTGCGCATGTGCAAGGAGCAAAAGCCCGCCAAGTCACTAGCCCATCCCCGGGGCATAGGAGATCATGGGTGAAGCTGCCAGTCGGGTATAGACACGTCACACCAGGGGGTATTTAAGCAACACGTTTCTGAGCCTTCTTTGTCTTTCTCATCAACATGTAATAAAGATTAGCTACAGAAGGATCTTGTGCCCCTTGTGCATTCCTGCGGGCGGGAACAATAGCTCAGGACAATGAACATAGTGGAGCCCGTGTCTTTGTTATTTGTTAGAGCACCTATTTCGGTATATTCCAAGGAGAAGTATAGCAGGGTCTTCAGGTAGAAATATTTTCAATGTTTTTGAGTAACCACCACATTGATTCCCATTAGCAATAGGGGAATGTTCCTCTTTCTCCAGATCCTCACCAGCATCTACTGTCGCCTGAGTTTTTGATCTTAGTCATTCTGATTGGTATAAGATGGAATGTCAGCCATTGCATACACGAGCAAGATTTTATCGAAAGGACCCAGATGTAGCTGTCTCTTGTGAGTCTATGCCGGGGCCTAGCAAACACAGAAGTGGATGCTCACAGTCAGCTAATGGATGGATCACAGGGCTCCCAATGGAGGAGCTAGAGAAAGTACCCAAGGAGCTAAAGGGATCTGCAACCCTATAGGTGGAACACCATTATGAACTAACCAGTACCCCAGAGCTCTTGACTCTAACTGCATATGTATCAAAAGATGGCCTGGTCGGCCATCACTGGAAAGAGAGGCCCATTGGACACGCAAACTTTATATGCCCCAGTACAGGGGAACGCCAGGGCCAAAAAGGGAAGTGGGTGGGTAGGGGAGTGGGGGTGGGTGGGTATGGGGGACTTTTGGTATAGCATTGGAAATGTAAATGAGCTAAATACCTAATAAAAAATGGGGAAAAAAAAGATGGAATGTCAGGTTTGCTTTGATTTGCATTTCCTTGATAACTAAGGATGTTGAACATTTCTTTAGCTGTTTCTTGTTCATTCAAGATTTCTAACATGACCATTCTCTGTTTTGATCTGTACTTCATTTTTTAATTGAGATACTTAGGATTTAGTTTTTTAAATTTTTGTTTTGTTTTGTTTTGTTTTGTTTTGGGGGGGGGGTAGTTTGTTAAGTTCTTTATATATTTTGGATATTAGCTTTCTATCAGATGTGGGGTTGGTAACGATTTTTTTTCCCAATCTGTAAGTTGCCAATTTGTCCTATTGAGTGTCTTTTGCCTTAGAAAACCTTTTACATTTCATGAGATCTCCTTTATCAATTGTTGATCTTAAGATCCTAAGCCATGGGAGTTCTGTTTAGGAAATTTCCCACTGTGTCAATGAGTTCATGGATCTTTCCCACTTTCTCTTCTATTTCATTCAGTGTATCTGTTCTGTGTTTGTTTGTTTGTTTGTTTGTTTGTTTTTAGAGGTCCTTGATCCACTTGGACTTCAGTTTTGTGCAAGGTGATAAATATGGATTGATTTTCATTTTTCTACACACACACTACTTGATGGACCATTGATTGAAGATGGTTTATTTTTCCATTGTAAAAATTGTTTTCACTATCCAGGGATTTAGTTTTTCCACATGAAATTTAAAACTGCTTTTTTCATGTCTGAGAATACTTTGTTGGAATCATGATGAGGAATGTGTGAATTTGTAGATTGATTTGGTAGGATGGCCATTTTTGATATGTTAATCCTACCAATCTTTCCTTCTTCTAGGGTTTTCTTTGATTTCATTTTTCTAGCAATTGGGCCCACTACACCCAGGCAAGCACACCTATCTTTAACAGATTGGAATACTACGGACAACAATTAAGTAATTCAATCCATTTCCTTCTCCAACCTTCAAAAGGCTGAACTTTTTCCCCAACAGCACAGTTCAGATGGAACAAAGAGAAAAAGGAAGACAACAAAACAGAGTATCTCGGTGCACACCTGTGTGATCCAGTACACAGAAGACTGAGGTAGGGTAGTGTCCTGAGAATAGGCCTCATAGACAGACAGACAGATAGACAGAGTGAGGTAACCCAATCACAAAAGAACTCACTTGATATTCACTCACTGATAAGTGGATATTAGCCCAGAAACTTAGAATACCCAAGATACAATTTGCAAAACACAAGAAAATCAAGAAGAAGGAAGACCAATGCATGGATACTACATTCCTCTTTAGAATAGGAAATAAAATGGAAGGAGTTACAGAAACAAAGTTTGGAGCTCACACGATAGGATGGACCATCCAGAGACTACCCCACCTGGGGATCCATCCCATAATCAGACACCAAATGCAGACACTATTGCATATACCAACAAGATTTTGCTGAAAGGACCCTGATATAGCTTTCTCTTGTGAGGCTATGCCAGTGCCTGGCAAATACAGAAGTGGATGCTCACAGTCATCTATTAGATGGAACATAGGGTCCCCAATGGAGGAGCTAGAGAAAGTACCCAAGGAGCTGAAGGGTGGTATAACAATATACCCCAGAGCTCGTGTCTCTAGCTGTATATGTAGCAGAAGATGGCCTAGTCGGCCATCATTGGGAAGAGAGGCCCCTTGGTCTTGCAAACTTTATATACACCGGTACAGGGAAACGCCAGGGCCAAGAAGTGGGAGTAGGTAGGTAGGGGGGCATGACTGGGGGAGGGTATAGGGGACTTTCAGGATAGCATTTGAAATGTAAATGAAAAAATATCTAATAAAAATTGTTAAAAAAAATAAAAAAATATATTATTTAGCTAAATGGGTCTGAAATTTTCTTTTCTTTATTGGGTCTGTTTTGGGTTTAGTTATCATAGTAACTGCGGCTTTATAGAATGAATTAGGGAGTGTAAGTTCTGTTTCAATTGTGCAGAATATTTTGAGGAATGTTGGTATTAGCTCTTTTTTGAAGGACTGATAAAATTCTGCACTAAAGTCATCTGGCCCTGGGCTTTTATTAGATGATTGGTTCACCAAGCCTGCTCAGTCAGACAATTAGTGCTGTATCGTGATCCCAGTCAATTCTGAGACTGAAGGCAGGTTTAATTTTTTACAATCTGCTTTTATACCATTTTAATTACATGCAAGTATTAAGGGCAAGCAGTACAATAAGGAACTAGCAAGGCAGTAAGCAAAGTCTGGTGATTACTCCTGTGACAGTTGTTTCCAAGGGCTTCAGAATGACCTAAATACCTGAGTCAGTTTCTTTTCCAAGCTCACAATCTTGCCTGACGCCTACTTATTTTGTTCCACCCTAAGATTAAAATTCCTGCATTAACCTACTTCCCGATTATAGCCTAAAGTTAGATTTTTGCCTGAACTTACTTTCTCGTCATGCCCTGATATCAGATGCTTACCTGAGCTTATTCCCTTGTCACATCCAATTTCAGATTTCTGCCTGAAGCCCATTTCCTTTTCCTTGGCTGATGTCCGATTCCTGCCAAGTGGATGCCAAAGAGGCTCTCCACAGAAGATTTTTTTAATGATTTCTTCTATTTCCTTAGGGAATATGGAACAGTTCAAATAGTTTATCTGATACCTTGATATATGGGATCTGGTACATTGTATCTTTTGGTCTAAAAGTTCCTCCATTTCATCTAGATTTTCCAGTTGAATAAAGGCTTTTGTAGTATAATCTGAGGATTTGTTTTTTTAATTTCTTCAGTTTCTGTTGTTATGTTTCCTTTTTTAATTTTTACTTTGTTAGTTTTGATACTGTCTCTATATGCTTTAGTAAGTTTGGCTAAGGGCTTATCTATCTTGTTGGTTTTCTCAATGAACCAGTTTTTGGTTTTGTTGTTTCTATGTATCATTCTCTTTGTTTCTAATTGGATGGTTTCAGCCCAGAGTTTGATTATTTCCTGCTCTCTACTCCTGTTTGGTGTGTATGCTTCTTTTTGTTCTGCAGCTTCAGATGTGATGTTAAGTTGCTAGTGTAGGATGACTCCAGTTTCTTTACGAGGGAACTTTATGCTGTGAATTTTTCTCTCAGCATTGCCTTCATTGTGTCCCATAGGTTTGGGTATGTTGTGTCTTCATTTTCATTTATTTCTAGAAAGTCTTTAATTTCTTCCTTTATTAACCCCCTAAACTAGTTACCATTGAGTAGAGTTGTGAGTTTCCATGGGCTCTCTGTTGTTTTAATTATGAAAGGCAAGCCCTAGTCCATGGTGATCTGATAGGATACACAAGATTATTTCAATCTTATTGTATATGTTGAGGCTTATTTTGTGACCAATTATATGGTCAGTTTTGGAGAAGGTACCATGAGGTGCTGAGAAAAAGGCATACTCTTTTGTTTTAGTGTAAAATGTTCTGTATATATCCTTTAAATCCATTTGGCTCATAACTTCTATTAGATTCACTGTGTCTCTGTTTAGTTTCTGTTTCAATGTCCTGTTCATTGGCGAGAGTGGGGTGAAGTCTCCCACTCTTATTCTGTGAGGTTTAATGTATGTTTTGAGGTTGTTTCTTTTATGAATGTTATTGCCCTTTCATTTGGGGGTGTAAATAATTAGAATTGAGGTTTCATCTTGGTGCTGTTCCCTTTGAAGAATATGAAGTGTCCTTTACCATCTCATTTGACAATTTTTGATTGAAAGTGTATTTTCTTGGATATTAGAATGGCAATTTCCACTTGTTTCTTGGAAGCACTTACTTGGAAAACTTTCTTTCCGGCTTTTACTGAGGTACTATCTGTCTTTTTCATTGATGTGTGTTTCCTTAATGCATCAAAATACTGTATCCTGCTTGCATATCCAGTCTGTTAGCTTATGTCTTTTTATTGGAGAATTAGGTCCTTTGGTGTTGAGAGATGTTAAAGACACGATTGTTTGTTCCTGTTATTTTTGTTGTTGGAGGCAGAATTGTGTGTGTGTGTGTGTGTGTGTGTGTGTGTGTGTGTGTGTTTCTCTCCTTTTGGTTTTACTCTAAGATGATTAATTTATTGATTTTTCTTTGGTGTAGCTACTATGCTTCTATTGTAATTTTCCTCCTAGAATCCTCTATAGGCCTAGAATAGTAGATAAATTTTGTTTAAATTCGGTTTTCTCATATAATATTTTGGTTTCTCCATCTTCGGTGAATGATAATTGGACTGAGATAGTAGCCTGGGTTGTAATTTGTGTTCTTTTAGAGTGTGAATGACATCTGTCCTGGGATTTCTGGATTTTAGTCTCTGTTGCCAAGTCTGGTATAATTATGATAGGTCTTCCTTTGTATGTTATTTGACCTTTTCCCCTTACAGTTTTTAATATTCTTTCTTTCTTCTGTGCATTTAGTGTTTTGCTTGTTATGTGATAGAAGGATTTTCATATCTGGTCCAATCTATTTGGTATTTTATAAACTTCTTGTCCTTTTATGGCCATCACTTTCTTTAAGTTGAGGAAGTTTTCTTCTATGATTTTGTTGAAGGTAATTTTTGGCCCTTTGAGCTAGAAATCTTCACTTTCTTCCATTCCTATTATTCTTTGGTTTGGTCTTTTCATTATGTCCTGGATTTCCTGAATGTTTTGGGTTAGGATTTTTTATGCTTTTTATTTTCTTTGACCATCTCAAAACTGTCAATGTCTTCTATGGTATCTTCTACACCTGAGATTCTCTCTTCTATCTCTTGTATTCTATTGGTTATCTGTGGGAACTAAAAAGGGGTCTTGGGAAAGAGTGGAGAGGGAGAACCCATGTCCTGCCAGAGTCCCACCTATGCTCTGGACAGGAGGACATGGGAGGGCTGCCAGATGCTTTCCACTCAGCTCCGGGTGGGCATCCGAGCCTCTGACCCACTCGATGGGGGTTGGACAAGGGGAAGCCCAACCTGGGGGCCCCGGGGCCACAACCTGTAGCCCTAGGGTTATGGGAGAAGGGATGAGGGAAGAGAGGTTCCCACACATGTGAGAGTGAGTGCAGCCTTGATGAGCAGAGACTGTCTATGGTTTTAGAGCTTTATTGGAGAAAGGCAAGGGGAAGGAGAGAAGGTAAAAGAGAGAGAGAGAGGTTGGCCATGGCCAAGGGATACAAAGGGAGAAAGGAGAGACAGAGAGAGAAAGGCTCGAGAGAAAGAGAGAATAAGAGGAAGAGGAGAGGAGAGTAAGAGCAAGTAAACAAAGGAGTGAGAGAGCAAGGAGGGGCCAAACAACCTCCTTTAAATTGAGCTGCTATTTTTTCTGTTGCTAGGTAACTAGGGATGAGTTAAGCCTGAAAGTCAGAAGCTTGGGACATTGCCTACATGACTTCTAGCCATGCTTCTCTTGTGGGGGCTGTGGGGTGGCAGTTACTTAGACAGGAGCCAGAGCTTCAGGAGACATGAGAGAACTCCTTCCATCCCATGTAGGTAAATTATGACCACCGGGTCCCAGGGTTCAGCATTTCAGCTCTAATGGAGACCAGCCTGTCTGTACATAGCCCGATGCCCCACAGTGATCCACTTACCTCTTACCTAGATATTCCATCTCCAAGGTTGACTCTGTCATTTCATATTGCTTCCAATTCCTTTTTTAGGTTTTGGACTGCTTTGTTCAATTTTGTCACTTATTTGATTTTGTCTTCCTGTATTTCTTTGAGAAGTTTATTTCTTTCTTCTTTAAGGGTTTCTACTTGTTTACTTCTGTTTTCTTGTATTGCTTTAAGTGAGTTATTGATAGCTTCCTTCAAGGTCTCTATTATCTTCATGAGATGGGATTTTAAGTCAGCATCATGCTTTTCAGGCTCATTGGGGGCATCTATGCCTTGCTATATAGGGAGAGCTGGGATCTGATGGTGAGAAAGTATATTGGCTTCTGTTGTTTATGATATTAAATTTGCCTCTCACTATTTGGTTATCTCTGACTGCTCTGGGTGTCTCTGTCTGGACCCTGCCTCTTGTGTCCCTGTGTTACTGCAGATCTACTAGGAGCACTGCAGACTATGCAGCATTAAGAAAGAGTGGGAGACATGCTGATCTTCCCTCAAACATGTACAGATGTGAAGGGACAGAGGGTTCACACATAGAGAGGGGGAAGGAGTCCCATGTCAGCTAGATACCTAGTGGGGGGTCCCAACTACTGTGGTTATTTAGGTGGCTATCTTACCTGTTGCCTTGGCTGCAGCAGATATCCTTGGAACCCTGAAGACTGTTCACTGGTGAGAGAAGGGGGAAGACAGGCTGTTATGCCCCCAAGAATTTGTAGGCCAGAAGGAAGAAGGTGTTTGCACATAAAAGGGAGGAGACCCACATCCACTGGTCACCTGAGTATTCCCTACTACTATTGGTATTTGGGCCAGAGAGCCATGCTGAATACAAAAAGTAATTGTAAAAAAATATGTTTTCAATTAATAATGTCATAATGTTAAGAAAAATAGACATTGAATTAGAAAAGAATTCATTGAAAGTAATACTTTTAAATTTTTGAAGGTATATATGATGATACATGGCTATTATTCTATATTTGAAAAAGTAGAAATGAAAGTAGGGAGGGAGGGAGAAACCTGGGAAGAAAAATGGATGAGAAGTGGATGAAGAAGGGAAACTGATCTGATATTGGGTGAGGGAAAAGGACTGAAGCCCTGGGGGATAGCAGAAAGAATATAAACAGGAAACCTCAGGGGCAGGGGTCGGGGGTAGGAGGTTGGGACCCTCAGGAATGCATCAGACACCTGGGAGGTGAGAGTCTCTCAGGACTCAAAGGGAGGGACCTTACATGAAATGCCCGAGAGTAAGAAGAGGGAACATGTAGAGCCCAACAGAAAGACAGGGCATCAAGTGAGAGATCAGGTTGCCATCTCACAGTCAAAACTCTGACCCATAATTTCTCCTGTCCAAAAGAACTGACAAGATGGAAATGGAGAGGAAGCTGAGGAAAAAAAGGTCCAGCGACAGGCTGAAAGTAGGATCCAGCTCAATTGAGGTCCCAAGTCCTGGCACTATTACTGAGGCTATGGCGTTAGCACAAAAAAAGGACCTATCATGACTATCCTCTGAAAGACCCAACAAGCAGTGAAAAGAGTCAGATGCAGATATTTGCACCTAGCCAATGAACAGATGTTGCTGACCCCTGTGGTTGAATTAGGGAAAACCTGGAAGAAGTTGAGGAGGAAGAAGTTGAGGAGAAAGGAGACTCTGTAGGAGGACCAGCACTCTCAATTAAACTGGACCTCCAGGATCTCAAACACTGGATCACCAAACAGGCAGCATAAACTAGCTGACATGAAGTCCACAAAACATATGCAACAGAGGACTGGTGGGTCTGGGTTCAGTCAGAGAAGATGCACCTAACCCTCAAGAGACAGGAGGCCTCAGGATGTTTAGAGTTCTGGGTAGGTCGGGGATGGGTGGTAGTGATATCCTTCTGGAGACAGGGGTGGGGTGGGGAATAAGTATAGGATGTGGAACAGTAGGAGGGTGGATGGGGTGGGGGGAGGAATAGAATCTGGAGTGTAAATTAATAAATATATAAATAAAAGAAAAAGAGAGATCTTGAATCCCGGGTCTCTCAGAAACCAGTCTGTGCAGGAGAAAGCGGGCCTCAGAAGCAACAGAACTTCTTGGAAAGGGGTCCTTCAGGCCTTCAACTTCAATCAGGAGGCAGAGCTGAGGCCCAGATCTCTTAGCACCTTTCTAGCCAGAGGAGACTCAGCTTCTAGGGAGGGCTCTGACACTGAGACTTAGAAGAGATCTCCATTTTCATCCCAAGACTCTCAGAGACCAGTCCCCACAGTAGAGTGTGCAGGCCACAGAAGCAAAAGATCTTCTTGGACAGGGTCCTTTTGGGCTTTCATATTCAGCCAGGAGGTGGAGCAGAGCTCCAGATCTCTGTGCACCTTCCCTGCCAGTGGAGAGCTTGGCTGCAGAGAGTGCTCTAACAACTGGGATTCAGGAAAGAGTTGGACTCACAGGAGTGCTGACATAGGCTAACAGAATCAAAGGAGGAACAAACTCCAGCCAGGGACAGATGGAACATCTATCACCAGAGATTACCAGATGGCAACAGGCAAACTTAAGAATCTTACTAACAGAAACCAAGAGCACTTGGCATCATCAGAACCCAGTATTTTGACCACAGCGAGTCTGGGATACCCTAACACACCTGAAAAGCAAGATTCGATTTAAAATCATATCTCATGATGCTGGTAGAGGATTTTAAGAAGATCACTAATAACTCATGTAAAGAAACAAAGTAGAACACTGTTAAAAAGGTAGAAGAACTTAAAGAGGGAGCACAAACATCCCTTAAAGAATTACAGGAAAAACTGTTAAACAGGTAGAAGACATTAAAGAAGAAACACAAAAATCCCTTAAAGAACTACAAGAAAACAACCAAACAGATGATAGAAATGAACACAACAATCCAAGATCTAAAAATGGAAGAAAAATAATAAAGAAAACCCAAAGGGAGACCACTCTGGAGATAGAAGTCCTAGGAAAGAAATCAGGAAACATAGATGCTAGCATCAGCAACAGAATACAAGAGATGGAAGAAAGAATCAAAGTTGCAGAAGATTCCATAGAAAACATGGACACAAAAATCAAAGAAAATGCAAAATGCAAGAAGATTCTAACTCAAAACATCCAGGAAATCCAGGACACAATGAGAAGACCAAACCTAAGGATACTAGATATAGATGAGAATGAAGATTTTCAACTTAAAGGGCCAGCAAATATCTTCAACAAAATTATAGAAGAAAACTTCCCTTAACTAAAGAAAGAGATGCCCATGAACATAGTAGAAGCCTAAAGAACTCCAAATAGACTGGAACAAAAAAGAAATTCCTCCTGAAATATAATAATCAAAACACAAAATGCACTAAATAAAGATATAATACTAAAAGCAGTAAGGGAAAAAGGTCAAGTAATATATAAAGGCAGACCTATTAGAATTACACAGGACTTTTCACCAGAGACTATGAAAGCCAGAAGATCATGGACAGATGTCATACAGACCCTAAGAGAACACAAATGCCAGTGCAGGCTACTATACCCAGAAAAACTCTCAATTACCATAGATGGAGAAAACAAACTATCCCACGAAAAAAACAAAATTCACACAATATCTTTCCATGAATCCAGCCCACCAAAGGATAATAAAGGGAAAACTCCAACACAAGGAGGGAAATAACGCCCTAAAAAAGCAAGAACGTAATCCTTCAACAAATGTAAGAGAAGATAGCTCCAAGAACACTATCCCAATTCTAACAACAAAAATAACAAGAAGCAACAATTAATTTTCCTTCATATCTGTTAATATCAATGGACTCAATTCCCAAATAAAAAGACATAGACTAAAAGACTGGCTATACAAACAGGACCCAACAGTTTTTGTATACAAGAAACACACCTAAGAGGCAATGACAGACACTTCCTCAGAGTAAAAGGCTGGAAAACAATTTTCCAAGCAAATGGTCCATAGAAACAAGCTGGAGTAGCCGTTCTAATATTGAATAAAATTGACTTCCGACCTAAAGTTATCAAAAAAGACAAGTAGGTGTACTTCATTCTCATGAAAGGTAAAATCTTCCAAGATGAACATTCTATTCTGAATCTGCTTCAAAAGCAATTCATCAATATTCATTAAAGAAACTATACTAAAGCTCAAAGCACACATTGCACAACACACAATAATAGTGGGAGACTTCAACAACTCAACTCATCAATGAACAGATCCTGGAAACAGTAACTAAACAGAGACACAGAGAAACTAACAGAAGTTATCAAACAAATGGATTTAACAGATATCTGCAGAACATTTTATCCTAAAACAAAAGGATATGCCTTCTCTCAGCACATCATGGTACCTTTTCCAAAATTGACCGTATAATTGGTCACAAAAAATGCCTTACCAGATACAAAAATATTAAAATTATCCCATGCATCCTATCAGATCACTATGGACTAAGGCTGATCTTCAATAACAACAAAAATAATATAAACCCAACATTCATGAGGAATCTGAACAACACTTGACTCAATGATAAGTTGTTCAAGAAAGAAATAAAGAAAAAAATTAAAGACTTTGTAGAGTAGAGTGAAAATGAAGCTACAACATACCCAAATATATAGGACACAATGAAAGCAGTCCTACAAGGGAAAGTCATAGCTCTGAGTGCCTCCAAAAAGAAACTGGAGAGAGTATACACTAGCAGCTTCACAGCACAAATCAAAGCTCTAGAACAAAAGGAAGCAAATTAACCCAAGAGGAGTAGACTTAGCCAGACTAACTAGAGGGCACAGAGACAGCATCCTAATTAACAAAATCAGGAATGAAAAGGGAGACATACCAACAGAATCTGAGGAAACGTAAAAATCATCAGATCCTACTACAAAAGGCTATACTCAACAAATTTGGAAAACCTGGATGAAATGGACAATTTTCTAGACAGATACCAGGTACCAAAGCTAAATCAGGATCAGATAACAATCTTAACAGTCCCATATCCCATAAAGATGTAGAAACAGTCATTAATAGTCTCCCAACCAAAAAAAGCCCAGGACCAGATGGGTTTAGAGCAGATGTCCCTCAGACTTTCAAAGAAGATCTAATTCCAATACTCCTCAAACTATTCCACAAAATAGAAACAGAAGGTACTCTACCCAATTCATTCTATGATGCCACAATTACTCTGATACCTAAACCACACAAAGACCCAACAAAGAAAGAGAACTTCAGATCAATTTCCCATATGAATATCAATGCAAAACTACTCAATAAAATTCTCACAAACTGAATCCAAGAACACATCAAAATGATCATCAATCAGGATCAAGTAGGCTTCATCCCAGGGATGCGGGGATAGTTCAATATATGGAAATCCATCAACATAATCCAAAATATAAACAAACTCAAAGACAAAACCACACGATCATCTTATTAGATGCTGAGAATGCATTTGACAAAATCCAGCACCCCTTCTTGATAAAAGTCTTGGAAAAATCAGGACTTCAAGGCCCATAACTAAACATAACTAAAGCAATCTACAGCAAACCAGTAGCCAACATCAAACAAAATGGAGAGAGACTTGAAGCAATCCCACTAAAATCAGGGACTAAACAAGGCTGCCCACTTTCTCCCTACCTATTCAGTGTAGTACTTGAAGTCTTAGCCAGAGCAATTAGAGAATAAAAGGAGATCAAGGGCATACATATTGAAAAGGAAGAAGTCAAAATATCACTATTTGCAGAATATGGTAAAATACATAAGTGACCCGATAAATTCCACCAGAGCACTCCTACATCTGATAAACAACTTCAGGGAAGTAGCTGGATATAAAATTAACTCAAACAAATCAGTGGCCATTATCTACAAAAAGGAAAAACAGGCTGAGAAAGAAACATCCTTTACAATAATCACAAGTAATATAATATACCTTGGTATGTATCTAACTGAGGTACTGATAGATTTGTATGATAAGAACTTTGAGCCTCTGAAGAATCAAAGATCTCAGAAGATGGAAAGATCTCTCATGCTCACGGATTGGCAGGATTAAAGTAGTAAAAATTACTCCATTACCAAAAGCACTCTACTGATTCAATGCAATCCGCATCAAAATTCCAACTCAATTCTTCACAGAGTTAGAAAGGTCAATTTACAAATTCATCTGGAATAATAAAAGACCTAGGATAGCAACAACTATTCTCAACAATAAAAGAACCTCTGGTGGAATCACCATGCCTGACCTCAAGCTGTATTACAGAGCAATTGTGATAAAACGTACAAGGTGACAGACAGGTAGATCAATGGAATAGAATTGAAGACTCAGAAATGAACCCAAACACCTATGGTCACTTGATCTTAGATAAAATTTCTAAAACCATCCAGTGGAAAAAATACAGCATTTTCAACAAATGTTGCTGGCACAACTGGCAGTTATCATGTAGAAGAATGCAAATTGACTCATTCTTATCTCCTTGTACAAAGCTAAAGTATAAGTGGATCAAGGAATACCACCTAAAACCAGAGACACTGAAACTTATAGGGCAGAAAGTTGGGAAAAGCCTCGAGGATATGGGCACAGGGGAAAAAAATTCCCGAACAGAACTGCAATGGCTTGTGATGTAAGTTCGAGAATTGACAAATGGCACTTCATAAAATTGCAAAGTTGTCTAAGACAAAAGACACTGTCAATAAGACAAAAAGGCAACCAACAGATTGGTAAAAGATCTTTTCCAATCCTAAATCAGATAGAGGACTCAATATATACAAAGAACTCAAGAAGCGGGTCTCCAGAAAATTAAATAAGCCTATTAAAAAAAAGGAGTGCAGAGCTAAACAAAGAATTCTCAAATGAGATATACTGAAGGGATGAGAAGCACCTGAAAAAGTGTTCAACATCCTTAATCATCAGGGAAATGAAAATCAGAACAAACCTGAGATTCCACATCACACCAGTCACAGTGGCTAAGATCAAAAACTCATGGGACATCAAATGCTGGCAAGGATGTGGATAAAGAGGAACACTCCTCCATTGCTGGTGGGACTTCAAGCGAGTACAACCACTCTGGAAACCAGTCTGGTGCTTCCTCAGAAAATTGGACATAGTACTACTGGAAGATCCAGCAATACCTTTCCTGGGCATATACGCAGAAGACGTTCCAACTTGTAATAGGGACACATGCTCAATTATGTTCATAGCAGCCTTATTTATAATAGCTAGAAGCTAGAATGAATCCAGATGTCCCTCAACAGAGGAATCAATATAGAAAATGTGGTACATTTACACAATGGAGTACTACTCAGCAATTAAAAACAATGAATTTATGAAATTCTTAGACAAATGGATTGATATGGAGGATATCATCCAGAGTGAGGCAGCCCAATCACAAAATAACACACATGATATGCACTCACTGATATGTGGATATTAGCCCAGAAGCTTAGAATACCCAAGATACAATTTGCAAAACACATGGAAGTCAAGAAAAAGGAAGACCAAAGTGAGGATACTTTGTGACTTCTTAGAATGGGGAAGAAAATACCCATGGAAGGAGTTACAGAGACAAAGTTCAGAGCTGAGAAGGAAGGAAGGACCATCCAGATACTGCCCTACCTGGTGATCCATCCTATAAACAACCACCAAGCCCAGACACTATTGCATATGCCAGCAAGATTTTGCTGATAGGACCCTAATATGGCTATCTCTTGTGAGGCTATGCCAGTGCCTGGCAAATATAGAAGTGGATGCTCACAGTCATCTATTGGATGGAACCCATGGTCCCCAATGAAGGAGCTAGAGTAAGTAACCAAGGAGCTAAAGGAGTCTGCAACCCTATAGGAGGAACTACAATATGAACTAACCAGAACCCACCACCCCCTCCTGGGGCTTGTGTCTCTACTTGCATATGTAGCCGAGGATGGCCTAGTCAGCCATCAATGGGAAGAGAGGCCCTTGTTCTTGTGAAGATTATATGCCCCAGTACAGGGGAATGCCAGGGCCAGTAAGCAAGAGTGGGTGAGTTGGGGAGCAGGGCTTGAGACGGGCATAGGGGATTTTCAGGATAGCATTTGAAATGTAAATGAACAAAATATCTAATAAAAAAAGTAAAGAAAAAGAGAAGAAAACATTTTTTAAAGAAAAGTTGAAATGAGAGATGAGAAACTCAGTTTCATCTTTGTCTACATGAGAGGTGAAAGGCTGGGTTAGAAGATTTTGTCACAAAGATAGAAATAAAATAGAAATAGTAAAAATTATAACACAAATAACTTTACATGTATTTTCTGAAGTCAACACTGAACAATGAAAATGAAACAGGATTTTCAGAGAAAAAATTTTTCTCAGATATAGCTCATTGATGACAAACAAGTGTTATTTATATCTCTGATAACCACATACATAAGCCATGTTTTACTTGTGAAATAGAAATGAAATTCCCTGATATCTTTATATGTGTAATAACCTTTGGTAGCAATTAAGAAATATTTTAATGTGCTAGTGAGGTAGTACATATCAGGCATGCAAGGCATTTGAAAGAGTTATTAGTTGAAATAATACAAAATGTGTTGCAATACAATGAAACCTTTAGGAGCTGAGAGACAGACTTCTTGAACTTATTTTATTAATGGTCTTTAAGGACATATGCTTCTGGGATCATAAACAAAGTGAGACAATGGGTCTAATGAGGATATTTGGAAACTTGCTCCCTAGAGATACAGAGACTATAGAATTCAGGCTGTGGAAGCCTCCTGCCACACACCTAACCCAGTCAGAAACAGATATCTATGAGTCCTCCTAAAAAGAATCCTACCTGACAAAGGGGAAAGGACTCACAGAGTCTACCTTTTACTGTGGCAGACCTTGCAACATCAATATCCAAGTAAGTCAAGTTATAGTTTTTTGACATCAATGGGTCTTCTAAATTCCATTAGTTAAGGTTTAGATAGTGAGGTTAGGAGTAATCCATTATCTCTTATCCACTCATGTTTAAATTCATGTTAATTTTTAAATGTTAATTGTATACTTAGACCATAATTCTCAAAGGTATTTTCTACTCTTGAATACATCTCTGTTTACAAAATGATCAATATACCAATATTCCATTTCTGTTTACCATCCTGCCATCCCTGAATACATTACTCATTTTTGATGACTGTATGAAGACTTGTGTTCCTAGTAGGAAAACAAAAACAAAACATGTACAAAATGGCAGTGTGAGAGTAATATATATTTAGCATTGTGATAGATCATTTTATTTTATGCATTTCTTGTTACAAGTAGTCTTATTGTTTCTGTTAAATATGATTAACACTTTAAATTTTCAACTCATAAAGTATGGATCAATTATATGCATAAGTTCCCCACTGTACAGGTATGTTTCTCCTATCAACAATTTTCTTCATTCACAAAGTATGTGCAGAACTGTGGATTACATTGAGAATTTATGTGCCAGGTGTTAAATTATGTAGTACATCTTATAAAGTCTTTGTCTCACCATAAAGCTATCATCCACAGCCTTAAAATGAATATGTATCTTGTCTTAGCACAGTGGCTATCATATAAAAAATTTATTGTGTGATTAATAAAACATTCTAGAAGGTTCATGCTTTCTAATGACTAAAGAATTTAAATACTTAAATCTCTTTCTTATCTGTAAAATTCTCTTTATTCCATCCTTTATCTTAATTTTTTCTTAAAACTGAAAAGCCATGTCTTCCCTTCTCTTATGGAAAGATTTTCACTTATCTTAACAGATAATTTGATAGTAACATTCCAAATTCCTAAAAATTAACTTCTAAAATTTATGAGTTTCTTTTCATGGGGGGTTCTCATGAGTTTGAAACATATATATAACAGTTTTCTAATCTCTGTTCAGTTCTACCAAGAAGGAAGAATTTTAATTATTGAACCTAATTTAATTACTGTAAGTATACTCTCTTATAAATGGAAAGGCTATAAATTTTTCTAGTAAAAACTTTAAAATTATGAAGATAACTTAGATATTATAGTTATAATCTAAGAATATTGATTATGTGTACTTCAGATACATAAACTGACATTGGTTAAAAAGTCAATTGCACAACCACATAATTAAACTTATCAGAGCAAGGGAGATGAAAGGTAGGGATTAGGAGGAGAGAATGGAGGAAAGAAAAAATAAACTCTACCATTTTTTTAAAAGAAAATCATACAGCTAAAGAGGATTTTGTGTGTGTGTGTGTGTGTGTGAATTAAAGCCATATTAGAAGAAAATTCTCAAGGGTGAAACATTTATAATTTGCACTGAGCCTTCCTGCAAATTCTACCCGTTGAAGATATCAAATGAAACAAGTGAAAAAATTAAATATCAGTGTTCTAATATTATTTTGGTTTGTAAAGGATAGCAAAAAATCATGTATACAGAAATAATAAGTAGCCATAATGATGAAATAACTGACCATACCAACAAAATACATGATTTTTCATAGAAGATAAACTATAAGATTCAATATTTTATATATAAATTGTTTAAAACTCATTTGAGATAAGTTATACAGATAATAATTTATATAACCTTTTGGCAATTGAAAAGTTATCTTTTTATAATATAATATAATACTTTGAATACAGAAATCCTACCAATATCATTTAACATATTAAATACAATCCTCATCAAATTTCCAATGTGATTGCTCACAGAAACTCAAAATTCAATCTTAAATTTCATAATGAAACATAAAAGACTCAGGATTAACAAATCAATCCTGAATAAGAAAAGATTGTCTGAAGGTATCAAAATACCAAATTTGCAGTTACAAAAGATATCTATAATTACAAAAAAAGAGAAAATCAAGTAGACTGCCCAAAGACATTTTCTCTTTAACCCTCTAAATCCAAAGTCGATGATTCAGTGACAGCACTGAAAAAGAAAACGAGCTGTAGCCTTCCTTCTTCTCTGGCCACATCTCTGTAGAACTGACAGTGTATCTCCTCCTAACATCCTTCCTTGACTTCCTTGCTTTTCCCATCCCCATCCCTAACAGACAAGTCCATCTAACCCAAAAACCTCTCCTACCAGGGGAACGAGTAAGCTGAAAGAAAATTCACACATCGCCTACTCCTAAAATCCAATTCCCAACCCCACCTCCAAGTCTAATCCCTGACTCTGTAACTCAAAATACTCTGTGGTCTCCCTTTCTTATCTGACAAAACTTCTATTGTATCACAAACACTTTCCCCTCTGCCCTTCCTTTCACCAACTCATTCTAACATACCAACTTCCAACAATACCAAGCATTTGAAATTTTTAATAGAACGTGGAGATCATAGTTATAATCCAAGAATATTGATTTTGTGTACTTCAGATACAGAAACATTGGTTAAAAAGTCAATTGCACAACAATTAATTAACTTATAACCCTGACTCTTCCAATCACTGTCCGTCTTTTTTCATGTTAACAAGGAAATCTTAGATTTCCTAAAGGCATAATCAGGTAAATGGGGTGAATACATGAAATAATAATTTGATATAATAACATCATGTCTGAGAAGCAAGCCAATATTTGATAAACATTTTATACTTATGTATTCATACTTTTAAACTTTTCTTTCTATAGTTTAATTATCGGGTATTTCTAATTTAAAATTCATTTTATTCTAATATGTTTAAACCTAATGCTCAGAACAATTAAAAAACAAGTTAATTTATAAAAATTAATAAATCATATAAAAACAAGATTGGAACGAAATGATGGAGAGACTAGCAGAAGAAAACAAAACAAAATACATCAGACTTTAAAACTCAGATGAAAAAGATTTTTTCATAAATGCATGCTTACTCATGATTCATTTTATAACAAAACCACCTGAAGTATGATTTAAACTGTAGGATAAAAAACATAATATTAATAGTTAATAAGGAGTATAAGAGAAAACAGACTTATATTTCTAACATTATTATAAGTGCTACTCTTTGCCACTACATTTGGTTTCTCTCCATATTTCCACCAGATTCACCCATAAAATGGAATCTAAAAACCAAACAGATGTTTCAGAATTCTTTCTTATGGGAATAACAGATGATATAGCACTGAAGCCCCTCATCTTCAGCATGTTCACCTCCATGTACTTGATCACCATCTTGGGAAATCTGCTCATCATTCTAACTGTCTGTTCTGACTCCCATCTCCAAACACCCATGTACATATTTCTCTCTAATCTATCCTTTAATGATATCTGCTTAAGCACAACCATAATTCCAAAGACATTGGTGAACATTCATGCACAGGATCAGAGCATCACATATACTAGCTGTCTTACACAAATCTGCTTTACCTTGCTTTTTTGTAGTTTTGAAAGTTGTCTTCTTTCAGTAATGGCATATGACCGCTATGTTGCCATATGTCATCCCCTGAACTACACAACGATCATGAATCCTCAAACCTGTGGTCTGCTAATTCTATTATCTCTAATCATAAGTCTTGTGAATAGTGGGTTGCTTGGACTGATGGTGTTGCGGTTGTCCTTCTGCACAAACTTAGAAATCCCCCTATTTTTCTGTGAACTTGCTCAAGTCATCAAGCTAGCTTGTTCTGACACCCTAGTAAATTATATTCTGATATATCTTGCAACAATCATACTTAATGGCATTCCAATCTCTGGAATAATTTTCTCTTATACTCAAATTGCCTCATCTGTTTTGAGAATGTCTTCAGTGAAAGGAAAGTATAAAGCAATTTCTACCTGTGGGTCTCATCTTTCAGTGGTTTCATTATTCTATGGTACAGCATTGGGTGTTTATATTAGCTCTTCATTCACTACCTCAGTCACAAATACTGCATTTGCTTATGTGATGTGTACATTGGTCCCACAAATGTTGAATCCCTTTATATATAGCTTGAGGAACAGAGACATGGAGGTAGCCTTGAGGAAGCACATCAATAGGGCAATGTGTTTACTCTGATGAGACATTTGCTGTAGACTTGGATTTCTGAACTAAACCAAGGGGGAAGGATTCTTAATCAGAACAAACATTTGTCTTTTTATTATTATAATCTTTTTAAATTCACAAATAACTTACAATCTAAAATTATATTCTGTGGTTTTCTTTCTTTTCTAGAGCTCTAGAAATATCTCATGATTGAATAATTACTTTGACTATCTGAGAACAATTTGCTTGATTATATCATAGAATAAAATCTTTGCTTAAGTGTCATAGTTTTAGCAATGATGTCAAAGAACAATACAGAAATATCAATGTATTGACAGCAATGATACAGACATAAAAGGTTAATTTGACATTTAATTTTTTTCATAAAATATATTATGTTCATTTATATATAAACTTAATATTTAACACTCATAACTTGCTTTTGTTAAAAATTTCAAATATTTGTTGTGAAAACTACAATTAATTGTGACCAGCTTCTATAATACTGCTATTCAATAGGACAGTAGATATTAACTCTCCCACAAACTGCACACAAAATCAATTTAAATTTTTCCTCATGTGATTTGTAGTTATAGCTTATTTGCCTTGAAAATACCTATATTTTGTTTAAGAAAACTGAAAAATACATGACATTTTTTCCTGAAATGTTTTTGTTGTTGCATTTCTCACTGCATTCTGGGTAGATAGGTGTTTCTGTTTGATTGTTTGAGTTCTAGATGTTGCTGTTGTTTTTCATCTTTCAACAAAATGACAATAAGGTGTGCTTAGTTCTATTATGCCCCACAGATCAGAAGCAGTTTTACAGTGTTACCTACTTATACAGTTTTTCAGTACAGTGGTCAGTAACCAGCAGTATTCCCTAGAAAAGTTCTTAGCTATATCTTATGTTGGTTCAACAACAGTATACAAAGAAATGGACTGTTTACCTCTAAGGCAAAAGAAATTAAAAATGGAGACAACATGCAGGGCAGTGGACACCGGGGGAATAAAGGCGGTGGGGGAAAACCAGTGTCCCACCAGAGTTCCAGTGCTCTGGGCAGGCAGATGCAGAACTGCTGCACACTTTCTATGAAGCACCAGGTGGGTGTCTGGCTGTGGGAAGCCGCTAAACCCCAGCTCAATGGGTGGTGGACAAGGGGCAGTCCTAGGTACCAGGTTCTCAGCCTCAGGCATCTCAGACAGTTCTGGACATGAAGGAAGAGCTGAGAACAGAATAGGGACCCCCGGGGTGGCTCAGTCAGCCCCAGGGCAGAAGGAATTAGAGGGCAGGGGGAGAGGGGCCACTAGATGGTTCTCATGCCAGCAAGAGTCCTTGGTCCAGTGGCTAGAACAGAGGAAGGCCTTCTGGTGAGAGGACAGATGTGGCTTGTTAGGGGAAAGTCTATCCTATCATTCAAGCACAACAGGCTTTGATGAACAGAGACAGTCTATGGTTTTAGAGCTTTATTGTAAAAAGGCAGGGAGAAAGAGAGAAGGTAGAAAGAAAGAAAGAGAGAGAGAGGCCGGCCATGGCCAGGTTGGGGGCGGGGAGGAAAAGAGAGAGAGAAGAGGGTAGAGAGTAAGAACGGTGAGAGCTTAAAGAGAACGAGGCAGAGCCAAGCAGCCTCTTTTATAGTGGGTTGGGCTATAAGGTAACTGTGGGGACTAGCATGTCTGCTTATAATCAGGTAACTGTGGGGGTGGAGTCTAGCCAGAATACCAGAAGCTTGGGACATTGTCTGAGTGACTGATAGTCACATACATCTCCTGTCAGTGCTGTTTGGGGGTGGGGGGCTGTAACTTCGACAGGAGCCAGGGGTCCAAGAGACATGGTCTCCTTCCATCACATGTAGGCGGAAATCATCACCCATCGAGTCTCTCGGGGTTCAAGACCTATGCTCAACTGGAGAACAGGCTGTCTGTGTGCAGCCCACTGCCCTACAGCTACATGCTTAAATTCCTAGAAGATACCTGTGTCCCCAAGCTATGCCTACCCTCGGTTTTTGTACAATGACAGGATCAAACAAAGAGCTAATGTTGAGTGAATTTGAAATACCAATTGGTAGATGAGGCACCCAAACAGGCTTCCCTGTGTGAATACATAGCCAAGCCCTGTAGTCTCCAACCATTATCTCCACAGAATTTTTAATTTTATCTTCCTTGTATCCCCAGAGTCCCCACATATAACCAAAAAGAAGAAGAACAACTAATGAAGAGGTTAATAAAAATCCTGATATTTCCACAGATAGGAAAATAATAATTCCACAGATGACAGCTTCCAGCCTAGGCCCACAAGCTCATGAAGTAATTAATCTGGAAAAAAAACTGCCCTACTAGAATTACTACAAAAATATGTGTTAGTGTCAACATTACCTACACTTATCCAACAAGCTAGCAAGGACAGTTTGGAGTCTGCTTGGAACAATCACAATTAGGGGAACAAGAGTCCAATGCTGATATAGAAAAATGGGTTCTATCCATCTATAAGTAGACATTCAACCCATCAGAAGGTACTAATACTTACTAGTTAAGGTTTGTACTTTTCAGAGTGTATAGATGTTTTTTCTACAACACAGACAATTAACTTTGAACTTGCACACATAGTAATATCCCAATCCTTAAGCCAGGTGAAGAAAATAAAGACTTTAAAAATAGTACTCCCCAAATATTGTCCTAAAACAGAACTCCATTGGCCAGAATTTTCCTGTTTGTATTGTGTAGATCATGCTTTATACCCTATAATTATAGTTAATCTTTTTTGAGATCATGTTTAGCCATCCATTTCCACATCTTTCAAAGGAGTCAATATACATCCTAGACTCTAGGATCTGAAGTATGGATACATGTGTATCCAGTGTTTCTTGAAAATGGTGGCTGACACTTCATAAAAATTTGACCAAACTTTACCAGACCCCCAGAATTTAAAGTTGCAGCTATCATGGTATTGATACACCACATCCACACTCTGGCCTCTATGGATCCAAGTCAAGAGTGGTCATAGAGAATTCATCTAGACCTACCTCTAGAAGTTCACGTTCTTGAAATAAACTAAAAAATGATAAGGAAAGCTGAGTTTCTACCAAGTCTCCTCATGCCCTTCCTGACTCTGCTGATATGCATCAAAGCTATTCTTTATGTAGCTTCTCCAATTCTGTTAATTAAATTTTCCTAACTTACAGAAACTAATGGCTATCACCATATAAGAAACTTACAGAACACCAAATACATTGAACCAAAAAATTAAAATATTTCCACCACATAAAATCAAAACACTAATGGCTCTTCAGGGCTATACCTGCATTTGCACCTGTGGCAGATTAGCATGCCTGCCCTCTCCACCATATACCACAGCCTGCTTGTCTCCCAGAAGGTATGCCCTAAAAAGGAACACAGGAAGACTTCTATAACCAGAGACACCAGAGGCCTGCTCTAACCATGGACACAGGAGATCTGTCCTAACCAACAACAGCACTACCTACATCCAAAAATTCCTGCTCCAATGCAGGTCACAATGCTCTACCTGCCTCCATGGAGGTCAGCTCTAATCTATGACACGCAGGTCAGTTAAAACCAGAGATAACCAAATGGTGAAAAGCTAGTCCAAGAACATAATGGACAGAATCCAATATAATTTGGCACCATCATAATGCATTTCTCGAACCACAACAAGACATGGACAAGCTAACACTCCTGAAGAGCAAGATTCTGACATAAAATCCTGTCTCATGAAGATGATAGAGGTCTTTAAGGAGGACATAATAGCTCCCTTAAATAAATACAGGAAAACACAGGCAAATAGGTAGAATCCCTTAAAGAGGAAACAAATCCCATAAAGAAACACAGGAAAATATAATCAAACAGGCAAAGGAATTGACCAAAACTGTTTAAGACCTAAAAATAGAAATGAGGGACATTTTGGAACACTAGAAAAGACCCAACATGAGAATAGATTTTCTCCCCAGTTTCTCACTAAGGTCGGTTTACTAAGGAGAACACAGACCACAGAAGCAGCAGAGCTTCTGGGACATGGTCCTTTGGGCCTACATCTGCAGCCAAGAGGTGAAGCTGACCCTCAGTCCTCTGTGTACCTTTCCTACCAGAAGAGAGCTTGGCTTCAGGGAGTGCTCTAACCCCAGGACTCAGGAGAGATCGCCATTTTCTCTCTGGTGACTCTCTATGGTTGGTCCACTCAGGAGTGCACAGGTTGCAGAAGCAGCAGAACAGCTGGGACAGGGCCCTACGGGTCTACATTGCAGCCAGGAGGTAGGGCTATTCTGTAGCCTTCTGTAAGCTGGTCTCCAGGAGGGATGACACAAGCTTAGAGACTCACATGTGGAACAAGCACCAGCCACAGACAGCAAGAACATATAACACCAAACATTACCAGATGTGAAAGGTAAACATAAGAATCTTACCGACAGAAACCAAGATTACTTGGCATCATCAAAACCCAGTACTCTCACCACATCCAGTCATGAATACCCCAACACACTGGTAAAGCAAGATTTGGATATAAAATCGTATCTCAGGATGCTGGTAGAGGATTTTAAAAAGGGCATTAATAGTTCCCTTAAAGGAATACAAGAGAACACATCCAAACAGATCAAAGCCTTTAAAGAGGAAACACAAAATTCCCATTAAAAAATTACAGAAGAACACAGGTAGAGAGGTAAACAGAAGCACTTAAAGGAGAAACACAAAAATCCCTTAAAGAATTAATGGAAAACACAACCAAACAGGTGAAGGAAGTGAACAAAACCTTTAAGAATCTAAAAAATGGAAGTAGAAACAATAAAGAAAACCAAAAGGGAGACAATTCTGGATATAGAAATCCTAGGAAAGAAATCAGGAACCTCTGGATGGTCCATCCTTTAATCTCAGATCCAAACTTTGTCTACGCAACTCCTTCCATAGTTATTTTATTCCATATACAATGGAGGAATGAAGTATCCACTCATTAGTCTTCCTTATTCATGATTTACTTGTGTTCTGCAAATTGTATCTTGGGTGTTCTAAGTTTCTGGGCTAATATCCACTTATCAGTGAGTGAGTATCAAGTGAGTTATTTTGTGATTGGGTTACCCACTCAGGATAATATCTTCCAGATCCATCCATTTGCCAAAGAATTTCATAAATTCATGGTTTTTAACAGCTGAGCAGTGGTCCATTGTGAAAATGTACCACATTTTCTGTAACCATTCCTCTGTTGAGGGGCATCTGGGTTCTTTCCAGCTTCTGGCTATTATAAATAAGTGGATTAAGGAACTCGACATAAAACCAGAGACACTGAAACTAATAGAGGAGAAAGTAGGGAAAAGCCTTGACGATATGGGTACAGGGGAAACGTTCCTGAATAGAACAGCAATGGCTTGTGCTTTAAGATTGAGAATCGAGAAATGGGACCTCATAAAGTTGCAAAGCTTCTGCAAGGCAAAAGACACCGTCAACAAGAAAAAAGACCACCAACAGATTGGGAAAGGATCTTTACCTATCCTAAATCAGATAGAGGACTAATATCCAATATATATAAAGAACTCAAGAAGGTGGGCTCCAGAAAATCAAATAACCCCATTAAAAATGGGGCTCAGAACTGAACAAAGAATTCTCACCTGAGGAATACAGAATGGCTGAGAAGCACCTGAAAAAATGTTCAACATCCTTAATCATGAGGGAAATGCATATCAAAACAACCCTGAGATTCCACCTCACAACAGTCAGAATGGCTAAGATCAAAAATTCAGGTGACAGCAGATGCTGGCAAGGATGTGGAGAAAGAGGAACATTCCTCCATTGTTGGTGGGATTGCAAGCTTGTACAACCACTCTGGAAATCAGTCTGGCGGTTCCTCAGAAAATTGGACATAGTACTACCGGAGGATCCAGCAATACCTCTCCTGGGCATATATCCAGAAGATGTCCCAACCGGTAAGAAGGACACATGTTCCTCTATGTTCATAGCAGCCTTATTTATAATAGCCAGAAGCTGGAAAGAACCCAGATGCCCCTCAACAGAGGAATGGATACAGAAAATGTGGTACATTTACACAATGGAGTACTACTCAGCTATTAAAAAAATAAATTTATGAAATTCCTAGGCAAATGGATGGACCTGGAGGGCATCATCCTGAGTGAGGTAACCCAATCACAAAGGAACTAACACAATATGTACTCACTGATAAGTGGATATTAGCCCAGAAACTTAGGATACCCAAGATATAAGATACAATTTGCTAAACACATGAAACTCAAGAAGAACGAAGACCAAAGTGTGGACACTTTGCCCCTTCTTAGAACTGGGAACAAAACACCCATGGAAGAAATTACAGAGATAAAGTTTCGAGCTGTGACGAAAGGATGGACCATCTAGAGACTGCCATATCCAGGGATCCATCCCATAATCAGCTTCCAAACTCTGACACCATTGCACACACTAGCAAGATTTTGCTGAAAGGACCCAGATAGAGCTCTCTCTTGTGAGATTATGCCGGGGCCTAGCAAACACAGAAGTGGATGCTCACAGTCAGCTATTGGATGGATCACAGGGCTCCCAATGGAGGAGCTAGAGAAAGTACCCAAGGAGCTAAAGGGATCTGCAACCCTATATATAGAACAACATTATGAACTAACCAGTACCCCTGAGCTCTTGACTCTAGCTGCATATGGATCAAAAGATGGCCTAGTCGGCCATCACTGGAAAGAGAGGCCCATTGGACTTGCAAACTTTATATGCCCCAGTACAGGGGAATGCCAGGGCCAAAAAGTGGGAGTGGGTGGTTAGGGGAGTGGTGGGGGGAGTGTATGGGGGACTTTTGGGATAGCATTGGAAATGTAAATGAAGAAAATACCTAATAAAAATTAAAAAAAAAGAAGAATGAAGATTTTCAACTTAAAGGGCCAGTAGATATCCTTAACAAAATTATAAAACAAAACTTTCCTAACCTAAATAAAGAGATGCACATAAACAGAACTCCAAATACACTGGACCAGAAAAGAAATTCCTCCCAAAACATAACTATCTAAACAACAAATGCACTAAACAAAGATAGAAGATTAAAATCAGTAAGGGAAAAAGGTCAAGTAACATATATATAAAGACAGACCTATTAGAATTACACCAGACTTCTCACCAGAGACTATGAAAGCCAGAAGATCCTGGACAGATGTCATATAGACCCTAAGAGAAAACAAATGCCAGCTAAGGCTACTATATCCAGCAAAACTCTCAATTACCATAGATAGAGAAACCAAAGTATTCCATGACAAAACCAAATTCACACAGTATTTTTCCACGAATCTTTCCCTTCACAGGATAATATAGGGAAAACTCCAACACAAGGAGGGAAACGACACCATAGGAAAAGCAAGAAAGTAATCTTTTAAAAAACCTAAAAGAAGATAGCCACATGAAAAAAATTCCACTTTTAACAACAAAAATAACAGGAAGCAACAATGACTTTTTCTTAATAACTCTTAGTATCAATGGACTCAATGCTCCAATAAAAAAGGCATATAGCCTAACAGAATGGATATGTAAACAGGACACAACATTTTGCTGCATATAGGACACACCTAAGGAACAAAGACAGACACTTCCTCAGAGGAAAAGGCTGGAAAACAATTTTCCAACCATATGGTCCCAAGAAACAAACTGGAATACTCATTCTAATATCAAATAAAATAAACTTTCAAGCTAAATTTATCAAAAAAGACAAGGAGGGACACTCCATACTCATCCAAGGTAAAATCTACCAAGATGAACTCTCAATTCCGAACATCTATGCTCCAAATGCAAGGGCAGCCACATTCATTAAAGAGACTTTAGTAAAGCTTAAAGCACACATTGTACCACATACAATAATAGCTGGAAACTTCAAGACTCCACTCCCATCAATGGACAGATCCTGGAAACAGAAGCTAAACAGAGACACCATGAAACTAACAGAAGTTATGAAACAAATGGATTTAACAGATATCTATAGAACATTTTATCCCAAAACAAAAGGATATACCTTCTTCTCAGCACCTTATGTTAACTTCTCCAAAATTAACCAAATAATTGGTTAAAAAACAAGCCTCAACAAATACAAAAATACTAAAATAATCCCATGCATCCTATCAGATCATCACGGACTAATGCTGAACTTCAATAACAACATAAATAATACAAACCCAACATTCATGTGGAAGCTAGACAACACACTACTCAATGATAACTTGGTTAAGGAAGACATAAAGAAAGAAATTAAAGACTTTAATGAAAAGAGTTAATTATTTAATTTAATTTAATTTAAGAGTTTAATAAAAATGAAGCCATAACATACCCAGCAATGAAAGCAGTTCGAAGAGGAAAAGTCATACTTCTGAGTGCCTCCAAAGAGAAACTGGAGAGAAAATACACTAGCAGCTTGACAGCACAAATAAAAGCTATAGAACAAAAGGAAGCAAATTCACCAGGAAGGAATAGACAGCAGGAAATAAACTCAGGACTGAAATCAACCAAGAGGAAACAAAAAGAACTATAAAAAGAATCAACCAAACCAGAAGCAGGTTCCTTGGAAAAATCAACAAGATATATAAACCCTTAGCCAGACTAACTGGAGGGCACAGAGATAGTATCCTAATTAACAAAATCAGAAAAGAAAAGGTAGGTATAACAACAGAACCTGAGGAAATCCAAAAAAATCATCAGATCCTACTACAGAAGCCTATGCTCAACAAAACAGGAAAACCTGGATGAAATGGACAAATTTCTAGACAGATTTCAGGTACCAAAGTTAAATCAGGATCAGATTAACAATCTGAAAAGTCCCACATCCTGTAAAGAAATAGAAACAATCATTAATAGTCTCCTAGCAAAAAAAGGCCAGGACCAGGTGGGTTTAGTGCAGAGGTCCCTCAGACTTTCAAAGAAGATCTAATTACAATGCTTCTCAAACGACTCCACAATATAGAAACAGAAGATACTCTACCCAATTCATTCTAAAAGCCACAATTACTCTGATACCTAAACCACATAAAGACCCAACAAAGATAGAGAACTTCAGACCAATTTCCCTTATGAATATCGATGCAAAAATACTCAATAAAATCCTTGCAAACCGAATCCGAGAACACATCAAAACAATCATCCATCATGACCAAATAGGCTTCATCCCAGGGATGCAGGGATGGTTTAATGTACGGAAATCCAACAACGTAATCACTATGTAAACAAACTCAAAGACAAAAACCACATGGTCATCTCATTAGATGCAGAGAAAGCATTTGACAAAATCCAATACCCATTCATGATAAAAGTCTTGGAAAGATCAGGAATTCAAGGCCCATACCTAAAGATAATAAAAGCAATCTACAGCAAACCAGTAGCCAACATCAAAGTAAATGGAGAGAAGCTGGAAGCAATCCCACTAAAATCATGGACTAGAATAAGGCTGCCCACTTCCTCCCTACCTATTCAATATAATACTTGAAGTCCTAGCCAGAGCAATTAGACAATGAAAGGAGGTCAGAGGAAACAAATTGGAAAGGAAGAAGTCAAAAATATCACTATTTGCAGATGATATGATAGTATATATAAGTGACCCTAAAAATTCCAGCAGAGAACTCCTAAACCTGATATCAGCTTCAGTGTAGTAGCTGGATGTAAAATTAACTTAAACAAATCAGTGGGCTTTTTCTACACAAAGGATAAACAGGCTGAGAAAGAAATTAGGGAAACAACACCTTTCACAATAATCACAAATAATATAAAATACCTTGGTGTGACTCGAACTAAGGAAGTGAAAGATCTGTATGATAAGAACTTCAAGTCTCTGAAGAAAAAACTCAAAAATATCTCAGATGGAAAGATCTCCCATGCTCATTGGTTGGCAGGATCAATATAGTGAAAATGGTTCTCTTGCCAAAAGCAATCTACAGATTCAATGCAATCCCATCAAAACTCCAACTCAATTCTTCACTGAGTTAGAAAGGGTAATTTGCAAATTCATCTGGAAAAAAAAACATAAACAAAAACGCAGGATAGCAAAAACTCTTTTCAACAATAAAAGAACCTCTGGTGGAATCACCATGCCTGACCTAAAGCTGTACTACAGAGCAATTGTGATAAAAACTGCATGGTACTGGTATAGTGACAGACAGGTAGACCAATGGAATAGAATTGCAGACCCAGAAATGAACCCACACACCTATGGTCACTTGATCTTTGACAATGGAGGTAAAACCTTCCAGGGGAAAAAAGCCAGCCTTTTCAACAAATGGTGCTGGCACAACTGGCAGTTATCATGTAGAAGAATTCGAATCGATCCATTCTTATCTCCTTGTACAAAGCTCAAGTGTAAGGGGATCAAGAAACTCCACATAAAACCAGAGACACTAAAACGTATAGAGGAGAAAGTGGGGGAAAGCCTCGAAGATATGGGCACAGGGGAAAAATCCATGAATAGGACAGCAATGGCTTCTGGTGAACGAATTCATGAAATCATTAGGCAAATGGTTGGAACTTGAAAATATCATCTTGAGTGAGGTAACCCAATCACAAAAGAACACATATCGTATGCACTCACTGTAAGGCCCAAGATGCAATTCACAGACCACCTGAAGCTCAATAACATGGAAGACCAATGTGTGGGTGCTTGGTCCTTCTTAGAAGGGGGAACAAACTACTCACTGGAGGAAATACAGACAAAGGTGGAGCAGAGACTGAAGAAAAGCCATCTATAGACTGCCCCAACCTGGGGATTCATCCCATATATAGTCACCCAGTGCAGACACTATTGTGGATGCCAAGAAGTGCATGCTGACAGGAGCCTGATATAGCTGTCTCCTGAGAAGTCCTGCCAGAACCTGACAAATACAGAGGGGGATGCTTGCAGCTAATCATAGGACTGAGCATGGGGTCCCTAATGGAGGAGTTAGAGAAAGGACTGAAGAAGCTGAAGGGTCAACCCCATAGGAAGAACAATAATATCAACCAACCAGACACCCCCCCCAGAGCTACCAGAAACTAAACCACCCCACAAGAAGTGCACATGGTGTAACCCATGTCTCCACCCACATATGTAGTAGAGGCAGACCTTGCCAGGCATCAATGATGAAAGAGGGCCTTGGTCCTGTGAAGGCTGGCTGCTCCAGTGAAGGTTAATGCAAGGGTAGGAATACAGGAGCAGGTGGGAGAATACCCTCATATTAGCAGAGGGAGAGGGGATGGTATAGGGGCTTCCTGGAAGGGAAACAGGAAAAGGGTTTAAAATTTGGAATGTAAATGTAAATAAGGAAAATATCCAATAAAAAAAAAGAAAGAAAGAACATGGCCATCTTTTCTGGTCCATTTATCATTTGTATAAAGAAGAGCTACTGATGTATTTTTTGTATATAACACTCTGCCTACATACCTTGGATAAAGCCTACTTGACCATGGTGAATGATGTATTTGATGTGTTCTTAGTTTCAGTTTGTGCATATTTTTCAGAGTATTTTTGGGTCATTTTTCAGTAAGAGTTTCAGCTTGATTTCAGCCCTGATTTTGATTATTTCCTGCTTTTTATTCATCTTTTGTGTGATTTCTTATTTTTTCCTACAACTTTCAGATGTACTTCTAGATTGATGGTATAAGAAGTTTCTAACTTCATTTAGTGCTATCAACTTTTCTCTTTGCACTGCTTTCATTGTGTCCCATAAATAGCATATGTTGTGCCTTCTTTCTCATTGAATTATAGAAAATCATTAATTTCTTTTTTCATTTATTACTACTCCTGGGCATACACCCAAAAGTTGCTCTACCATACTACAAGGAACCTTGCTCAACCATGCTCTTAGCAGCTTTATACATAATAACCAGAAACTGGAAACCACATAGATGACCTTCAGTTGAAAAATGAATAAAGAAAATGTGGTATGTCTACACAATACTACTCAGCTATTAAAAACAAAGATATCATAAATTTTAAAAGTAAATGGATGAATCTTGAGAATATCCCTGCGTGAGGTAATCCCATCCGAAAAGGACATGTACTGTATCACCTCACTTACAAGAGGGTATTAGCTATGAAATCCAGGTTAAATTCTACACTCCACAGACCAAAAGAAGAAAAGCAAGAAAGAAGGCACAAGCAAGAATGCTTGAATTTCACTTAGAATGGGGAATAAAATAGTCATGAAAGGCAGATGGAGGGATAAAACTGGGAGAGAAAAAGGATAGGGGGGAGAATAGGGGAGGAATTTAGGATCATGTATGAGGAAGGACAGAAGAGAGATGGCCAGATAGCCTTGAAAATGAATTGAAATCTCAAACTGATGGGGATAAGCATGTGGGGGGCATCTTCGGGATGTGACAGAGATCTGGGTTAAGGGAGACACCCAAGAATCAATGGGGTGACCTTATCTGTTACTCACTATTTTGCAGATATAAAACCTGAAAAGTCCACCTCATATAGCCAAACAATAACACAAGTGGAGTGACAGAAGGACCAACCAACTCACAAAACTTTTACCTCCACATTTATCCTCTTTATGAGAATTGAGGGAATGGCTAATCAATAACTGGCCCAACTTGAGACCCATTGTATGGGCAAGCACACTACTCTTTTATGGTGGCTTGCAGATAGGAGTGTAGCATGACTGTTCTCTGATAGGCTTCAGCTATCAGCTAACTCAGATGGATACAGGCATCCCCAGCCAAGGAACAGATTAAATTTAGGGACTCTGATGAAAGAATTGTGGTCCTGAAAGGGATAGGATCTCCACAGGAAGACCAACAGTGTCAGCTAACCTGTACCCTTGGGGTTCTGAATGTCAGAACCTCCAACCAAAAAAACTTACACTGGCTTGGCATATGCCCCATGCACATATGTTGCAGATGCCCAGCTTGGTCTTCATGTGAGTTCTAACAATTGGAGCAGGGGCTATCCAAAAAGCTGTTGCCTGTTCCTCCAGTTGGGCTGCCTTGACTGGCCTTAGTAGGAGAGGAAGTTCCTATCCCGAAAGAAACTTGAGGTGCCTGTGTAGGAGGATACACAGGGGACCCCTACTGACACAGAGAAGTGGGCCTGGGGAAAGGATCATGGCAGACAGCAGTGAGAAGAATGTAAAATGAATAAGTAAAAAATAAACTAAATCTTTAAAAAGACATCATGAATTTTTGCAAGCAAATGGATCAATCTTGATGTCTTAGTCAGGGTTTCTATTCCTGGACAAAACTACATGACCAAGAAGCAAGTTGGGGAAGAAAGGGTTTATTCAGGTTACACTTCCATACTGCTGTTCATCACCAAGGAAGTCAGGACTGGAACTCAAGCAGGTCAGAATGTAGGAGCTGATGCACAGGCCGTGGAGAGATGTTCCTTACTGGCTTGCTTCCCCTGGCTTGCTCAGCCTGCTCTCTTATAGAACCAAGACTACTAGCCCAGAGATGGCACCACCCACAAGGGGACCTCCCCACTTGATCACTAATTGAGAAAATGCCTTGCAGCTGGATCTTGTGGAGGCATTTCCCCAACTGAAACTCATTTCTCTGTGATAACTCCAGCCTATATCAAGTTGACACAAAACTAGCCAGTACAATTGACCCTTGTCAACTTGACACACAAACACATTGCTAGTAAGCCTCAATCTGTATGTTCTTATTCACCTCCCAAGATCTAAATAACGTTAAAAGTCCCACAGTCTTTACATATTAAAAGTTCAATCCCTTTAAAATGTTCAATATCTTTTAAAATCCAAAGTCTTTTTACAATTAAAAGTCTCTTAACTGTGGGATCCACTAAAATATTTCTTCCATCAAGAGGGAAAATTATCAGGGCACAGTCACAGTTAAAGCAAAAGTCAGTCTCCAACCATCCAATGTCTGGGATCCAACTCACGATCTTCTGGGCTTCTCCACGGGCTTCTGTCACTTCTCCAGCCATTCCCTTTGTAGTACACACGTTGTCTTCTAGGCTCCAGCCGCCTGTACTCCACTGCTGCTACTGTTCTTGGTGGCCATCTCATGGTACTGGCATCTCAAAAACACTGCATGTACCCTTCAGTCCTGGGCCATCAATTGCAACTGAGGCTGCACTTTCACCAATGGCCTTCCATGGCTTCTCACAGTGCTGAGCCTCAGCTGCTCTGTGTGACCCCTTCATGCCTTCAAAACCAGTACCACCTGGGTAAATCTTACATATTACTAAGTCTAGCCACAGCACAAGGTACAACCTTGGCTCTATCTGGAACACAGCCTCTGTGCTCTCAGAAAACACTTCCCAGAAAATGTCACCTCAATGATGTTGGTCTCTTCTTAATCACCGCCAATTTCTTAGATCCAGCTAACCAACATCAATAGTCCCAGTAATACAAAGGTTTCGCTTTAGTGGTTCTGGCATCTTGTTAATCACAGCTGATTCTTCAGCCCCAGCTAACCAGAACCACAGAATCTTAACAATCCAAAATAGCAATGGCCCTGAGAAGAGTCTTTAATCTTCCCTCTGGAATTTCATATGCCAGGCCTCCATCTTCTACACTGTTGTCAACATTATCTTCCAAGCTCCCACACAACTTCCCACAGAGTTCTTAACACCGAATAGATCTTCTAGCCCAAAGTTCCAAAGTCCTTCCACAGTCCTCCCCAAAACATGGTCAGGTTGTCACAGAAATACCCCACTATGCTGGTACCAATTTGTCATAGTCAGAGTTTCTATTCCTGCACAAACATCAAGACCAAGAAGCAGTTGGGGAGGAAAGGGTTTATTCAGGTTACACTTCCATACTGCTGTTCATCACCAAGGAAGTCAGGACTGGAACTCAAGCAGGTCAGAATGTAGGAGCTGATGCACAGGCTGTGGAGAGATGTTCCTTACTGGCTTGCTTCCCCTGGCTTGCTCAGCCTGCTCTCTTATAGAACCAAGACTACCTGCCTAGAGATGGCACCACCCATAAGGGGAGTCCAACCTTGATCACTAATTGAGAAAATGCCTTGCAGCTGGATCTCGTGGAGGCATTTCCCCAACTGAAACTCCTTTCTCTGTGATAACTCCAGTCTGTGTCAAGTTGACACAAAATTAGCCAGTACACTTGAGAATACCTTTCTGAGTAAGATAACCCATACCCAAAAGGACATGCACAATATATACTCATTTATATGTGGATATTAGCCATAAAATACAAGATAAACATACTATTCTCCACACACCCAAAGAAGCTAACAAGAAGGAAGGCACAAGTGAGGATTCTTAAATCTCACTAAGATGGAATAAAATAGTCATAAGAGGCACGTGGAAGGAGAGAACTGAGTGGGAAAGGAAATAAGGATTGGAAAGAGGGTGGTTAGTATCATTTGTGGGGAAGGAAAAATAAATGGCCAGATGACCTTGAAAATGAATGAAAATCTGCAACTGACTAGGATCGGGAGGTGGGAGGCACCTCCACAACAAGACAGAGATCTGAGATAAGGGAGAAAAATCATGAATCAATGGTGGTGACCTTAGCTGTGACTCTCAGCATTGGGTTATGGGTCCTGAACAGGCTGCCTCCAGTAACCAGGCCAGAGTACCAGTGAAGTGATAGAGACAACAACCCACCAACAAAACTTTCAACCTAAAATGTAATTTTTTACAAGAAATGCAATGATTTGTGATGAAGAAGCCAAAACCATACAGTGGAAGAAAGTATTTCAATAAATGGTATGTTCTAACTGGCAGTCTGCCTGTAGAAGAATGCAATTTGATCCATATTTATCACCCTGCACAAACCTCAAGTCCAAGTGGATTAAGTACTTCAACATAAAACTGGATAAAATAAATCTATTAGAGGAGAAAGTGGAAAATGGCATTGAGTGCATGGGTACATAAGAAAATTTTCTGAACAGAACACAAATGGCTCAGGCTTTAAGATTAACAACAGATAAATGGGATCTCTTGAAACTGAAAAGCTTCTGTAAGGCAAAGGACACTGTGGAATGGACAAAATGGCACCCTAGAGGTTAAGAAAAGATCTTCAGTAACCCTACACTTGACAGAGGGCTAATAACCAAAACTCAAGCAATAGTACATGCTGGTGACAATGTGGAGAAAGGAGAGCACTCTTCTATTTCTGGTGGGATTGCAAACTTCTACAATGTCTCTGGAAATCAATCAGGCTATTCCTCAAAAATTGGAACAAGTTCTACCTGAAGACCTAGCTTTAATGTTCCTGGGTATATACCCAAAAGATGTTCCACTATATCAGAAAAGCATGTACTGGAATGGAATTGGGGGTGGAGTTCAGTATCAGGTATGGGGAGAGACAGGAGAGTGACCCAGATACCAAGGAAAATGAATGGAAATAGGCAGGTGCCAGAGGTGGGGCATGGGGGGAACAACTAAGAAGTCCACAGACCAAGGATGGAGAAGACTGTCAGGACTCAAGGTGGCTGACCTTAGCCAAAATCCCAATAGTGGGGATATAGAACCTGAAGAGACCATCTCCAGTTGTCAAACAGGACCCACATAGAAGGAGACATCACCTCACCTACAAAACTTTTCACCCAAAACTGCTCCTGTGAAAAAGAAATGCAGGGGGAAAAAAAATAGAGCAGAAACTGAAGGAATGCCTGCACAGTAATCTATCGAACTTGGCACCCATCACATTGGTGGACTGTCAGGGTCCAACCTTGACACAGGATCTGAGTTCTCAACTGGAATCAGAGATATCCGAAAGGCTCAAAATAAATATACACAAACTAATTTTTGGGTTCAAGCTGACAGGCAATTTTTCCAGGCTTAAATTTTCTCTCTCTTCTTTCTCATTCTCTGCTCTTTCTCAGTCATTCACTTGCAGTTTGAGGCTGCACACAGTGCATTTCTCACTCATTCGCTTGCAGTTTGAGGCTGCACACACTGCATTTCTCACTCATTCGCTTGCAGTTTGAGGCTGCACACACTGCATTTCTCACTCATTCGCTTGCAGTTTGAGGCTGCACACACTGCATTTCTCACTCATTCGCTTGCAGTTTGAGGCTGCACACACTGCATTTCTCACTCATTCGCTTGCAGTTTGAGGCTGCACACACTGTATTCTCCTGCATACTCTGCTGTTCTCCTGTGAACTTTTCTTTTCTTGAAAACTCACACTCATACACACCTCTGTGTGTTCCTTTTTCACTCTCACACACACTCTTTACACACATCTCACACACACACACACCAGATGACCTTTCCTTTCACTCACAAACACACTGTCCATACACACCTCACATTCTCTCTTCACTCACTCTTCACATTCCCTCTTCACTCACTTTTCACATTCTCTTCTCATGTTCACTCTCTCTCACTCTTCATTTGTTCTCTACATTTGCCTCGCATGTTCCACACTCGCTCTCTACTTGCTCACTACTTGCTCTCTTGCCTTTCTCTTGCCCCAGTATTTTATTGATACTCCAAAAGCAGGTAAAAATAAAAAGGCATCCTATAGTCATCGTCAAATCAAATTCAAAAGAATAACCATGTCCCACAAAAAATCAAGAATTACAATTGTCCCCTAAAGTTTCAAGATTCCCTATTCCCAGGCTTATAGCCAAAATAATAATGATTGCAAACTTATCATTATTTAAACTTTAACTTATTATACTTCAGAGTTCAGAGCTCCGAGGTCAGCTACTTGCATTTTCTTGTGAAGATCTAATGATAAATGACATGGGCAAAGCTGCCAGGCAGTGGCCAGAAAGAATCAAGTTAACCCTTAACTCAGTAGTTCCACTAGCTTTCTATTTCTGCACATTGCACACAATGATTCTCCTTAGAGTCCCAGTGTTTTGACTTAGTTTTACTAATATAAGATTTTACATATTCTATATTTGTTTATCCAAGAACCGCTGTTAAATGTTGTGCAAAACTTATTTCATAACTTTAATGGTTTTTCCCTTTCTTGGGGTCCTAATGTTGGCTGTATTTCATTTTCAAGTAATTTCTTCAAACTTTCTTTGCAAGTCAAGAATTAATCTTGAACTAACTTTGTGCAGTTATTATGTTGTTTCCAAGATAAGAACACACAGCATGCACTTGGGCCATTAGGACTGTGCTGTGCTGTGCCCCATGCCTCAATTTTTTAATAGTTTAAGAATCATTACATCAAGGAACATCTAGTTTCACATAATTCACCAGAGCAGAAGGAGAAAGAAGTAAGAAAGTCAAATAAAATAATTATGCACACCAAGGCCAATTGAAAAACAGTCACACCCTTCCGCTCGACCTTGCCAGCAGAGTCTTGCCCAACACCCGCAAGGGCCCACACGGGACTCCCCAAGGGACCCTGAGACCTCTGGTGAGTGGAACACAGCGCCTGCCCCAATCCAATCGCGCGGAAATTGAGACTGCAGTACATAGGGAAGCAGGCTACCCGGGCTTGATCTGGGGCACAAACCCCTTCCACTCCACTCGAGCCCCGGGCTACCTTGCCAGCTGAGTCGCCTGACACCCGCAAGGGCCCACACAGGATTCCACACGTGATCCTAAGACCTCTAGTGAGTGGAACACAACTTCTGCCAGGAGTCTGGTTCGAACACCAGATATCTGGGTACCTGCCTTGCAAGAAGAGAGCTTGCCTGCAGAGAATACTCTGCCCACTGAAACTAAGGAGAGTGCTACCCTCCAGGTCTGCTCTTAGAGGCTAACAGAGTCACCTGAAGAACAAGCTCTTAACAGTGACAACTAAAACAGCTAGCTTCAGAAATTACCAGATGGCGAAAGGCAAACGTAAGAATCCTACTAACAGAAATCAAGACCACTCACCATCATCAGAACGCAGCACTCCCACCCCACCTAGTCCTGGGCACCCCAACACAACCGAAAATCTAGACCCAGATTTAAAAACATTTCTCATGATGATGATGGAGGACATCAAGAAGGACTTTCATAAGTCACTTAAAGAATTACAGGAGAGCACTGCTAAAGAGTTACAGGCCCTTAAAGAAAAGCAGGAAAACACAGCCAAACAGGAAGAAATCATTAAAGAAAAACAGGAAAACACATCCAAACAGGTGATGGAAATGAACAAAACCATACTAGAACTAAAAGGGGAAGTAGACACAATAAAGAAAACCCAAAGCGAGGCAACGCTGGAGATAGAAACCCTAGGAAAGAGATCTGGAACCATAGATGCGAGCATCAGCAACAGAATACAAGAAATGGAAGAGAGAATCTCAGGTGCAGAAGATTCCATAGAGAACATCGACACAACAGTCAAAGAAAATACAAAATGCAAAAGGATCCTAACTCAAAACATCCAGGTAATCCAGGACACAATGAGAAGACCAAACCTACGGATAATAGGAATTGATGAGAATGAAGATTTTCAACTTAAAGGGCCAGCTAATATCTTCAACAAAATAATAGAAGAAAACTTCCCAAACATAAAAAAAGAGATGCCCATGAGCATACAAGAAGCCTACAGAACTCCAAATAGACTGGACCAGAAAAGAAATTCCTCCCGACACATAATAATCAGAACAACAAATGCACTAAATAAAGATAGAATATTAAAAGCAGTAAGGGAGAAAGGTCAAGTAACATATAAAGGAAGGCCTATCAGAATTACACCAGACTTTTCACCAGAGACTATGAAAGCCAGAAGAGCCTGGACAGATGTTATACAGACACTAAGAGAACACAAATGCCAGCCCAGGCTATTATACCCGGCCAAACTCTCAATTACCATAGATGGAGAAACCAAAATATTCCACGACAAAACCAAATTCACACAATATCTTTCCACGAATCCAGCCCTTCAAAGGATAATAACAGAAAAGAAGCAATACAAGGACGGAAATCACGCCCTAGAACAACTAAGAAAGTAATCATTCAACAAACCAAAAAGAAGACAGCCACAAGAACAGAATGCCAACTCTAACAACAAAAATAAAAGGAAGCAACAATTACTTTTCCTTAATATCTCTTAATATCAATGGACTCAATTCCCCAATAAAAAGACATAGACTAACAGACTGGCTACACAAACAGGACCCAACATTCTGCTGCTTACAGGAAACCCATCTCAGGGAAAAAGACAGACACTACCTCAGAGTGAAAGGCTGGAAAACAATTTTCCAAGCAAATGGACTGAAGAAACAAGCTGGAGTAGCCATTTTAATATCGGATAAAATCGACTTCCAACCCAAAGTTATCAAAAAAGACAAGGAGGGACACTTCATACTCATCAAAGGTAAAATCCTCCAAGAGGAACTCTCAATTCTGAATATCTACGCACCAAATGCAAGGGCAGCCACATTCATTAGAGACACTTTAGTAAAGCTCAAAGCATACATTGCACCTCACACAATAATAGTGGGAGACTTCAACACACCACTTTCTTCAAAGGACAGATCGTGGAAACAGAAACTAAACAGGGACACAGTGAAACTAACAGAAGTTATGAAACAAATGGACCTGACAGATATCTACAGAACATTTTATCCTAAAACAAAAGGATATACCTTCTTCTCAGCACCTCACGGGACCTTCTCCAAAATTGACCATATAATTGGTCACAAAACAGGCCTCAATAGATACAAAAATATTGAAATTGTCCCATGTATCCTATCAGACCACCATGGCCTAAGACTGATCTTCAATAACAACATAAATAATGGAAAGCCAACATTCACGTGGAAACTGAATAACACTCTTCTCAATGATACCTTGGTCAAGGAAGGAATAAAGAAAGAAATTAAAGACTTTTTAGAGTTTAATGAAAATGAAGCCACAACGTACCCAAACCTATGGGTCACAATGAAAGCATTTCTAAGAGGGAAACTCATAGCTCTGAGTGCCTCCAAGAAGAAACGGGAGACAGCACATACTAGCAGCTTGACAACACATCTAAAAGCCCTAGAAAAAAAGGAAGCAAATTCACCCAAGAGGAGTAGACGGCAGGAAATAATCAAACTCAGGGGTGAAATCAACCAAGTGGAAACAAGAAGAACTATTCAAAGAATTAACCAAACGAGGAGTTGGTTCTTTGAGAAAATCAACAAGATAGATAAACCCTTAGCTAGACTCACTAAAGGGCACAGGGACAAAATCCTAATTAACAAAATCAGAAATGAAAAGGGAGACATAACAACAGATCCTGAAGAAATCCAAAACACCATCAGATCCTTCTACAAAAGGCTATACTCAACAAAACTGGAAAACCTGGATGAAATGGACAAATTTCTGGACAGATACCAGGTACCAAAGTTGAATCAGGATCAAGTTGACCATCTAAACAGTCCCATATCACCTAAAGAAATAGAAGCAGTTATTAATAGTCTCCCAACCAAAAAAAGCCCAGGACCAGATGGGTTTATTGCAGAGTTCTATCAGACCTTCAAAGAAGATCTAATTCCAATTCTGCACAAACTATTTCACAAAATAGACGTAGAAGGTACTCTACCCAACTCATTTTATGAAGCCACTATTACTCTGATACCTAAACCACAGAAAGATCCAACAAAGATAGAGAACTTCAGACCAATTTCTCTTATGAATATCGATGCAAAAATCCTCAATAAAATTCTCGCTAACCGAATCCAAGAACACATTAAAGCAATCATCCATCCTGACCAAGTAGGTTTTATTCCAGGGATGCAGGGATGGTTTAATATACGAAAATCCATCAATGTAATCCATTATATAAACAAACTCAAAGACAAAAACCACATGATCATCTCGTTAGATGCAGAAAAAGCATTTGACAAGATCCAACACCCATTCATGATAAAAGTTTTGGAAAGATCAGGAATTCAAGGCCCATACCTAAACATGATAAAAGCAATCTACAGCAAACCAGTAGCCAACATCAAAGTAAATGGAGAGAAGCTGGAAGCAATCCCACTAAAATCAGGGACTAGACAAGGCTGCCCACTTTCTCCCTACCTTTTCAACATAGTACTTGAAGTATTAGCCAGAGCAATTCGACAACAAAAGGAGATCAAGGGGATACAAATTGGAAAAGAGGAAGTCAAAATATCACTTTTTGCAGATGATATGGTAGTATATATAAGTGACCCTAAAAATTCTACCAGAGAACTCCTAAACCTGATAAACAGCTTCGGTGAAGTAGCTGGATATAAAATAAACTCAAACAAGTCAATGGCCTTTCTCTATACAAAGAATAAACAGGCTGAGAAAGAAATTAGGGAAACAACACCCTTCTCAATAGTCACAAATAATATAAAATATCTTGGCGTGACTCTAACTAAGGAAGTGAAAGATCTGTATGATAAAAACTTCAAATCTCTGAAGAAAGAAATTAAGGAAGATCTCAGAAGATGGAAAGATCTCCCATGCTCATGGATTGGCAGGATCCACATTGTAAAAATGGCTATCTTGCCAAAAGCAATCTACAGATTCAATGCAATCCCCATCAAAATTCCAACTCAATTCTTCAACGAATTGGAAGGAGCAATTTGCAAATTTGTCTGGAATAACAAAAAACCTAGGATAGCAAAAAGTCTTCTCAAGGATAAAAGAACTTCTTGCGGAATCACCATGCCAGACCTAAAGCTTTACTACAGAGCAATTGTGATAAAAACTGCATGGTACTGGTATAGAGACAGACAAGTAGACCAATGGAATAGAATTGAAGACCCAGAAATGAACCCACACACCTATGGTTACTTGATCTTCGACAAGGGAGCTAAAACCATCCAGTGGAAGAAAGACAGCATTTTCAACAATTGGTGCTGGCACAACTGGTTGTTATCGTGTAGAAGAATGCGAATCGATCCATACTTATCTCCTTGTACTAAGGTCAAATCTAAGTGGATCAAGGAACTTCACATAAAACCAGAGACACTGAAACTTATAGAGGAGAAAGTGGGGAAAAGCCTTGAAGATATGGGCACAGGGGAAAAATTCCTGAACAGAACAGCAATGGCTTGTGCTGTAAGATCGAGAATTGACAAATGGGACCTAATGAAACTCCAAAGTTTCTGCAAGGCAAAAGACACCGTCAATAAGACAAAAAGACCACCAACAGATTGGGAAAGGATCTTTACCTATCCTAAATCAGATAGGGGACTAATATCCAACATATATAAAGAACTCAAGAAGGTGGACTTCAGAAAATCAAATAACCCCATTAAAAAATGGGGCTCAGAACTGAACAAAGAATTCTCACCTGAGGAATACCGAATGGCAGAGAAGCACTTGAAAAAATGTTCAACATCCTTAATCATCAGGGAAATGCAAATCAAAACAACCCTGAGATTCCACCTCACACCAGTCAGAATGGCTAAGATCAAAAATTCAGGTGACAGCAGATGCTGGCGTGGATGTGGAGAAAGAGGAACACTCCTCCATTGTTGGTGGGAGTGCAGGCTTGTACAACCACTCTGGAAATCAGTCTGGCGGTTCCTCAGAAAACTGGACATAGTACTACCGGAGGATCCAGCAATACCTCTCCTGGGCATATATCCAGAAGATGCCCCAACAGGTAAGAAGGACACATGCTCCACTATGTTCATAGCAGCCTTATTTATAATAGCCAGAAGCTGGAAAGAACCTAGATGCCCCTCAACAGAGGAATGGATACAGAAAATGTGGTACATCTACACAATGGAGTACTACTCAGCTATTAAAAAGAATGAATTTATGAAGTTCCTAGCCAAATGGATGGACCTGGAGGGCATCATCCTGAGTGAGGTAACACATTCACAAAGAAACTCACACAATATGTATTCACTGATAAGTGGATATTAGCCCCAAACCTAGGATACCCAAGATATAAGATATAATTTGTTAAACACATGAAACTCAAGAAGAATGAAGACTGAAGTGTGGACACTATGCCCCTCCTTAGATTTGGGAACAAAACACCCATGGAACGAGTTACAGAGCCAAAGTTTGGAGCTGAGATGAAAGGATGGACCATGTAGAGACTGCCATATCCAGGGATCCACCCCATAATCAGCATCCAAATGCTGACACCATTGCATACACTAGCAAGATTTTATTGAAAGGACCCAGATGTAGCTGTCTCTTGTGAGACTATGCCGGGGCCTAGCAAACACAGAAGTGGATGCTCACAGTCAGCTAATGGATGGATCATAGGGCTCCCAATGGAGGAGCTAGAGAAAGTAGCCAAGGAGCTAAAGGGATCTGCAACCCTATAGGTGGAACAACATTATGAACTAACCAGTACCCCGGAGCTCTTGACTCTAGCTGCATATATATCAAAAGATGGCCTAGTCGGCCATCACTGGAAAGAGAGGCCCATTGGACTTGCAAACTTTATATGCCCCAGTACAGGGGAACACCAGGGCCAAAAAGGGGGAGTGGGTGGGCAGGGGAGTGGGGGTGGGTGGATATGGGGGACTTTTGGTATAGCATTGGAAATGTAAATGAGTTAAATACCTAATAAAAAATGAAAAAAAAAAAAAAAGAAAAAGAAAAACAGTCACACACAAATGAAATACAGCCGTTGTCCAGGGCTAAGGTTTGGAGAAATGGAAACAACTGAATTTGATGAAGAGCTGATGAAGGCTACTGAGATGTCTCCATCCCAGCCTACTGCAGGCAGTCCCTGTCATTTTATTCTGTCCTCAGCAGCGGGCACTAGCCCCTGATACTATTACTGATGCTATGTTGTGCTTGCAGACAGGAGTCTAGCATGGCTGCCTTCTGAAAGGCTCTACCTAGCAGCTAACTGAGACACATGCAGATACTCACAGCCAAGCCCTGAACAAGAGTTGGAGACCTCTATGGAAAAGCTAGGGGAAAGATTGAAGGAACTGAATGAAATGACAACCCCACAGGAAAATCAACAATGTCATCTAACCTGAACCCATTAGAGCTCGCTCCCAGAGACAGAGCCACCATCCAAAAGCATACAGAGGCTGGTACAAGACCCCTGGCACATATGCAGCAAAGGGCTGCCTTGTCTGACCACAGTGGAAAAGAATGCTTCTAATCCTGTAAGACTTCATGTCCCAATGTGGGAAGATACTAGGGGAGCACTCTCTCAAAGGAGAAGGGAAGGAGGCACAAAGGAAGAACTTTGCAAGGGGGCTCAGGAGAGGTGCAACATTTGGGATGCAGATAAATAAAATAATTAATTAAAATATCAATAGATGGAAAAACCAAGATATTCCATGGCAAAAACAAGTTTAAATGATATCTTTCCATGAATCCAGCCATACAAAGGATACTAGAAGGAAAATTGCAATACATAAATTATAACTATATCATAGAAAACAAAAATAATAATTTTACAGTAAAACCAAAAGAATAGAAACACACACACACACACACACATACATACTAATACCACCCATATCAAAGCAACTGGAACTAACAATTGTTTGATATTAATATCTCTCAACATCAATGGACTCAATTCCTCAATAAAAAAACACAGGCCAACAGAACAGATGTGAAAACAGAGTCCATCATTCTTCTGCATAGGAGAAACAAATCTCATCAATAAAGAGACATTACCTCAGAGTAAAGAGATAGAAAACCTTCTTCCAGGCACATGGACCCAATAAACAAGCTCGAGTAGCCATTCTAATATCTCATAAAATAGACTTTCAACCAAAAATTATCAAAAGAGACAGAGAAAGACACCATACTCATCTAAGGAAAAATCCACCAAATCTGTGTGTGTGTGTATGCATATCCCAAATGCAAGAGCACCAACATTCATAAAAGAAATACTACTAAAGCTTAAATCACACATTGAACCATAAACATTAAAAATGGGGGATTTCAGCGCTCCACTATCACCAATGGATATGTCAACAAACAGAAACTAAACATTATTACTGATGTTGTGTTGTGCTTTCAGAGAGGAGCCTAATATGGATATCCTCTGAAAGGCTGAACAAAGAGTTGACTGATAGTTGCAGATTTTTACACCCAACTATTGGACTGAAGTCGGGGACCCCTGTTGTTGAATTAGGGAAATGCTGAAAAAAGCTGAAGAGGAGGGTGACTCCATAGGAAGGCCAACAGTCTCAACTAGCCTGCACCCCTGAGATCTCTCAGACACTGAGTCACCAACCAGGCAGCATAAATGAGCTATTTCAAGGCTGCTGACACATATATAGTAGAGGACTGCCTGGTCTGACCTCAGTGAGAGAAGATGTGCCTAATCTTCAAGACAACTGAGGCCCCAGGAAATGAGGGGGCATTGGGGGACATCCTCTTGAAGATAGAGGGGAGGAAGAGTGGAATGAGGAACCATGGGAGGGGATCAATGACTGTACTGTAAAGAAATAAAAGAAATTTAAAATAAATGAATAAATTTTAAAAACTTTTTAAATTTTTTTAAAAAATAAAAAGATTGAAATAAACTCCATACATTTTATCAGCTCACTATATATTAAAGGTGGACCTCAAGAACAAGATAAACAACAGAAGGCCTTTTATCTCATAGAACTGGAGAACTCTCTCCCCACAGACCACTGGGGTAAGAAGAAATAACAAAAGAAATCAAAGACTTTCCAGAATTCAATGAAAATAAAGGGAAAATGTACCCAAACATATGGGATACAATGAAAACAGTGCTAAGAGGAAAGTTCATAGCACTGAGCACATTCACAAACAAACAAACCTAGAAACATCTCATACTAGCAACTTAACAGCAGACCTGAAAAGTCTAGGAAAATAAAAGAAGCACATCCAAGAGGAGTAGACTGCATAAAATAATCAAACTCCAAACTCAGGGCTGAAATCAATCATTTAGAAACAAAGAAAACAATACAGAGAATCAACAAAAACAGGAATTGGTTCTTTGAGAAAATCAACAAGATTTTCTAAAATCCCTTAGCCAAACTAATTTAAAGGCAGAGAGACAGTACCAAGTTTAGCAAAATCATAAATTAAAGGGAAGACATAACAACAGGCACTTGGGGAATTTTTAAAAAAATCATTAGATGTTATTATGTCAAAAGCCTACACTCTACAAAATTGGAAAATCTAAATGAAATGGGTGATTTTCTCGATAGATATCACTTACCAAAGTTAAATCAAGATCGGATAAGCTATCTAAATAGTATTATCAACACTAAGGAAAACAATGCAGTCATTAAAAGCTTCCCAATCAAATAATAATAATTAATAATAATAATAATTATAAGTCCAGAGCCAGATTTTTTAGCTCAAAATTCCACAAGATTTTCAAAGAAGACTAAATACCACAACCCCTAAACCTATATCACAATAGAGAAACAGAAGGAAGATTGACAAACTCACTCTATGAGACCAAGTCACCTTGATACCTGAAGACTCAACAAAGAAATAGAATTTTAGATGAATCTCCCTTGAAGACACTGATGCAAAAATACCCACAAATCAAATCCACGAACACTTGGAAAACTTCATCAACCATCATTAAGTAGGCTTTAAACCAGGAATCCAAAGGAAGTTTAATATATAAAAACCCATCAATGTAATCTACCATATAAACAAACAAAAAATCACATATTCAGCTCATTAGATAGTGAAAAATTCTTTGCCAAATTCAACATCCCTTAATGTTACAAGTCTTGAGCAGATCAGGGATACACGGCACATATCTAAACATAATAAAGGCAATAAAGGTAAAGCTAGGAGCCAACATCAAATTGCAAACTGATACAAACACTCAGGAAATCAATCTGGAGATTTCTCAGAAAATTAAAAATAAATCTACCTGAAGATCCAGCTATACAGTTCTTGGGCATATATCCAAAAGATGAGCCACCATGCCACAGGGGTACTTGTTCCACTATGTTTATAGCAGCTTTGTTTGTGATAACCAGATGCAGGAAACAACCCAGATGTCCTATAACAGAATAATGGATACAGAAAATGTGGTTCATTTACACTGGAATACTACTCAGGTATTAAGAACAAGAACATCCTGAGTTTGGCATGTAAAAAAAAATTAAACTAGAAAATATCAGCTTCATTTATAATAGCCAGAAGCTGGAAAGAACCCAGATATCCCTCAACAAAGGAATGGATACAGAAAATGTGGTACTTTTACACAATGAAGTACTACTCAGCTATTAAAAAGAATGAATTTATGAAATTCCTAGGCAAATGGTTGGACCTGGAGGGCATCATCCTGAGTGAGGTAACCCAATCACAAAAGAACTCACATGATATGTACTCACTGATAAGTGGATAATAGCCCAGAAAGTTAGAATACCCAAGATATAAGATACAATTTGCAAAACACATGAAACTCAAGAAGAATGAAGACCAAAGTGTGGACACTTTGCCCCTTAGAATTGGGAACAAAACACCCCTGGAAGGAGTTACAGAGACAAAGTTTGGAGCTGAGACGAAAAGATGGACCATCTAGAGACTGCCATACCCAGGGATGCATCCCATAATCAGTCTCCAAATGCTGACACCATTGCATACACCAGCAAGATTTTGCTGAAAGGACCCTGATATAGTTGTCTCTTGTGAGTCTATGCCGGGGCCTGGCAAACACAGAAGTGGATGCTCACAGTCAGCTATTGGATGTTTTGATTCTTTCTGCTGGCCCTCAGGGCTCAGTCCATTTCCTCCATCCAATACCTGATCATGTTTCCCTCTTTCCCTGCTTGTCTGCTTTTCCACCCAGGTCCCTCCCTTACTCTTCCCTCCCATGTTTGCTTTCTTTTACATCACAAGTGGGATAGAGTTGTCCTTATTTGGGCTTTTTGGCTTGTTAACCTTTTTGAGTTCTGTGGACTGTATCCTGGCTTAGTCTGTACGTTTTTTAAAAAAACTAATATCCAACTTTTTAGTGAGTACACACCATGCATGTCCTTTTGGGTGTCAGTTACCTTGCTCAGGATGATAGCTTCTTTTTTTTTTTTTATAATTTTTTTTCAATTAGGTATTTTCTTCATTTACATTTTAAATGCTTTCCCAAAAGTCCCCCAGACACTCCTCCACCCCCACCCACTCCCCTACCCACCCACTCCCACTTCTTGGCCTTGTCGTCCCCTCGTACTGAGGCATATAAAGTTTGCAAGACCACAGGGCCCCCAATGGAAGAGCTAGAGAAAGCATCCAAGGAGCTAAAGGGGTCTGCAACCCTATAGGTAGAACAACAATATGAACTAACCAGTACCCCTGGAGCTCGTGTCTCTAGCTGCATATGTAGCAGAAGATGGCCTAGTCGGCCATCATTGGGAAGAGAGGCCCCTTGGTCTTGCAAACTTTATATGCCTCAGTACAGGGGAAAGCCAGGGCCATGAAGTGGGAGTGGGTGGGTACGGGAGTGGGTGGAGGGAGGGCATGGGGGACTTTTGGGATAGCATTTGAAATGTAAATGAAAAAAATACCTAATTGAAAAAATAAATTATTTTAAAAAAAAAGAAACTAACATCCTGAGCAAGGTAACTGAGACCCAAAAGGACATGCATGTACTCACTAAAAAGTGGATATTAGTTTTTGGTTTTTTTTAAAGTTACAGACTAAGCAAGGATATAGTCCACAGAACTCAAAAAAGGTAACAAGCCAAAAAGCCCAAGTAAGGACACCTCTATCCCACTTGTGATATAAAAGAAAGCAAACATGGGAGGGAAGAGTAAGGGAAGGACCTTGTCCTGAGCTTTTGTCCCCGCCCAGCAGGAATGCACACAGGACACAGATCCTTCCGTGGTTACTTTATTTCACAACATAATGAGGTAGACAAAAAAGGCTCAGAAAAGTGTGTGGCTTAAATACCCTAAGGCGTGACGTGTTTAACTAGGACTGGTAGCTTAACCCACGATTCTCATGCACCCTGCGGATAGGCTATAGCCCCCAGGGGTTGGGCTAGTGCCCTGGGAGATGGACTGGTGCCCCGGAAATGGGCTGGTGACTTTTTGGCGGGCCTTTGCTCTTAACACATGTGCACATAGCTATTCATTGTTTAAGTGGCATAAGGCACTGCGGAGCCAGCGCCATCTTATGATGGTAAATGTTATTGCGGCTCTCCACAGGACCTGGGTGGGAAAGCAGACAAGCAGGGGAAGAGGGAAACATGATCAGGTATTGGATGGAGGAAATAGACTGAGCCCTGAGGGCCAGCAGAAGGAATCAAAACAGGCAACCTTGGGAGGTAAGGGGGGGGGGGGGAGCTCCAGATGTCCCAGAGACCTGGGAGGTGACAGACTCTCAGGACTCAAATGGATTGGCCTTAAGTGAAATGCCCTACAGTGGGGAGAGGGAACATGTAGAGCCAGCAGAAAGACAGAGATCAGGTTGCCATCCCACAGTCAAAAACTCTGACCCAAAATTGTTCCTGTCTGAAAGATTTGCAGGGACAGAAATAGTGAAAGAGCCTGAGGAAAAGGAGGTCAAGTGGCATGCCCAAAGTGGGATCCAGCTCAAGGGGAGGCTTATGTGTTAGAATGGTGGGTAGCATCTCAACAGCAAAGTAGACAATGGCCGTTCCATTTGAAAAGGTTTTATTGGAAGGGAGAGACAAAGTAGTGTCAGAGAGAGAAGAGGAGAGAGGAGAAAGAGAGAAAGAGAGTGAGTGAGGAGGGGGTGTTCTCCTTATTTATATGGAAAATGACAACACAAATAAGGGTGGGAGGTGAGCCAAGTGAATACCGGGGAATACGGTTGCTGTTGTCTTGGCAACTGGTCAACTGGTCTGCAGGTCACAGGTCTTGCTGTTGCCTATGTGATGTCATAGGTTTGGAATGTCCTGAAGCCAACATACCTCTCTTCTTGTTATTAGAAAGAGAAGGGAAGGAAAAGGGAGAGGGAAGCCGATGGGGAAAAGGGAACAAGGGCTTCCTGTCTTGGGTGTAGCAGGCTTTCACCATCGGGATCCACTTGATAAACGTTCACTTCAGGTTCCTCTGTGGACAGTGGCTCTTCTGTGAGCAGCAGCTGGTAATCCTGTAACAGGAGCTGATTAATAGTTTGATTAGAATTTTTTATTTGTCGTTGAAGGAATGTAGAAACAAGATTAATGGGGCAAGGAGCAAATAATAATGCCAGATGTTACAAAAGGGAGCATCCACTTCCATGTATGATTTTCAAAAATCCCAGAACTGGAGGTCTCGTGGTCTCTGAAGTTCTTGATGTTTGACTGTAGCTCCTGGATTTTATTTCTCACTATCCCGGATTGCTTGACATAGAAATAGCATTCTTCTTGGAGGAACAGGCAAAGACCACCTTCTTTAGATATTAGGGCATCTAGCCCCTGTCAGTTTTGAAATACCACAGCTGCCAAAGAATCAATTTGTTTCTGGATAGTAAGCAGAGTTTCAGTCATTTCCTGAAGATCACGTTTAAACTGGGAAGTGAATGTATTATATTGGGTCATAGAAGTTGTTATCCCTGCAATTCCAGTACGAGGACCTATGGCTATTCCTGTAGAGACCAAGAGTGGCATGACCTGAACTGCCTTCTTATATTGAGCAGCTATCATATCTACAACTGGGACTGGCAAGGGTTTGTTTCCCTGGATTACTCCCAGCTCGGGAAAAGGAGTACCAATGTACAAACTCCTGACCAGCTGGCTGGTATGCAATAATATGCCTGAGTGGCACAGAAAATTGACATGTTCTGGACTGCAGGGCATTGTGGCAGAGATGATATATCAAGGGTTATGGTTTTATTGCAGTCTAGGGAGCTCAGTGTTCTTATAGGACAAGTCCTGGAGGTCTTAAAACAGTTTGCCATGTAAAAAAGAGGAACAGAGGTAAGGTATGGAGTCATGGCAACATTTGACTCAGGGCATCTGACAAAGAGTTAGGTAAGTACTTGGCAGTATCACCGGAGAAGCTGTTGGTGACAATTGTGAGTTAGTACCAGGGGGTACACATAACCAGCAATCTTTAAAGCATCCAGGCCTGGTGACATTAAGGAGTTGGTAGGCCAAGGTCAAAGTCTGAAGCAAAAGGTGAAATGACAAGTTAGTACTATTTATGAGGGGAGATGCCAAAGAGGTAAGGACCTCAGAGGCATGTTTGATTATCTCTCCTACTTTTCCTATATCTAAGGGGTTGGGGAACTGAAATATATTTTCTCTGGATGTGGATGGTTCTTACTGGGAAACTGGGCTGAATTTTGTGGTCAAGCTTACCAACAATTCCTGGAATCCCATGTGTCTTGTATGTAGAAAAAGAGTGTCATGCAGTGTTGATAGAAGAAATGATTGGTCCATGATCCTAGCATATGAATCTGACAAGATCAATATGGGCAGCCCCCATATTCGTCTGGCCATTTTCTACAATAATCTTTTGTCTGATCAAAGAGAAAGCAAGCATAGAGATCATAATATTTAGATGGGATAACAGAACAGGGATGATAGCAATTTGGATTAGTTCCTGGTATGCTAAAGTTCCTGTCATCTAAGGTAAAAGTCTTGTGGGTCAGAGTAATTGTTAGTCTCAAATAGGTGAACTAAGGGGTGGACAGTTGGACTTTAGGTGAGACCCTGTAGCCTCGACTGGAGAGGAAATTTAGAAGAGCAGAGGTGTCAACTTAGCTAATTATTAGAGAGGGGATACAGAGAAGGACTTGATCTACATAAAGTATGATCTTAGATTTAGGGATAGACAGAGATAATAAGTCAGAAGCCAGGGCCTGACCAAAGAGGTGTGGGCTGTCCCAGAATCCCTGAGGTAGAACAGTCCGGGTAAGTTGGGTAGAAAAGTGGGTATCAGGATCTGTCCAGGTAAAGGCAAATATGTTCTGTGACTGTACATCTAGAGGGATAGAGAAAAATGCATCCTTGAAATCTAGGACTGACTGAGAAATGGGAAGTCTCCAAGGGGATAGTGGAAAGAAGTATATAGGGGTTAGCCACAACAGGACGGAGAAGCACCACTGCAGAATTAATGTGCCTGAGGTCTTGAACTAAACGATAGGTAGCATTAGGTTTCTTAACTGCTAGTATAGGTATGTTAAGGGGAGAAGAGGTAGGGCAAAGGAGGGTTTTTTTGTTTGTTTGTTTGTTTGTTTGTTTTTTCCTCAAGAGGTCAGAAATGATAGGCTTAAGTCCCTGTGGCTCTGAAGAGAGAGAGAAGATATTGAGCTTGGATATGTACCTGGTAGAGTCCAGTAATTGGATGACCACAGGAGAATGGTGTTTAGCAACAGAGGGGTTCTGGATGTCCCAGACTTGGGTATCTACCTGAGAAGCTGGTAAAGGAAATAACATGGAATTGTTAGTAGGTTGGCTGGCTAAAAGAAGGAGCAGAGGAACTGCTGTGGAGCTTGGGTTTAGGCAAATGGGGGAAGCAAAGGAAATAGAGACTCACAGCCTAGCTAGAAGATCTCTTCCCAATAAGGGGACAGGACATGTTGGCACTACCAAAAAGGAATGGATGAGAGGGACAGCCCTAAAAATGTGGCTAAGTGGTGGGGTCTAATGAGGGAAGTAAGGCTGTCCTCCTACCCTGACAATAGGAAAGTGAGAAGGAAAAGTGGGTCCCCAAAACTCCATCAGAACCCAGTAAGTGGCTCCAGTGTCCAAAAGGAAGGAGATGGGCCACCCACATACCATGATATCTAGCCGGAGCTTCTTGCTAGTGATGGCAGTGGTCCTTTCAGGGGAGCTCAGGCCTTGTCAGTCGGCCATAGTCAAGCATAGGAGATCAGTTGGAGGGTTGTCTGGGGGTGATGTTCCTCTGTTCTGTGTAACATGAGGGCAATAGACAGCCCAATGTCCCTCTTGATGGCACCTAGGGCATGGCCCCCTTGGCTTGAGGAAGTTAGAGCAGGCTTTTGCCCAGTGACCTTACTGACAACATTTGTAGCAGGTACCTGGTGGTCTCTGAGTCTTAGAAGACCATGAGTCTGAGGCAGTGGCTGGGGCTGATTGGACAGCCTTCGCCAGCATATGGTATTTTTGTTTACAGACTTTCTCATCTCTCCCATGGTACACTTTGAAGGCCAGTGCTAAAATTCTGCCTGTGGAGTTAGGGGTCCCCTCTCCAGCTTTTTAAGTTTATCTCTTATGTCGGGGTAGCTCTGGGAAAAGAAGTAGGTCATCAGAAGTTGCTTACTTTCTGGGTTTTCAGGATCCAGATTGGTACACTGAAATAAAGCCTTTTTGAAGTGTTCTAAAAATTGCGATGGATTTTCCTGCTTATCTTGGACAACCTGTTGGAGTTTTTCAAAATTTATCAGCTTTAAGGCTGCCTTTCTTAGGCCCACCAAAAAGGCATGTAATAAACCCGTCTCTAGTGAAAATACCATGTGCAGAATTATAATCCCATTGAGGATCCTAGTCGGGCACTGTGTCTGATCCAATTGGATGCAGTCTATCTGTTTGATGAATTTCGTCTGCACACACTCTTGCTTGCTCCCAAACTCACCCATGTTCCTCAGGAAGTAAGTTATTAGTATCATATGTATATCATGGAAAGTCAAGCTATAAGGTTAAGTAATATATTTAAACTCTTTAATAAAGGCCAAGGAGTTAGAGGTATAAGAACCCAGCCTCTTTTCTATCTGAGAAAGTTCACTCAGTGAGAAAGGAACATGAATACTGACAAGCCCATCTATCCAAGCAACTTCTCTTAGAGGAAGAACCATTGCTGGGTCAGGTGTCCCTGGAGGGGGTAGGTCTTGGAGGATTGGCCTTAGAGCAAGTGATAGGCTGGGTGAAGGTAGGAGCCAATGTAGAACATTTGGAGGGACCTGCATCTGGCACAGAAGAAGGGGAGTTAGAGGTAGCAGGCTCTGGGGTATCTCGGTGAGGAGAAACTGAGGCAGCAGTTAGGGTTTTTGGCAGTGTGGAAACAGGTCTGCGGCGGAAAGGAGGTGTCTCATTGGCTGGATCTAACATTGTGGTGTCATCTAGTGGAAGTTGAGTCAGTTCCACAGCTAAGAGGAGTAGGGTTGAAGAACAAGGAGAACACATGGAATTATTGGAGCAAAGATAGATGAAGGTTTTAGTATAGATAACCTCTTTCTATTTACCAGTTTGCTGACAGTATCTTAAAATAATTGGATCTAGGGTGCCATTTAAGTGGCCATTTGGAACCATTATCTAGTGAGTACTGACTCCAGACCTTATTGCAGAGGTATGTTAATTTTGATGCCTTCAAGGGAGGTGTTAGCTTCAAAGATTTGAGATTTTCAAGGAGACATCCCAGTAGGGTACCTGGGGGTACAGCAAAGACATCGTATTACCCATTTGGGGGGTTACTGGATTATTCCTACCGGTGTCCCAATAACAATCCAGAAACCAAAAAGGAAATCAGCCAGGCTAGATGCCCAAGTCGTCACGAGGACCTTTAGTGGCCACCTAGTAAGCTTACTGTGGAGCATGTTCTACCCTGGATCCAGGGATTTTCAACAGGCTGCACAAGCCCGTGGGAAGGAGAGCGACTTTTGAGGGAGAGGGGTCACCCAAATGGTCCATGTCTTAACTCATATGTCAGCTGGAGGCGTGACTGTAAAATGCCAACCCCTTATTCCCCAGAAAAGGCTGGCCAGGCCCTATCTGGGAAATTAGAGACCCTCCAGTTGACTGACCCTACCAATTAATATGCCTGTGTCTGTGCGGAATTTTGGCTAACTGGTAAATAGAAGCATGGAAGCCAGGCCTGTGAGATGAACCAGATAGCTCTGCTCAGTAGTTGAAGTTCGTATGCCCTGCGGTGGCAGCAGTGGCAGGTCACGTGGCGGAGCTCCACCCCCAACCCCTCTGTGCCACCCGGCTCAGCATGGCTTCCAGGCCCACACCACTCCCCCACCAGTCATTGTGTGGGCCTGGCAGCTCCGGCTCAGCAGCAGGACGTGGTGGTGCAGCATGTGTGTCCTCCCCGAAGCAGCAGCCAAGTCTCACGCAGCGGTGGTGGGCCTGGCCATCTGCGGCGTTCAGTCGAGGCTGGCATTGTGGGTGGCGGCGGCTATGCAGAGATCCAGGCAGTCGGCACAGCTGCTCCAAGCGACAAAGCTCTTACAGCAGCGGCAGCAGCAGGCCGCTGGCCCACAGGGCCGTGGTCTCGCCGCCTCTACCAGTGTCCTATTGCCGCGGAGCTCCACAGTGGCTGTTGGTGTTCCTGCTGAGTTTTCCCGGGATTGGGCACGAAATGATGTGTTAGAATGGCGGGTAGGATCTAAACAACAAACCAGGCCAGAACAGTTCCATGTGGAAGAGATTTTATTGGAAGGGAGAGAAAAAGTAATGTCAGAGAGAGAAAAGGGGGAGAGAGGAGAAAGAGAGAGTGAGGAGGAGGTGTTCTTATTTATATGGAAAATGATGTAACACAAGTAAGGGTGGGAGGTGAGCCAAGTGAATGCTGAGAATATGGTGGCCATTGTCTTGGCCACCGGTCTGCAGGTCACAGGTCATGCTGTTGCCTATGTGATGTCATAAGTTTGGAATGTCCTGATGCCAACAGAGGCCCCAAGGCCTGACACTATTACTGGTGTTATGCTGTGCTCACAAAAGAGGCCTCTGATGACTGCCCTCAGAAAGACCCAACAAGCAGCACAAAGAGTCAGATATAGATATTTGCACTCAACCAATAGACAGAAGCTGCCGACCCCTGTGGTTGAATTAGAGAAAAGCTGGAAGAAGCTGAGAAGAAGGAAGACCCTATAGGAGGACCAGCAGCCTCAATTAACCTGGACCCCAGAGATCTCTCAAACACTGGACCACCAACAAGGGAGCATACACCAGCTGCTATGAGGGCCCCAACACATATACAATATAGAGCTGCCATGTCTGGCTTCAATCAGGGAAGATGCACCTAACCTTCAAGAAACTGGAGGTACCGGGGAGGGGAGAAGTCTGGTGGGGTGGGAGGTTGGGGGGTTGGGACAACCCTGTGGAAATGGGGGAAGGAGGTATGTGATGTGGAACAAAGGGTGGACCTGGAGGGGGATAATATCTCCAGTGTAAATTAATTAATTAAATTTAAAAACATACACACACACAAAGACATATATAGGAATGAATGAATAAAAGGAAATGATGTCACAAACCATCACAACTTAAAAAATAAAATAAAATATAAAAATGGAGTACAAAGCTAAACAAAATTCTCAACAGAGGAATCTCTACTGGCTGAGAAGCATTTAAAGAAATGTTAAACATCCTTCATCATTAGGGAAATGCAAAACAAAATGACTCTAAGATTCCATCTTACACCTGTCAGAATCTTTAAGATCAATGATTCAAGTAACAAAATGTTCTGTTGAGGACATAAAGCAAGGTAAGCGCTCCTCCATTGCTGGTGGGAGTACAAACTTGTACAAAGGCTTTGTTGATCAGTTTAGTGGTTTCACAGATAACTGGGAATTGTTCTACCTCAAGTCCCAATTATATCACTCCTTGGCATATACACAGTAGATACTCCACTATACCACAAGGGCATTTGCTCATCTATTTTCATAGAAACTTTAGTTGCAATGGCCATAAAAAAGAAGCAACCTAAATGTCTCTTAACTGAAGAATGGGTAAAAAAAAAAAAAAAAAAAAAAAAAAGGTGGTACATTTAAACAATGGAATATTGCCTGTTACAAACCAGGGCATCATGAATTTTCCAGGACAATGGATGGAACTAAAAAATATCCTGAATGAGTTAACCAGACAAAGACACACATAGTATGTACTCACTTGTAAGTGAATACTAGCCATAAAGCACATGCTACAATTCACAGAGGCAAAAGAGCTAAGTCGCAAGTAGGACCTAATTGGGGATCCATCAATCTCACTGAGAAGGGAAAGTAAAATAGACATTGTAGGTAGACAAAGGGAAGGAAATTGTTATGCCCAGTTCATTAGTACTCCAGGAGACATTTTTTTAAAGATTTATTTATTATATCTAAGTACATTGTAGCTGTCTTCAGACAGACCACCTGAAGAGGGCATCAGATCTCATCACGGGTGGTTGTGAGCCACCATGTGGTTGCTGGGATTTGAACGCAGGACCTTCAGAAGAGCAGTCAGTGCTCTTACGCGCTAAGCTGTCTTGCCAGCCCATGTGTAAATGTGGTACATATACACAATGGAGTACTACTCAGCTATTAAAAAGAATGAATTTATGAAATTCCTAAGCAAATGGATGGACCTGGAGGGCATCATCCTGAGTGAGGTAACCCAATCACAAAGGAACTCACACAATATGTACTCACTGATAAGTGGATATTAGCCCAGAAACTTAGGATACTCAAGATATAAGATACAATTTGCTAAACACATGAAACTCAAGAAGAACAAAGACCAAAGTGTGGACACTTTGCCCCTTCTTAGAATCGGGAACGAAACACCCATGGAACGAGTTACAGAGACAAAGTTTGGAGTTGTGACTAAAGGATGGATCATCTAGTGATTGCCATATCCAGGGATCCATCCCATAATCAGCTTCCAAACGCTGACACCATTGCATACACTAGCAAGATTTTGCTGAAAGGACCCAAATATAGCTGTCTCTTGTGAGACTATGCCGGGGCCTAGCAAACACAGAAGTGGGTGCTCAGAGTCAGCTATTGGATGGATCACAGGGCACCCAATGGAGGAGCTAGAGAAAGTACCCAAGGAGCTAAAGGGATTTGCAACCCTATAGGTGGAACAACATTATGAACTAATCAGTACCCCGGAGCTCTTGACTCTAGCTGCATATGTATCAAAAGATGGGCCTAGTCGGCCATCACTGGAAAGAGAGGCCCATTGGACTTGCCAACTTTATATGCCCCAGTACAGGGGAACGCCAGGGCCAAAAAGTGGGAGTGGGTGGGTAGGGGAGTGGGGGGGAGGGTATGGGGGACTTTTGGGATACCATTGGAAATGTAAATGAGGAAAATCCCTAATAAAAATATTTAAAAAAAAGAACTCCAGGAAATTGTCAGAAATTGTGATACTGATGTAATAAACAAAGAAAAGTATTATTATGTGAGCCTGGGCCCTCTGTCTCTCCCACTGCACAGGTTAGCAAAGCGACCCTCAAGACTAGGTGTTTGATATATACATATATACACATACACATACACATACACATACACATACACATACACATACACATACACATACATATACATATATATGAAGATGCATAAGCTGGGGCTCTTGACCCCTGGTGTTACATGATTGGGTAGGGGAAAAGGAGTGCTGTCCTTCAAACTGGATAGCATTTGTTCAGACAGGGAGGCAGAATAGTACAGCTGGAGAAAGACCTTTTTGTCCTGGGAAAAAATAACTTATTCCACTATCAGAGACCAGTGTGTTTTTATAACTTTGTCACAGTTGCCTGAGAATACTTAATTTCATGTTTCCCATAGCTCAAGAGTGGGCTCTTATCACATTAAGGATACTAACTTCTGCCTCCTTCAAAGGCAGGAGCCATCTGCACTGGGAAAGTGCTATCAAGAAAAAAGGGAGTGCAATACTCAGGCACCAGGTTGGGCTTCCTTTTGTCCACCCTCTTCAAAGGTCAAGAAATCTGAATGGTGGGAGGAGGGGTTGTGGAAAGGGAGTACTAAATATTCTGGCTCAGTGCAGGAACAGGAGAGTGCAGGATTTGATGCACAGGGGGGGTGTGGGGCAGGTTACCTGCCTTTCTTCAAAATGAGTGGGAGAGAGTGTTGGGAAGGGAGCAGAAGGGATCAAGTGTTGGTAGAATGGAGAGAGAGAAACCTTGGGAGAGAACTGAAATCAGTTGAGGGGGCATCTCTGGCATGAACTAGAAACCTAGAATAAGAACAACCCCTAGGAACCTATGACAGTGACCCTATCTAAGACTATTAGCAATAGACAATATGAAACCTGAAATGGTCACTTCCTATAACTGCAAGATTTCCAATGAAGGGAGGGAATACCAACTCCCCCACAAAACCATTGACTCATACAATGTCCAGACTACAAGATGTAGAGTGATAAAGATGGAGCAGAAATTGAGGAATTGGCCAACCAATGACTGGCCCAACTTGAGAGACATGGTGTAAGAGAGAGCCCATATGTAACATTATTAATGATATTCTCCTATACTTGTAGACAGGAAGGTAGTGTAACTGTCCACTGAGAGGCTACACCCAACAGCTGATGGAAACAACTGCAGAGACCCAAAGTATAACATTAAGTGGAGCTCAGAGAATCTTGTGGAAGATGGAAAAGGGATTGAAGGGCCCAGTGGTATCAAGGACAACACAAGAAAATGTACAGAATCCATTAACCTGGACCCATAGAGGCTCACAAAGACTGATCAAACAAACACCATGCATAGGATGGATCTAGAACACATACAATGTAAGTTACAGATGCACAGGTTGGTCTTCATGTAGCACCCTTAACAACTAGAGCAAGGGCTGTTTCTATGTTGGCTGCCTTTGGACCCTTTTTCCCTAACTGGGCTGCCTTGTCTAGACTCAAAAGGAAAGGATGTCCCTAGTTTTACTACAATTTCATATGCCAAGACACATTGATATAACAAGATATGGGAGGTTCCCCTTCTCTGAAAACAAAGGTAGTGGGGTCAGGGGAAGGGAGATGAAAGGTATGGATTAGGAGGAGAGTATGAAGGAAAGAAAACATAAACTCTACCATTTTTTTTTAAAAAAGAAAATCACATAGCTAAAAAGGTATTTTTTTGTGTAAATTAAAGCCATATTAGGCCAGGCAATGGTGGCACACACCTTTAATCCCAGCACTTGGGAGGCAGAAGCAGGCAGATTTCTGACTTTGAGGCCAGGCTGGACTACAAAGTGAGCTCCAGGACAGCCATGGCTACACAGAGAAACCCTGTCTCGGAAAAAAAAAAGTCATATTAGAAGAAAAGTCTCAAGGGTGAAACATTTATAATTTTCATTGAGCCTACCTGCAAATTCCACCTATTGAATATATCAAAAAGAAACAAATGAAAATCTTACATGTCAGGATTCTAACATTATTTTGGTTTGTAAAGAATAGCAAAAGATCATGTATACAGAAATAATAAGTAGTTATAATGATGAAATAAATGACCATACCAACAAAATACATGATTTTTCATAAAAGATAAACTATAAGATTTAATGTTTCATAGTTAATTGTTTAAAGAATCATTTGAGATAAGTTATACAAACAATAATTTATATAACCTTTTGTCAATGCAAAAGTTATCTTCTTTTCATAATATAATATAATATAATATAATACTTTGAATACAGAAATCCGACCAAAATCATTTAACATATTAAATACAGTCCCCATCAAAATTCCAATGTGATTGCTCACAGAAACTCAAAATTCAATCTTAAATTTCATATTGAAGCATAAAAGACTCAGGATTAACAAATCAATCCTAAATAAGAAAAGATTGTCTGAAGGTATCAAAATACCAAATTTGCAGTTACAAAATATATTTATAATTGTAAAAATAGAGAAAATCAAGTAGACTGCCCAAAGACATTTTCTCTTTAACCCTCTAAATCCAAAGTCGATGATTCAGTGACAGCACTGAAAAAGAAAACGAGCTGTAGCCTTCCTTCTTCTCTGACCACATCTCTGTAGATCTGACAGTGGATCTCCTCCTAACATCCTTCCTTGACTTCCTTGCTTTTCCCATCCCCATCCCTAACAGACAAGTCCATCTAACCCAAAAACCTCTCCTACCAGGGGAACAAGTAAGCTGAAAGAAAACTCACACTTCTCTTACTCCTAAGATCCAATTCCCACCCCCACCTCCAAGTCTAATCCCTGACTCTGTAACTCAAAATACTCTGTGTTCTCCCTTTCCTATCTGACTAAATTTCTAATGTATCAAAAACTCTCCCCTGCCCCAACCTTCTTTTCATCAACTCATTCTAGCATACCAATCTCCAACAACACCAAGCATTCCTGTGAACACACCAGCTAAGCAGGCCAGAAAAAAAAAAAAAAGCAACACAAAGCTATCACACCCTCCAAAATCTGGAAACAGAAATCAAGGTACAAACTTTGTCCTGTCTAAAAGCAATACAGGAACAAAGATGGAGCAGAAATAAATGAATAGCATACTAATAACCAGCCACACTTGAGACCTGTCCCATAGGCAAGCACCAATCCCTGACACTATGAATGATACTTGGTTATGCTTGCAGACAGGATCCTAGCTTAACTGTCTTCTGAGAGACTCTACCTGGCAGATATACATACTCACAGTCAAACATTTAATGGGGTTCAGAGACTCTTATGGAAGGGCTGGGGGAGGATTGAAGGCTCTGAGGGTTTAGGAACTCCATAGAAAGAATCAACTAACCTGGAGCTTTAGCAGCTCTCAGAGACTACAATTCATAGAGAGGGCCTTCAATTTAATCAGGCACCTGATAAGCCGGCAATTCCTACTGGTGAAATCAAATATATTTTCAAAAATAAACAACCTGGGAATTCATATTTAAAGGAATAAAACTAGATATCCACCTCACAGTCTACACAAAACTCAACTCCAAATGGATCAAATATCTCAGGATAAGACCTGAAATGTTAAAAGTAAAATAGGGGAAATGGGAACACACTAGAGCTTATTGAAACATTTTTATAGAACATGATTTTAATATTTTCAACTGCTAATATCCGACAGACAGAATAATTATTTTAAGATATATTTTATTGTCATGTATCCCTTTTCAATTCTGATTTTATTAATTTGGAAACTATTTCTGTGCCCTCTGGTTAGTCTAGCTAAGGGTTTATCTTGGTGATTTTTCTCAAAGAACTAGCTCCTGGCTTTGTTGATTCTTTGTATAGTTTTTTATTTCTATTTGGTTGATTTCAGCCCTGGATTTGATTATTACCTTCCCTCTACTATTATTGGGTGGTTTTGCTTCTTTTTATTCTAAAACTATCAGGTTTGTTGGTTAGTGGTTTAGTCCCTGGGAACTCTGAGGGTCTGGTTGGTTGATATTGTTCTTCCTATGAGGTTGCAAACCCCTTCAGTTCCTCCAGACCTTTCTCTAACTCTTCCATTGGAGACCCTGCACTCAGTTCAATGGTTGGCTGCAAGTATCCCCTCTGCATTTGTCAGGCTCTGGCAGAACTTCTCAGGAGACAGCTATATCAGACTCCTGTCGGCATGTACTTATTGGCATACACAATAGTGACTGGGTTTGGTGACTGTATATGGGAAGAATCCCCAGATGGGCCAGTCTTTGGATGGCCTTACATTCGGTCTCTGCTCCACACTTTTTCTCCCTATTTGCTCCCGTGTGAATTTTGTTCCCTGTCTAAGAAGGACCAAAGCACCCACACTTTGGTATTCCTACTTCTGAAGCTTCATGTGGTCTGTGAATTGAATCTTTGGTATGACAAGCTTTTGCGCTAATATCCACTGATCAGTGAGTGCCATATCATGTCAGTTCTTTGGGGATTGGGTTACCTCATTCAAGATGATATTTTCAAGTTCCATCCATTGGCCTAATAATTTCAAAAAAACCAATGAATTAATTGTTTTGGGGGGGTTTTAATATTTAATGTTTATTTATTTTTTACTTATTTTTAATAGATATTTTCTTTAGTTATATTTCAAATGTTATCACCTTTCCTAGTTTTCCCTCCAAAAACCTCCTCCCCCTACCCCTCTCTCCTTGCTCCCCAACCATCCACTCCCATTCCTGGTCCTGGCATTCCCCTATACTGGGGCATAGAACCTTCACAGGACCAAGGGCCTCTCTTCCTAATGATGACCAACTAAGCCATCCTCTGCTACATATATAGCTAGAGCCACAAGTTTCACCATATATTTTCTTTGATTGGTGGTATAGTTCCAAGGAGCTCTGGGAGTACTGGTTACTTCATATTAATATTCCTCCTATGGGGCTTCAGTCCCCTTCAGCTCCCTGGTGCTCTGGCTTCTTCATTAGGGACCTTGTGCTTCATCCAATGGATGACTGTGAGCATGCACTTCTGTATTTGCCAGGCACTGGCAGAGCCTCACAGGAAACAGCTATATCAGGCTCCTGACAGCAGTCGCTTTTTGGCAACTGCCTAGTGTCTGGGTCTGGTGGTTGTTTATGGGATGGATCCCTGGATGGAGAAGTCTCTGGATCGTTCTTCCTTCAGACTCTGCTCTAAACTTTGTCTCAGTAACTCCTTCCTTGGGTATTTTGTTCCCCATTCAAAGAAGAAATGAAGCATCCAGAGATTGGTCTTCCTTCTTGAGTTTCATGTGTTTTACAAATTGTATCTGGGTTTTCTAAGTATGTAGGTTAATATCCACTTATCAGTGAGTGCATATCATATGTGTTCTTTTGTGATTGGGTTACCTCACTCAGGATAATATCCTCCAGATACAACCATTTGCCTAAGAATTTCAAAAATGCATTGTCTTTAATAGCTGAGTAGTACTCTACTGTGTAAATGTACCGCCATTTCTGTATCCATTCTTCTGTTGAGGGACATCTGGGTTCTTCCCAGCTTCTGACTATTATAAATAAGGCTGCTATGAACATAGTGGAGCATGTGTCCTTATTACAAGTAGGAATACATTCTGGGTATATGCCCAGGAGAGCTATTGCTAGATCTTCCAGTAGTACTATGTCCAATTTTCTGAGGAATCACCAAACTGATTTTAGAGTACAAGCTTGCAATCCCACCAGTAACAGAGGACTGTTTCTTTTTCTAAACATCCTCGCCAGCATCTGCTGTCACCTGAATTTTTTATATTACCCTTTCTGACAGGTGTGAGGTGGAATCTCAAGGTTGTTTTGATTTGCATTTCCCTGATGATTAAGGATGTTGAACATTTTTTCAGATGCTTCTCAGCCATTTGGTATTCCTCAGTTGAGAATTCTTCATTTAGCTCTGTACCCCATTGGAGGGGGGTTATTTGCTTTTCTGGAGTCCAGCTTCTTGAGTTCTTTGTATATATTGGATACTAGTCCCCTATCTGATTTAGGATAGGTAAAGATTCATTCCCAATCTGTTGGTGGCCTTTTTTGTCTTATTGACAGTGTCTTTTGCCTTGCAGAAGCTTTGAGATTTTATGAGGTCTCATTGATCAATTCTCGATCTTACATCACAAGCCATTGCCGTTATGTTCAGGGATTTTTCCCCTGTGCCCATATCTTCTAGGCTTTTCCCTACTTTCTCCTCTATAAGTTTCAGTGTCTCTGGTTTTATGTGGAGTTCCTTGAGCCACTTAGACTTGAGCTCTGTACAAGGAGATAAGGATGAATCAATTTGCATTGGTCAACATGATAACTGCCACTTGTGCCAGGACCATTTGTTGAAAATGCTGTCTTTTTTCCATTGGATGGTTTTAGATCCTTTGTCAAAGATCAAGTGACCATAGGTGTGTGGGTTCATTTCTGGGTCTTCAATTCTATTCCATTGATTTACCTGTCTGTCACTGTACCAGTACCATGCAGCTTTTAATCACAATTGCTCTGTAGTACAGCTTGAGGTCAGGCATGGTCATTCCACCAGAGGTGTTTTATTGTTGAGAATGGTTTTTGCTATCCTAGGCTTTTTTGTTATTCCAGATGAATTTGCAAAATGCCCCTTTTAACACTGTGAAGAAATGATTTGGGATTTTGATGGACATTGCATTGAATCTGTAGATTGCTTTTGGCAGGGTAGCCATTTTTACTATATTAATCCTGCCAATCCATGAGCATGGGAGATCTTTCCTTTTTCTGAGATCTTCTTTGATTTCTTTCTTCAGAGATTTGAAGTTCTTATCATACAAATCTTTCACTTCCTTAGTTGGAATCTCACCAAGGTATTTTATATTATTTGTGACTATTGTGAAGGGTGTTGTTTCTCTAATTTCTTTCTCAGCCTGTTTATCCTTTGTGTAAAAAAAAAAACCAATAATTTGAGTTAATTTTATATCCAGCTTCTGCACTGAAGCTGTTTATCATGTTTAGGAGTTCTCTGTTAGAATTTTCAGGGTAACTTATATGTACTATCATACCATCTGCAAATAGTGGTATTTTGTCTTCTTCCTTTCCAATTTATATCCCCTTGATTTCCTTTTGTTGTCTAATTGCTCCGGCTAGTACTTCAAGTACTATATTGAATAGGTAGGGAGAAAGTGGGCAGCCTTGTTTAGTTCCTGATTTTAGTGGGATTCCTTCAAGTTTCTACCATTTAGTTTGATGTTGGCTACTGGTTTGCTGTATATTGCTTTTATTATGTTTACTTATGGGCCATGAATTCCTGATCTTTCCAAGACTTTTATCATGAATGGGTGTTGAATTTTGGTGAATGCTTTCTCAGCATATAAAGAGATCATCATGTGTTTTTCTGTCTTTGAGTTTGTTTATATAGTGTATTGTGTTGATGGATTTCCATATATTAAACCATTCCTGCATCCCTGGGATGAAGACTACTTGATCATGATGAGTGATCGGATCGTTTTGATGTGTTCTTGGATTCAGTTTGCTAGAATTTTATTTAGTATTTTTACATCGATATTCACAAGGGAAATTTTCTTAAGTTCTCTTTATTGGATCTCTGTGTGGTTTAGGTATCAAAATAATTGTGACTTCATAGAATGAATTGGGTAGAGTACCTTCTGTTTCTATTTTGTGAAATAGTTTGAGGAGAATTGGAATTAGATCTTCTTTGAAGGTCTGATAGAAGAACTCTACACTAAACTCATCTGGTCCTGTGTTTTTGTTTTTTGGGGTTTTTTTGTTGTTTTTTTTTTTTGGTTGGGAGGATATTAATTATTGCTTCTATTTCTTTAGGTGATATGGGACTGTTCAGATTGTTAATCTGATCCTGATTTAACTTTGGTACCTGGTATCTGACTATGAAATTGTCCATTTCGTCCATGTTTTCCAGTTTTCTTGAGTATAGCTTTTTGTAGTAGGATCTGATGATGTTTTGGATTTCCTCAGGTTGTATTGTTATGTCTCCCTTTTCATTTTTAATTTTGTTAATTAGTATACTGTCCCTGTGCCCTCTAGTTAGTCTGGCTAAGGGTTTATCTATTTTGTTGATTTTCTTAAAACAATCAAACAAACAAACAAAACAGCTCCTGGTTTGGTTGATTCTTTGTATAGTTCTTTTTCTTTCTACTTGGTTGATTTCAGCCCTGAGTTTGATAATTTCTTGCCATCTACTCCTCTTGAGTGATTTGCTTCCTTTTGTTCTAGAGCTTTTATTTGTGCTTTCAAGCTGCTAGTGTATGCTCTCTCCAGTTACTTTTTGGAGGCACTCAGTTCTATGATTTTTCCTCTTAGGACTGCTTTCATTGTGTTCTATAAGTTTGGGTATGTTGTGGCTTCATTTTCATTAAACTCTAAAAAGTCTTTAATTTCTTTCTTTATTTCTTCCTTGAACAAGTTATCATTGAGTATAGTGTTGTTCAGCTTCCACATGAATGTTGGTTTTCTCTTATTTTTGTTATTATTGAAGATCAGTCTTAGTCCATGGTGATCTGATAGAAGGCATGGGATAATATCAATATTTTTAGATCTGTAGAGGCCTGTTTTGTGACCAATTATATGGTCAATTTTGGAGAAGGTACCATGATGTGCTGAGAAGAAGGTATATCCTTTTGTTTTAGGATAAAATGTTCTGTAGATATCTGTTAAGTCCATTTGTTTCATCACTTCTGTTAGTTTCACTGTGTCCCTGTTTAGTTTCTGTTTCCAGGATCTGTCCATTGGTGAAAGTGGTGTGTTGAAGTCTCTCACTATTATTGTGTGTAGTGCAATGTGTGTTTAGAGCTTTACTAAAGTTTCTTTAATGAATGTGGCTGCCCTTGAATTTGGAACATAGATATTCAGAATTGAGAGTTCATCTTAGAAGATTTTACCTTTGATGAGTATGAAATGCAACTCCCTGTCTTTTTTGATAACTTTGGGTTTGAAGTCAATTTTATTCGATATTAGAATGGCTACTCCAGCTTGTTTCTCAGACTGTTTGCTTGGAAAATTGTTTTCCAGCCTTTTACTCTGAGGTAGTGTCTGTCTTTGTCCTTGACGTGGGTTTCCTGTATGCAGCAAAATGTTGTATCCTGTTTATGTAGCCATTCTGTTAGTCTATGGCTTTTTATTGGGGAATTGAGTCCATTGATATTAAGAGATATTAAGTAAAAGTAATCATTACTTCCTGTTATTTTTGTTGTTAGAGTTAGGATTCTGTTCTTCTGGCTCTCTTCTTTTAGGTTTGTTGAAAGACTACTTTCTTGCTTTTTCTATGGTGTCATTTCCCTCCTTGTGTTGGAGTTTTTCCTTTATAATCCATTGAAGGGCTGGATTCGTGGTAAGATGTTTTGTGATTTGGTTTTGTCATCAAATACTTTGGTTTTACCCTCTAAGGTAATTGAGAGTTTTGCTGGGTATTATAGCCTGGGTTGGCATTTGTGTTCTCTTAGGGTCTGTATAATATCTGTCCAGGATCTTCTGGATTTCAGAGTCTCTGGTGAGAAATCTGGTGTAATTCTGATAGGTCTGCCTTTATATGTTACTTGACATTTTTTCCCTTACTGCTTTTAATATTCTATCCTTATTTAGTGCTTTTGTTGTTCTGATTATTATGTGTCAGGAGGAATTTCTTTTCTGGTGCAGTCTATTTGGTTCTATAGGCTTCTTGTATGTTCATGAGCATCTCTTTCTTTAAGTTATGGAAGTTTTCTTCTATAATTTTGATGAAGATATTTACTGGCCCTTTAAGTTGAAAATCTTCATTGTCTTCTACTCCCATTATCCCTAGGTTTGGTCTTCTCATTGTGTCCTGAATTTCCTGAATGTTTTTAGTTAGGATCTTTTTGCATTTTAAATTTTCTTTGATTGTTGTGTCCATATTTTCTATGGAATCTTCTGCACTTGAGATTCTCTCTTCCATCTCTTCTATTCTGTTGCTGATGCTCACATCTATGGTTCCTTATTTCTTTCCTAGGATTTCTAGCTCCAGAGTTGCCTCCCTTTTGTGATTTCTTTATCGTTTCTACTTCCATTTTTAGATTCTGGATGGTTTTGTTCAATTCATTCACCTGTTTGGTAGTGGTTTCCTATATCTCTTTAAGGTATTTTGGTGTTTCCTCTTAAAGGGCTTCTAGCTGTTTACCTGAGTTTTCATGTATTTATTTAAGAGAGTTATTTATTTCCTTTAAAGTCCTTCATCATCATCATGAGAAGTGACTTTAGATCCATATCTTGCTTTTTTTGGTGTGATGGTGTATCCAGAACTTGCTATGGTGGGAGAGCTTGGTTCTACTGATGCTAAGTAACCTTAGTTTCTGTTACTTCTGTTCTTATGCTTGCCTCCTGCCATCTGATTATCTCAAGTGCTTGCTGCCCTCAATATATCTGATTGTAGACTATTCTTCCTATAATCCTGGTTGATTCTGTACTCCTCAGAATTCAGCTTTCTCTGTGATCCTGTGATTCTGGGCTATTGTAAATCTGAGATTCCGTATGTGTCAGAGTTCTTGGCAGTCAAGATTCCTCTGAGACCCTGAGATCCTGGTGTGACCAAATTCCTGTTATCCTGGGATCCTGGAATCCTAAGAACCTGGACGTGTTACAGTGTCTGGAAATGGTGTCTCCTCTGGGGACCTTAGGGCTTTCTGGTGTGTTCGAAACCAATGTATGCCAGCACTGATCAGAAGGAACCTGAGCCACTCGCTGGTCAGGCAGGGCTCCCATGTCCTTGCTTCTGCTGTCACAGTTCTCTCACAATTGATTTGGAACAGATGTTGTGTTCCACTCACCAGTGATCCTAAGATCGCTTGGAGAGTCCTCTGGGGACCTTGGGATCATCAGCTGAGTTCACGCCCAAGGTGAACTGGAACTGGCACTTACCAGAAGGGCAAATTCATTGTTTTTAATAGCTGAGTAGTACCCAATTGTGGAAATGTTCCACATTTTCTGCATCCGTTTCTCTGTTGAAGGATATCTAGGTTCTTTCCAGCTTCTGGCTATTATAAATAAGGCTGCTATGAACAGAGTGGAGCATGTGCCCTTGTTATGTGTTAGAGCAATAATTTGTGTGTAGGCCCAGGAGTGTTATAGCTGGGTCCTCAGGTAATACTATGTCCAGTTTTCTGAGGAACCAGAGTGGTTGTACCAGCTTGCAATCTCACCAGCAATGGAGGAGTGTTCCTCTTTCTCCACATTCTCACCAGCATCTGCTGTTACCTGAGTTTTGGATCTTAACCATTCTGACTTGTGTGAGGTAGAATCTCAGGGTTAATTTGATTTGCATTTCCCTGATGACTAAGGATGTTGAACATTTCTTTAGGTGCTTCTCAGCCATTCAATATTCCCCACCAACAATGGAGGACTGTTCCTCTTTCTCCACAACCTCACCAGCATCTACTAGAATATAGGTTTTTAAAGTAAATGTAATCCACCATATAAATTGTAAGAAAAAATCCCATTAAATAATGAAAAGGATTTTTCACCTTTTTCACCAATCCAACACTTCATCATGATAAAAGTCTTGAAGATTATGGATACAACAGTTATGAATAAAATAAGAGCAATTTACAGAAAGACTATGGCCAGCAGCAAACTAAATGAAGAGAAACTCAAAGATATTCCAAGAAAATCAGGGAAAAAACACAATTGTCTACTCTCTCCATATCTATTCAATATACGACTTAAACTTTTAGCTACAGCAATAAAACAACTGAAGGAGACCAAGAAAATAAAATCTGGAAAGGAGGAAATCCAATATTCTTGATATTTTTGCATGAGATCTTGGCATGCGAACTTTTTTATTTCTAAATCTGATGTTGACCTAGAAGGAAAAAGAAGAATATGGAGGTAATTTGAACCTGCCTGTTAGAATGAAATCAGAAAAGCAAATAAAACTGGACTGGTGTACAAAATGTGTTTCCTGGTTCAAGCCTAAAATTTGGGGGCAAACTTTGTTAGGTAGCAAATTTGGACGTGATATGAGAGGGGCCAGGGATTGAAAATAGGTAGGAAGGATCCTGACCAAAAACTAGGAATCATCTGTGATGTAAGCAATGGAGGCCAGACAAGTCAGGGCACAGGATATGTGATAGAATCACCTGGGTAGATTCAGGAGAAGAGTTCGAGAAAAACTGCTGCTTTGGGTGATTCCAAGCAGTGCAGAATGTACTAGTGAGTGACTACTGGTAGGCAAAGTAGTGGCAGAAATCTAGAGGTTGGCTGAAGCATAGATGGTGGTAGTCAGACTAGCTCAGACACTGAGTGTATGACATGGTATTATGTTAATGGATTGTGATAAGAAGTGGATGAGGTGGTCCAGAAGACTACACCTAGATCCAGTAGGCTATATCCTGGAGTAGAACATTGGAAATGCAACTGAGTGGGGTAAGTGCAAGCACACCAGGAGTGACCTGTCAGTAAAAATTTTAAAAATTGGTTTGGGAGTAAATGAGTGTGTTCACAGATGAAAGAGTGTAGAGAAAGTGCAGAAGCTACCACTTTTTAATCTTTTACTCCTGAAGACTTAAAATAGTCCATGTGGGCTTCTTACAACTATGTTCCAACCCCATAGGAAATTGAGCTATTCAGGGAGCCAAAATGAAATTGGACAATTTGCCTAACAAGAAGCCTTGGGAATTAACTTCTTAATGAAACTGTAAATATCCCCTTAGTTATTATGATTTATAATGTACTTTGGCTTCAGTTTTTTTTTGGGCCAGAAGGATACCTACATGTGTACTCTGTGGCATCCTTCTGGCCCAAAGAAGATTATCCAAGAAGCAAAGGTGACTTTATATACCTTCTAAAAGGAAAAACCACAGTCTGTATAAAGAATGCCTGAATGATGGTGTCCCCAAGGAGAAAAACATCCAAGTAAGTGCAGGGGTGTCTGGGACAGAGACAAAGAGAGGAAGAAAAGAAAGCAATCCATCTGCTGACAACATTGATGAAATAGTATTTATGGTGTCATAAATGCTGACTCACTTTTACCCAGTTTAAGCCATTGTTTATAGAACTATGGTATTTTTCAATATTTAATCAATCATCTATTCAGAAAGTTGTATTTGTGTGTGTGTGCACGCACATGTGCACCCATGCCATGGAATGAGTGTGGCCATATTTGTCCAACCCTAAGTTGTTTCATTACTTCCACTTGCTGAGATGGTATCTCTCTTATTGTTTCTGCCTCTTAGGATAGTACCCGAGTCTGAGTGGCATAGGTAGAGATCCTAGTCAGTTCTCCTCCTAGATCTTCCTTCTTGCCAAGGAACTCTCAGGATTATTCTGTGAACAGAACTTGAGTTATTCTCCTGTTGAATCTATGAAAACTCCTGGAGACTGTGGGTACCTCTTCTAAAATCCTTTAAGTTGGGGATAGTCAGAAGACTCAATGGGAATGATCCTTGCTACCAGGCCTAACAACATAAATTCTATCCCTAAAACCTGTAGAGTAGAAGGAGAGAACCAATTCCTCCAAGCCATCCTCTGACATCTTCACCCACACCATGCAATACATGTACCCACACACATTCAAAACAAAGAAAGAAATATTTGTAATCTCCTAGAATTTGAGAGCACTTACACAAAGTCCAAAGATCCAAATGGGATAAGAACATTGCTTCCTTGACAGCAGATAGATGCCATAAGACTAAGGATATACTGGAGTCCTCCCGTTCCTGAGGGTCTTCCCTGAGTTCTAGAAGAATAAGGCCTGGAAGAGAGGATAGGCAAATGCTTACATGACTTAGAAAGAAGGTACAGAAAATCAGTTCATTGTATCAGTTGTTAATTTTATCAAACTATATTCTTTAATCCTTCTTTGTATGTAAGAAATTCCATCTCTTTTAGTTGAATATTACTACAATGTGGTGTGTTTTCCAGTGTCTTACTGTGACATTATCTATGTGTAAAGATATTTCTATGCATACTTATAATACTTTGATTACATTGACACACTGTGTTAAACTTTCTTACCCTTTGCTTCTCCTCTTCCTCTTATCCATATCTCTCATAGTGTCCCTTATACTTTTATTTCTTTTGAAAAACATTATAAGAGAAAACAAGACATCTTCCTGCACCCTAATTATTTCAGTTCGTGTTACAATCTCCATTTCCATCCCTTTCCTTCAGTAATAGTTTTGCAAGTCCTTCTTATGAGAATGAGTCTTTTTCATATACAGATTTTTTTCTTTACCCATTCATTCATTAATGAGAATATAAGCTAACTCAACAGCATTACCATTGAGAACAGAATCATAATAGACATGGGCAGGCAGGTATTGCTATTTTTATCCAGAAGTGGTATAAGCTATAATATGTTGAAATTCATTTTCCATTTTGTGCCTCCATATGGACATCACAATTGTTGCAATAATTTACATTCCAGTCAACAATATTTAAAACTCCCTTTCCTTCACAGTTCATTAATGCTTAATATAATATCAAAACATAGAATAATAAAATATAGTTGATCCTGTTGTGGTGGCTAATACCTTAGCAAGGTGAGGCAAGACTATTATAAAATCAGCTTGATCTACAAAGTGAGATCTTCTCCCCCCCCCCCACCACCACCCTAAAAGAATAAAAGAAAAGAAAATTGGCATGGGACTTCTGTAGAAGGAAAACTGAAAGCATAGGGGTAGAGGATAAAATTATTACAGCAAAAAAACTAAAAACATAAGGAAGTATTATGTTATAACTCAGTGAAAAACCTATGAGCCTTTGACTAGGGAAAACACAGTTTGGGAACTATGCTTAAACTCTTAAAATTCTCTAAGAAGTTTTCTACATCCTACCTCTTCTTTAAGTCTTAATCATCTGACCTTTAAAAGGTGGACAACAGGGGCTAGGTAGATGACTAAATGGAGAAAGGGCTTACTTTGCAAGCATAAAGACCCTGATTGAGATTCCTGGCACATACGTAAAAGTCAAACATGCTTGCTCATGATTGTAATCACAGAAATGGAGGTTGAGTGAGGTGCACATTGGGGCCTTGTTGGGTCCCTAGTCTACCTGAAATAGTAAACTTCACGTTCAGTGAAAGAATCTTTCTCAAAAAAGAATTTGGAGGAACTATTTAGTCACACATCCTCTTTGTCAACTTCTAGCCTACGAACACACACACAGAAGAAGAAAAAAACTGGTCACAATTCACATATATTATTTAACATATATGCAATGAGTTAGTTATAATAGCTGTCACGTTGGAATTTTATTAGATGTTATAGCATGTAGAAGTACTTAAAAGCTGTAAGTGCTAGGGATGAGTGGACTGATTGGAAGCTGCTTATTTCCCAGAACAACTGTAATAATTGTAATTAACTGAAAGTATAAGTTTATGAAATATCTAAAATGTTTTTTCTCAATATTTATTTTAGTGCTGGGGGGATCTACTTTAGTTTGAGGGAGGAGGAAGATGGCAAAAAGAAAGCAAAACAATCCATTCCATTTTCATTAAGCCAGCATGGAAGCCAGCTGCTCTGTGGACAAATAGATATAGGGTCAGGAGGCAAGCTTCACGGAAGAGTGGAAAAAAAAAAATCAATGAACAGGACAAACCATACTTCAGCTCTGACTGACACCTGAAAGAGGCAGAAGAAAAAAATTCACACTTTTCTGAGTCTGACCTCAAAAAACCTGATAGATACATCAGAACCTTATCCTGGCTTATAGAGATAGCGCTAGGAAGCAAGAATTCTGTGAAGAAAAAGCAAACTATCTCATCAAATATCTATACTTCCTATCTCTTCTAGAATGAATTAAAATTGAACCCACCTTCCCACAGTTGATCCTGCCTTTATAAAGTATTGTTCTATATCCTGGTCACTGACCTATGAAATAGATGTTACATCTTCAACTCATCCAGAGATTTTATTCCCTTGACCAAAAGCAAACTGTCTTCTCTAACTGTGCCTTAACTGTTCCTGTGATATTTTATTTCCTAGACAAGATACTGTCCACAAAAATTTAAAAATTCAGAGTCTTAATAGCAAGTGTCCTGAGTATAGGGTCTATGGATTTTTAAGTTATCATTCCAATCAGGAAGCCCGAAGTTTGATACATGTCAATCACCAATAAATGTTCCTCATGTGAATAAAGAAATAGAAATGAGGATGCGGTGAAGTACATACAATCATTTTCAGAGTGGGATGGGGAGAAGAAAGTAGATGCTTATGTACTACTTTAAAAATTATAAATTCAAAACTAATAGGATCCTTTATTTAAAATAGTTGTGTAAACAGAAACTTAAGTACTTAGTTACACCATATGATAATAAAATTAGAAAAAAAATAAAAAATAAATCAAACGGATTATTCAGACCCAACTAAGAAGATAAATAATTGTAATTTTCTCTCCCTACCCCCTGCTGTGCCAGGAGTATCAAGTGCTTTCTTCAACCTATCTGTCTTGTATTAGTTCTTCAGTAATTTTATATAGTGTGTTTTGATCATATTTATCACCCGCCCCCAGATTCACTCCTACCTTCCTTTCCTATATCATGTTGTGTCCTCTTTGATTTTCAACCCAAAGTAAAATTCTGTTACCCATGCAAATGCATAATCATCCATTAAATCTTGTTCAACCTTACATGGGTCACTCCCTTAAAGAACTCAGATTATTCTTCTCCCAAGAGCTATAAAGTTCCAGTATCCCCTTATCTAGTAATGCAATTATGTACCCAACTCTCCTGTCTATGATGAAGTGAAAACAAAAAAGAAAGAAAGAAAGAAAGAAAGAAAGAAAGAAAGAAAGAAAGAAAGAAAGAAATTAATTCTCTGCTAAACTGGTAGAGCTAGAAACAATCACTTTTAATGAGGTAGGGAGGACCCAGAAAGACAAACATCACATTGATTTCTCTCACTTCTGCATACTAATATTTGAATTTTCAGATAATATGTGTCTTATTTGGAATAGGCATAGTCATCAGGAGTTAGGACAGGGGCTTTGGAAGAAGTGGAGAAAAAAGTAGTATGAAGGGACAAATAGGAACAATGGAGCAGGGAGGTTTATTTATTCTTTTGAAACAGGGTCTCTCACTGAATCTAGAGATCACAGATTCAGCTAAGCTGACTGCCTAGTGAGTCCAAGGAAGCCTCTTTTCTCTGCAGTTCAAACATCAAAATCACATATGCTCAGCACATGAAAACTTTTGAGTACTGAGTGTCCAAATTCAGGCCCTCATTTTGCGTAACAAGTATTTTATCAGCTGAGCTATCTCCTTAGCAACTTCCATAATTTATAGGGACCTACAAGACAAAGGTTAAAGATTTAAAATTTGAGACATCTTGAAAAGACCTCTTGCAGGTGGGGTGGGAGTAATTATTCATCTCCAGCTTTCCTCCCCTATCTCTGTTCCTTACTACAAAGACACTTGTGGCTGTTGCTTATGCTGCAGCTGCTGTCAGTATAGTGGTGTACTGGCTGGTTTTGTGAGTCAACTGGGCACAAGCTGGAGTTATCATAGAAAGGAGCCTCCCTGAAGAAATGCATCCATGAGATCCAGCTGTAAGGCATTTTCTGAATTAGTGATAGAGGTTGGGAGAGCCCATTGTAAGTGGTGCCATCACTGGGCTGGTAGTCTTCGGTTCTATAAGAAAACAAGCTGATCAAGCCAGGGGAAACAAGCCAGTAAGTAACATCCCTCTATGACCTCTGCATCACCTCTTGCTTCCTGAAATGCTTGAGTTCCACTCCTGACTTCCTTTGGTAATGAACAGCAATGTGGAAATGCAAGCTGAATAAACCCTTTCCTGCCTATCTTGCTTCTTGGTCATGATGTTTTGTGCAAGAATAGAAACCCTGACTAAGACAAATGGTTATTTCCAAGTTGAAAGGTGATGAAAACCACAGTAAGTATTCCATTTTGAATATTCTGAACAGTTTAAAGTAAGGTCTCAGAGCTGTTCCAACTGATAAGTATAAACCCCAACCATTTGACCAAGCAGAGTTCTTCATTTGTAGGTTCTTTCTTTTCATACATATACCTCAGAAAACTTTTCTGAGTTAGGATCTTTTTGCATTTTGCATTTTCTTTGATTGTTGTGTCCATGTTTTCTATGGAATCTTCTGCACCTGAGATTCTCTCTTCCATCTCTTGTATTCCTTTGCTGATGCTCACATCTATGATTCCTGATTTCTTTCCTAGGATTTCTAGCTCCAGAGTTGTCTCCCTTTGTGATTTCTTTATTGTTTCTGCTTCCATTTTTAGATCCTGGATGGTTTTGTTCAATTCTGTCACCTTTTTGGTAGTGGTTTCCTATAAGTCTTTAAGGGATTTTTGGGTTTCCTCTTTAAGGGCTTCTAACTCAAAACTCAGATCCCTTTGCTGCCAAGTTCCGCTCAGATCGGCCTCCAACATTCAAAATGAAATCTAAAACTTGACTCTTAAACCATGTGCCTCTTAATCTCCTAAACCTAATCTGAGTTTGTTACTTTATGAAATTCTGAAACATCTTGTACCCCACCTTATCTCTTCTCATTTCTTATGCATGTTTGATTTCATATTCATGCTACTTTTTCTACACAAATGTATTAATCTAGCACCCTCCACTATGTGCCAGAAAAGAAATAGGATAAAAAGCAAGAAAGAGCATCTTCTTGTTCCATTTATAGTGTATTGGTCAGAGATTTACATAGCAAAGGACAGAACCAACTTCAAAAAGTCCTTTGATTATCTGGCTTCTGGCAATCGCAAGACAGCTGCCTTGTGATTAAACACCTTCTCCAGTCACACCTTCGCCATTCAGCCACCTCATAAGGATGTGTTTTATTTTTAATTAAGGCATACTTGTGGGATTTTAATGTGACATTTGCATACATACATACATACATACATACATACATACATACATACAATGTTTGTTGATCAAATCTATTCACCATTCTGTTACCCTGACTCCTCTCTCCCCTGTAACTTTTTACTATCCCTAAATAACTACTCTTGATCTTTTCATGTTACATTAATTTTAGTTTTGATGTATGAGAGCAAATACAGGATACTAGTCTTTCTATATCTATCTAGTTTAATCTACTTAGATTATTTTCCAAAGCCATCAATTTTGCTGCAGATTAAGATATATGACTCTTTTTATGGCCAGACATTTCCCTATATTTTCCTTTACATTCACCTGCTAACAGACACCTGGGCTGATTTTGTACCTCAGCTATTGTGGTTAATGCTATAATAAACATGGCCATAAAGATGACCCCTCTGTGCTCTCACTTTCTTTTCTCTAGGTGTTTTTCAAGGTGATGTAGCTGGATATTTTTAGCAAGGAAAAAATATATATACATATATACATATATACATACTTACATATACGTATATATGTGTATATATACATATATACATATACATATATATGCAAAGTGCATGTTAAATTCATGATCCCCCTATCTTTACCTCCAAAGTGCTGAAATTATGTATACCATTTCTTCTTGCTTTTCTACTTGTTTGTCTTTATATTTTACTGTCTGTCTAATACTAGCCAATCTTTTCATTTTCTTCATTTTTAAATCTTTTATAAATAATTTTTATGTGTTTCACATTTACTTATTTATTTAGAGAGAACATGCACATAACTTTATGCACATGTGTGGAAGTTAGAGGACTACTTGAAGAAACCAGTTCTGTCTTTTCACCATGTGGGTCTTAAGGATCAAATTCAGGTCATCAGACATGGTAGCAAGTACCTTTATGCAGAAAGGAAACTCACTAACCCATTTAAAATTTTTTATCAATATACATTTATTTTTAAGTAATGAGTTTTTCTATTAATATTTTTATTCAATCATATTTTATACTTTAACTACATAACCAGGGTAAGATAGTATTTCACTATAGTTTTGTCTTACTTTTTCCTGAGAGCTAATAGTTTTGAGCATTTTTTCCTTCTTTTTTGGGCTGCTTTATAATTTAGTTCACCTTCATAATACGCGTTCTACTTGTATTGCTAAGTATTTGCAATGCAATGTTTGTTTATAATATGTGTACCTACAAAGAAACTTCTTGGCTGATCATTAATTCTTGGATATCATTTTCTTCTGGATTTCATTAGTTCATCTCTTAGTTCTTCCTTCAAAACCTTTGACTGGAGTCTGGAAATATATGGCTCAGTGGGTAGAACACTTGCTGTGAAAGCAAGAGAACAGGAATTCACATCCCCAGTTCCCACATCAAAGCTGGGTATGACTGGACATGCCTGTAACATGAGGGTAAAGACAAGGAGGATCCTGGGACCACAGTGCCAGGCCAACTTAGACGAAATGGGAACATCTAGGGTTAGTAAGGAATGCTGTCTCAACAAACAAACAAGCAAACAAAGGGTGGAGAAGGGAGCAATAGACGAAAACATTCAGTGTCTTCCATTGACTCCACAATCATGTACTTACCACATGCATGCATATACCTTGCACACCAACCACATACTCACACACACACACACACACACACACACACACACACACACACACTCATACACACACACACACACACACACACTCACATACACACACATAATTAATAAAAAAAAATGAAATCTTTCCAATCTTTCTTCCATAATGTTCCCACCTATAAAATGATATACAGACAAGTAACATTATATGGTCTGAGCAAAGTTTACTTATATGTTTAGGAATATATTTTTAAAATATGTGTAACAACAATCAGGAAAAAAAGAAGCCATATACCACGAATCTAAGAAAAAAGTGGGGATGGGAAGGAGAATAAATGAGTGGGCTTTAAGAAAGGGAATAGAAAGTGTAAAATACTGTTATTATAGTTTAAGTTCAAAAAACAAAAAGTTAAGTAAAAAAGAAAATAAATCCATGAATTATTCATTTTCTCAATATTTGTGTGAAATGGGAATATTCAGAAGATTCTGTATTTAATATTTGAAGCATAAGAAAATATAAACACTAAGCAAAAGTTCAAGGTACTGTAATTAGCTCAGACAAGAACTGGATAGTTAATTTGTTTTACCCTCACAACCTATCTTTATAATGTTCCTTAACTTCTACTTTTAATTCTTTCAAAAGAGTTAAACACATGGAACCACAAAACCACACCAGTGCATCTGAATTCATCCTCTTGGGACTTTCAGAAAAGCCAGATCATGACCCTGTCCTCTTTTCTCTGTTCCTCTGCATGTACATGATCACAGTGGTGGGGAACTTGTTGATCATTCTTGCCATCAGCTTTGACTCTCACCTCCATACCCCTATGTATTTCTTCCTGGCCAATCTCTCCTTGGTTGATTTCTGTCTGGCTACCAACACTGTCCCCAAGATGCTGGTGAATATTCAAACTAGGAACAAATCTATCTCTTATCCTTGTTGTCTGACCCAGATGTACTTTTTCCATTTTTTTGGCATCATGGACAGTGTCTTAATAGCTGTGATGGCTTACGACCGGTTTGTGGCCATTTGTCACCCATTACATTATTCTACTATCATGAGTCCACGGCTCTGTGGCCTGCTGGTTGGTGTCCCATGGGTATATTCCTGCTTCATCTCCCTCACTCACATCCTCCTCATGGCCCGTCTGGTATTCTGTGGCAAAAATGAGCTCCCCCACTACTTCTGTGACCTCACCCCACTTCTCCGACTTTCCTGCACAGACACAACAGTAAACAAGATCTTTGTGCTCATTGTGGCAGGAATGGTGATAGCCACACCTTTTGTCTGCATCCTGGCCTCCTATGCTCGAATCATCGTGGCCATCATGAAGGTCCCCTCTGCAGGTGGCAGAAAGAAAGCCTTTTCTACCTGTAGCTCCCACCTCTCTGTAGTAGCCCTTTTCTATGGTACCACCATTGGAGTCTATCTGTGTCCTTCCTCTGTCCGCACAGCTGTGAAGGAGAAGGCTTCTGCAGTAATGTACACAGCAGTCACCCCCATGCTGAACCCCTTTATCTATAGCCTGAGGAACAGAGACCTGAAGGGAGCCCTAAAGAAGATCATTAACCGAAAGATCAGCACATCCTCCTGATCATCAATCAGAATGTTGTGGAATTTCAAGGCAGCAGAACGTAAAGACCCGAGTTCTTCAATTAAGTTGGAGCTTATTGCAATGAAAGAATAACTAATTCAAATTCTGAGTTACAGAAACCCAAATGGCAATTTCTATATGGCCTTTTAACCATTGTCCCATTCCAGTTATGGGTTTGTTTGTTTGTTTGTTTGTTTGTTTGTTTTTGGTCAGTTTGGCAGAGCCTGGGATCACCTGGGAAGATGAAGAATCTCAACTGGAAAATTGCCTGGTTCCAATTGGTCTGGGGGCTTATTATGGAGAATTAACTTAATTACTAATTGATGTAAGAAAGCCCAGCCCATGTTGCTTGGTACCATCCATAGGCCTGTGATCCTGGGCTGTGTAAAGAAGCCAGGTAAACACTATAAAAATGCAGGCTTCCAGCAAGCCAACAGGGCCCTCTATTGTTGCTTCAAGTTTGTACTGAACTTCTTTCTTGGTGTCCTTTCAAGATTGACAATAACCTTTAAACCAAATTAGATTCTTTCCTCCAGTAAATGTGTTTTGTCAAAGTGTTTTCTCACAGTAAGAGAAAAGGTAATTAGAAGATTCTCCAAATATGGCACCTGGTAAATAATTCTAACTATGTCTCACATTGTCCTCGCAGAAAAATAAGGCTATCATTATAGATTGGATTTTTCCTACATCAGTATCCTTTTAACAAATAGAAAATGCAATCATGTGTTGCTTAACAATAATATCTTATGAGAAATGTATCATCTGATGATTTTAGCATTGTAGAGATATGATATTGTATTCACATAAACTTAGTATAAGTACATAACTCAAGTCAATGTTTTTATTAATTATATTTGTTTTAGATAGTCTCATATATTTCCACATCATATACCAACAATTCTTATCTCCAACCTTCCTATCACTCCTGAGAAAGCCCTGATCCTCTACACAGATCTGTCTTACACGTTCATGTAAGACATTTTTCTGTAACCCAAGGCCATCTATATGCCTACTGGATCAAAGCTATCTGTTGATGCCTGATGGGTTGACAGCAGGTACACAAATGAAAACAAGTGTTCCCTCTCTCTCAGAGACTATCAATAGCCAGTGATTCTAAGACAAAAGGTTGCACATACTAAGTCCCTCTCCATTGAGTTATTATTAATAAGGTTATTCTTGTGTGTACATTCAGTGAATATAACTACAATCAGTATGAGTTAATAATAGTAATCGTTATATCTAGTCCATAAAATGATTGTTCATAGATGCACTCCTTATCCTCCAAATCTTACATACTTGCCACCACCTCTCTTCTGCAATGTTCCCTGAGCTTACATAAATGTCTTCTTTAATACCAAGCATACAAACTTTCCTAATTTTTCCATCTTGGACTGCTTACAGTAATAACCCCATGAATATCTTCATTCACTGCCATTATTTTAGGAAGACTCTTCTCTTACCAAAGATGGAAGCAGACTTTGTCTATAATGTATAAGCATAGGTATTCAGAAGGTATGTTTGTCAATTTCTCAACATAGCATCTTGATCATTTAGAGGGGTCTGAAGATGTAGTTCATTAAGTTGCATGCTTGATTATTATGCACCATGCCTTGGGCTCCAACACAGTATGACATAAAGAGATAGAGATAGACATGAATAATAAAACATATCATTACATTATAGACATTCTTTATATCATAGTAAAAGAGAGAGAGAGAGAGAGAGAGAGAGAGAGAGAGAGAGAGAGAGAGAGAGAGAGAGAGAGAGAGGAGAGAGAGATCCTTAAAACAGAAATAAGGACAGGGGAAGTGGTACTTGGTAAATAAAGCACTAGCTGCACAAACTTAAGGACCAGTATTTGGATTCCTCAGAACTGAAATGGCAACACCCATCTGTAATCGCAGTATATCTGCAGCAATATGGAAGCTAGAGACAAAAGTATCTCCACAAGCTCACTAGGCAGCCAGCCTGTGATATGCAGCAATTTAACAACAAGGGACCCTGTCTTAAACAAGGTGTGAAATGATGACCAACATTCTGTTCTCACATGCTTACTGTGCATACATGTGCCCTTCCTCATTCACATGTATTTATATATACACACATGCACATACACACACGTAAACATCATCATCATCACCATCATACACATACACACAGCAAAGGAGAAATGTAAAATAGCAATAAAAAGAATAAATATAGAAATCAGTAACATGGACACTAATTAAGATTGACAAGATTCTGTACTGAGTGCAATGTACTGTTGTATACCATTTTCCTCTTTAGATCACTAAGATAATACTATCTTATCCTAACTCTATTTTATGTCCTACTGAACAAAACTCGGCCTTTCATCCATCAGTAGCCATATCCAACACGGCAGTGATTTTGAGATAGAACCTGACCTTGACCATGGTTGAAACAGATATATTAATCACAATAATTAATATTTGTGCAAACTTAGCTAAAATAACTAGAGGACACATAAATTATAAATAATTCTCATAATTCTCATATGGTATCTGGGAAATAGTGCTATGCTCAAAAAAAAAAAAAGAAAAAACAAAAACAAAAAAAACAACAACAACAAAAAAAGAAAACCAGATGTTACAAGGTTACTTCAAGCCCTTCACTGATGTAAATCCCCCAACACTGATGTAATTGTGTGATGTAATTGTGTGTGAGTGGGGGGGGGGGGCTTTGAAAACACTTTATTCCTGGGTTCTGGGACCAAAAGAGATTTTGGAGGCATTAGCCTATTGTTAGTTTATCAATTATTAAAGGACCTGTTTTCTCTTAATTGGCTTAATCAGCATGGTTGCTAATAATTGTCCCAAGTGGACTGTTTCACACTGAACTGAAATATTCCCACAAGGAAAGAGTGAAAGCTCATGAGGCTTGGGAACTAAACAAACTTCACAGGTCTAAGAAAGTGGAAACTTATGAGGTTCATGGAGACCCTTTTCCAAGGATATAGAAAGAGAAAATAACTGCTGGAAAAGGAGACCAGTCATCCTTGCTACCAAGAGGAGATTCTCTAACCTGTCTAGGTGCCTAAAGTCATACAGAGAGCTCTGGGATTTTTGTTTCCATGACTTGTCACTCTTGCTGGGGTGGGCTTTGATGCACAGCTGTTTCAAGTCATCTCTCCTCCTATACATAACCGCAATAAAAACTCATTGGCTCATTGGATTTGATCATTGGTGCAATCATTACTTTGATCTCAGTTCCCTATTGAGGATCAGTGGGTACGTGTGTTGTATATCCTCAAGAAAAGTCTCACTCACTATGTATTGCTGCACTTTTATATGACTGGCAGGATTTGATTTTGTTTAATTATGAGTGATATGTTGCACTCTGAAGTTATACCTAGTTTACAGAAAGAGTTCAGCTGCATTATGAGTTTATAGTTCCACTGTCATATACTCTTTGCCTGTCTCTCTTTATTAAGTTCCATTATGCAATGGGTATTTATCTTTATTCCCATAGGTTTGAAATTACTTCAGCCTTGGCCAGAGAAGGTTCTTTTTGCAGTGGATAGTGGTTAAGGCAGACATACACATATACACATCATTGAAATAAAACACCAATGCTGGAGTTCAGCTCCAGCCTGGAGATTATTAATTGGTACTGAAGCAGGACACAGAGTTGGATGAAGGTTAAAGACTGATGATCTGGCCTTATAATCTTACTATTTGTGCTATAAGTTCTGATTTCCTTTATCTTACTATTTTGTACTTTAATAAGTGCTAGTTTCTTAGTATTCTATGGCTATATGCCAGCGATTTCTAGTAATAAAGCCCTTCTGTTAGTATCAGGGATTTAGGATACAAAGCCTAGTTACCAGGCTCAAATGCCCCTCAGTGGCCAGGAAAGAGGCATGGAACTCATTAACTCTTTGTGAACCAGAGAGAAAAGAAAAAAAGAGAAAGAAAATATCTTCCCCAAGCACCTCACACAGACACACACATACATTCATGCACACACACACACACACACACACACATTTTGCTCATGCCTGGCCACCTGACCACCTGTCTTATCATTCACAAGTGTTGTGCATATCTGTATATATGCACCTATACTTACATATGCATATATACATTTGGTAGATGGAACAGAAGTTCCAATGAGCAAGCATCAATACAGAAATAAAACCTCACTTATTCTGCACGAAAAGGAAGCTCCATCGTTTATTGCTGAAAAAAAGAAAAAACTTCTCCCTTATTGTTCTTCATTCTTATACTTTTACACAATAATTGATCACATAATTTTTCAAGAATCTTTATATTCCATAACTTCATAGAAAGTTTAAGACACTAATTCGTCATAAAACGATAGAGAAGTACAGCAGAAATATTTGCATATGTTTCCATTAAGACTTGTACCTGAAAAAAAATTCATTATCTGTTATGAGCTCCATAAGTTCATTAAAAGTTTAAAACAATGATTCTTATGTCATAGCACAGTTTTGCCAGGAGACAAATCATTTGTCCAGTGTCTTATTATTTTGAAGTTCTATATAGATAAGCCAGTCAATATTTTATTTTCTCTTCTTGCACCTACAATAGATTGTCCATACCCAGTTTACAAACTTTAGTTATCACATAATGGCTTCACAGCTAACATAGGACAAATGTTTTCCCTGAGTATAAATTTGTTCCAAGCCTGCTTTCTTATCCTAGCATCATTAGCCCATTATACATGAAGTTTTATTGAGCTCCAACTGCAGCTTTCATACTATAGAGAGCTCAAAATCACTTGTATAAATTTAGGAATTCTATAGAATCACTTTAGGAATTATGAAATCATCAATTTGTCTACATAGCATTATATATGAAAGTACATTTTTAGTGATCTTCAGAAAATATGCCCAATAGGGTGGGCTAATGTTCAGGAATCATTAGACTATGTAATAGTGATGGAAAAGCTATAAAAATAATAAGAAGCAATCCTGGAAGGAAGTCTTGTGGAGCCTACCTCAGAGCTCTCCCATTGTAGACCATGAAAGGCCATCTTGAGAAAAACTCACTTGCTTTCCTTAGTCTTTCTTAAATCACTTCTGACAAAATAAAATCTTTAGTTTAAATGAAAATAGGTTGACAATATGGATCAGTGGTTAAAACCCCTTTCATAGGAAGCCTGGAAACCTTAATTTAATCATCAAAATCCATGTTTAAAAATCCAGGTACAATAGCACACAGTTACAGTTCCAGCACTACTGAGCAAGATGGAAGGCAGAGACAGGAGTATCACATGAAATGCCAGATGTCCACAAAGCATGGCAGAAATAGCAGAAATCCTGCCTCAACAAGCTGAAAAGAGAATTGATTCCCAAGAAGTCCTTAACATATATGATTACATGTATGCATCCCTCCCCTGACACTATAATTATTATAATAATAATGCACAAGATAAAAATTATTTAAAAAACAGCTTAAACCTACACAGGCCCAAATTTTAGAAAGTAAAAGCAGAGTAGAAGTTCAGAGCCACCCTTCTTTACTGTATAGTAATTTCAAGTCCAACCCAAATTACAAGATAACCTGTTTCAAAAAAAGTAAAGCAAAACAAAACAAACAACAACAATAAAATCAACCTAAGATATTGACCCATGAAGAAGTTGATAGATTTTTTTTTCTTTTACTAAGAACTTGACACGAAGGGTCTAGGGACACAAATCTAACACCAAGTCAGCCTGTGCAAAAAATACATAACCCTCCCATGTATCCTAAATGACTAGAATGAGATGTGTGAAAGAAAACTTGTAGAAGAATCAAGTAATAAAAATACTAGATTCAGGTGCCACACTGAAGGAACGAGGATTCCCCCTCTATATCTGCAGTGTCAGTCAGCTAAGTCTGAATTATTAAAAGCGGAAGTAGAGGCATATCTATATCACTATGTAGGCTTCTGGAGTAGGTGTCAGTTACTTCTGTTGCTGTGACAAATGCACAAGGTCTACTTAATGCAGAGAAGGCTTATCTTGGCTCACATTTCAAGTGTACAGTCTCTGACATCAGGTAAGTCATTTCAGGAGGAGCTTGAGGTAGCTGTCACAGTAAGAAAGCTGGCAGCAGCAGCGAGTGTTTGGACTTAGCACACTTTTCTCTTTGGAGCAACATTTTTCCACCTCAGATAATCTAGTCCAGATAATCTTTCACAGATCTCCCAGAAAGCATGATTCTTAGGTGATTCTAAATTCTGTTAAGTGGACAATATAAATCATTACAGTGTTGCAGAAAATGATCAAGTGTACCAGTACCCAAGGCTGAAAGCTAGGAAGTAGTTTTATTGTGCTCACACACAGATCTATAGAACATTGATTTAAAAACTAAGACAATCCCCAAGTTCAGTTATACAGAGTGATGTATACCCTTTCTGTCTCCTTGCTAGCCCCACAAAAAAAAATCCTGTTTAAAAAGGGAGTTGATTTGCCTCTAGGGTTCCATGTTACAGTCCACCATTGTGGAAAAGTCAGGACAGAACTCTTACCTACAATCTTGACCTACAATCAAGAGCAGAGAAAATAAATACATAGATCGTTTTCAAGACCTTGTGCACAGAGAATGGTGCTACCCACAATGGACTGGTGTGTGTGTGTGTGTGTGTGTGTGTGTGTGTGTGTGTGTGTGTGTGTGGTGTATGTATGTGTGTGTAAATTAACAATCAAGAAAATCCCTCCATGACATGCCCACAGGATACTCAATTAAGGCACTTTTCAGGTGATTCTGGGTCATTTAATACAGACAGTTAAAAACTTGCATATGCCAGGAATATTTTGCTGACATGACCCTGATATAGCTGTCTCTTGTGAGGCTATGCCAGTGCCTGGCAAATACAGAAGGGGATGCTCACAGTCATCTATTGGATGGAACACAGGGCCCCCAATGGAGGAGCTAGAGAAAGTACCCAAGGAGCTGAAGGGGTCTGTAACCCTATAGGAGGGACAACAATATGAACTAACCAGTACCCCCCAGAGCTCGTGTCTCTAGCTGCATATGTAGCAGAAGTTGGCCTAATTGGCCATCATTTGGAGGAGAGGCCTTTGGTCTTGCAAACTATTTATATGCCCCAGTACAGGGGAACGCCAGGGCCAGGAATGGGAGAGGGTGGATTGGGGAGCAGGGCAGGGGAAGGGTATAGGGGACTTTCGGGATAGCATTGGAATTGTAAATGAAGAAAATATCTAATAAAAAATTAAAAATTAAAAATAAAAGATAAAAGATAAAATAAAGAGAAACCTAACAGTCAGACTTTCCACACTTGTGAAAGAAGAAATGCTATAGGAGATAGTAAATTTCCTTGGGATTTTTACCAGCTATAGATTCTCTAATTCTGCTTTAATAAATAAAAAAACACAACTCAACTCTCAACTAGAGGGTGTGTGTGTGTGTGTGTTAGAACTCCCATATCAAATTCCATTTGTTAGCATCAATACATTTTTATTCATTTAATCATTCAACAAACATGTATTCCACCAGCTCTTACTCTAGGCAGTGGAATTGTTAATGGGGGTGATACAAAGCTGTTTCTTATATCTATAAAAGGGGTAGCTCTGGGGAAATCAAGGACAGAATGATGAAACTTTTCTGCGTGCTGATTGCAAAACATTAACTTTGTATTTATATGTTGTTCATGTTGCCTGGATTCTGCAAGTGCCTATAAAAGATAAAATGATAAAAATGGTATAGTTATATCAAAAAATCAGTTTTACTTATAGTGATTTTCAAAACTACAATTCCAGATATTTCTTAAATCACAGATGGTGATACATAGACACCAGCACCCAGGAAGCAGAAGCAGAAAGATCTCTGTCTGTTCAAGGATAGTCTATGTAGAGAGTTCCAAGCCAAACAGGATAACATACTAAAATCTCTCAGGGAATTGGTGTCTATCACACACACACACACACACACACACACACACACACACACACAGAGAGAGAGAGAGAGAGAGAGAGAGAGAGAGAGAGAGAGGGAGAGAGAGAGAGAGAGACATAAACACCAAACAATCTAATTGAAAATTGGGTTATGAAACTAAAGACAACAGTCTCAGAAGAAGAAATACAAATGGCTAAGAAAATTTTTAAAAAATGTTATACATCCTTACCTAGGAAGAAAATATAGAATTTAAAATACCTTGATATCTCATCAGATCCTAATCAGAATGGCTAAGAGCCAAATCAAAAATGACAAAAAGAAATTGAAAAAAAATGCTAGTGTCGATGAGGAGAAAGTGAAACATTTATTTGCTATTTGTAGAAGTGTAAATTGGCACAGCAACTCTGGAAATTAGTGTAGAAGTTCTTCTTGAATATTTTCTCTCATTTGTAGAAATTTCTTAATACAAATATTTATAAAAACATGTAGCACACCCAAGCTTCGGGGAATATTGTGGAAGAGGGAGCCCCCACCCCCCAAAAATGTAAGGGACAAAAGATAGGCAGAAGAAATTTGAGATGCTCTGTTCAGGGCATAACAAGGCCAATACAGCCCTGTCCTCACAGCAGCTATGGATGCCTGCAGTAGGCATGCCCCAGAGAGAGGCCTTCCTTCCACTTGCTGCTAATTGATTCTTGAAGAGGGACAACCATTGTTTTCAATTGTGTAGGCACTAAAGAACCCACCTGATTCCAATGGATAGCTTCAAGCCCACAGTCACATAAAACAGTTTGAAGCCTCTTGTGGCACATAAAACCATGAACAAGTTAACTTGCTGTGCAGTCTCTTTGTTAAATATCTAGCCATGACTCAGGGTCATGTGACAGACAACTCTTTTAATGGTTGAGGGTCTCTGTTAAGACAGATCTTAACAAAGCTGCAAATGTAGCAACAAAGGAAGCATTTCTTTGAAGGAGGCAGTGTTCCAAGAATAGAAAACAAAACATGCACCATGAGGAACAATTGACATTTAAATTTACAAATTACTGGCTAGGGGAGATGTGTGCTTGGGGATTTGCTCTGTGTGTGTGTGCATGTGTGTGATGTATGTGTCGACATGTAGTGTGGTGTCATGCATCTGCATGTGTGTTTGCTGTCTAAGGTCAAGTGTACATCTGTGTTGTGCTGTGTGTGTGCTTTGTGAGAGTGTGTGTGTTTGTGGTCTTTAGTCTGTAAACAAATATCCCATTAAACAAGCATATGACTTAGGTTTTTTTTCTTTTCTTTTCTTGTGTGTGTAAGGGGTAAGTTCCCATAGGACCCCCAGCTTGCTGTCAGGAATCATCTTCCATAGCTCTTGCATCTTATTCATTAAGGCAAATTCTCCCAACCAAAATCAGGGGTGACCAATACAGCTATCCCCTTGTCCAGTCTTCACTTGCAGAGGCTAGAATTACTGGTAGGCAGCCATCAGAGCTACATGTAACAAAACACAGCATGAGAAACAAAAGCCCAGTAATTGAGTAAGAAGGCACATGCTATATAAACTATGCTTGAAACATAAATCTTGAGCATCTGTCCTTACCCACCTCTTTAGCCCACTTCTATTCTGAAGAGCCCATTTCTCTTTCATAAAAATCGGTATTTCTGTCACAATCTGTGTATCCCTTGGCCTATACAATATTCTCTGATTTTAAAAATCCTGGAATTCTCAGTGGATGCCCTCTGGATTCCAATCCATTTTTATAAGACTTTGCAGAGAATTTCATGCTTATGAACATTTGAGCTTTGATTTGTATGCGTCCAAGATATTTACTCGAGATTGTTGTAATTCCAAATATAAACACACGGGAGCAGCACAAACACATTTTTTAGAAGTCTCAAGCCCTGCAAATTCTTGTGCCCAAATTCACCTATCTTTGTGCATAGCTTCATTGCTGTGTTGCTCGGATGTTTTGTTGTTGTTGTTGTTGTTGTTGTTGTTGTTGTTGTTGTTTCACTACCAGGAGTCACACAGATTCAAGCCAGCTGGGGTTCCAGTGCTAAGAGTATGGAGTAGACATGGGCACCCTGTCCTAAGAAGCTGTCTACAATTGGAACCTACTTGCAAAGGAAAAACTATTCTTCTCCAGTGGCGTTTCATTGGGTATAGTAACTTCACTTCAGGGCAGGCCACACACCCAGACAGTTGGTCAACACAAAATAAACTTGTTGTCTTGTATTAGGAATTTTTTTCTTCTTGGTCTTCTGAGTACATATATATTTTTTTCTGATTGTATGCTTTTATGGTGTGTGTGTGTGTGTGTGTGTGTGTGTGTGTGTGTGTGTGTGACAGAGAGGGGGAGGGAAGTGGCTTGAACAAGTTATTCTTTAGTTACAGAGTCCTAAAGGGGAGGGCCAGAAGATGAGAAGAAAAAGACGTAAAACCTAGGGCCAGGAGATATTGCACAAACAAGTTTATTAGAAATACAGCGTTTTACATACTACCTGCAAAGCGACAGAGAATGAGACAGATTCACAGGAAAGCTATCACATACATGCTGGAACAAAGTCTGAAGGAAGCTAATGTTGTGCAAAGGGAACACAGATATCTAAAAAGCATCACAGACCAAGCATTCAGTGGCCTTGGAATCGATAACTACAACAATTCAGGGTGGGAAGAGTTGAGTTCTCTGGCTCTGAAGGCACAACTCCCCCAGGGTTCTGGCTCTGGGCCACTACTGACTCTTTGAAACAAGTTCTGGATTAGAAAAGGAATTGCGGATCTTCTCCATAAATTAAGGCTTCAGGGAAAACCTCAGGACAATCTAGCCTTTATCATGTAAATTTGTGTGTGTGTGGGGGGGGCGTCTATTTGTTTGTAGTTTGTTTTTTGTTTTTGTTTTAACAGAGAAAAACAAAAGTACATGAAGTTTGGTTTAGGTTTATCCTTCTCTGTGTCTCTCTGTCTCTCCGTATCTGTGTCTCTGTTTCTCCTCTGTGTGTGTCTGCCTCTCTGTCTCTGTCTCTGTGAGGGATGGTTGTGTGTGTGTATGTGTGTGTGTGTGTGTGTCTTCATGGCCTGGTCATAGCCAGGTTAGTTACAGGGGCTGACTAGTAAACCTCTGTGATCCTCTTTTCTTTCTTTCCAGTATTGAAGTTCAAGAGTACCTCAAGTCAACAGACGTATCTTCCTACTCCTTCCTGTTCTGTCTTAAGAACTCAAATCCTACTAAGAAACTCACAAGACTATGGATCTTCCATTCCAGACACAGGAATGCTTCGCACAATTTGGATTATGTCAATGCAGCACTATGGGAACTTGAAGCTCAGTTTCCATAGACTGAGATCTTGCATTATTTGTTTATCTAGTCATGCTGGGCAAAATAGATAGATAGACAGACAGACAGACAGACAGACAGACAGACAGATAGATAGATAGATAGATAGATAAGTCAATATCTAGGGTAGCAAGATTGCTCAACAGATAAAGTTATATGCCTCCCTGAACCCATGACATGGAGACAACCAATCTTGAAAGGTACCCTCTGACTTCCACAATTGCACGGTTTCTTTTCCTTTAACAAATAAATAAGCAAATGTAAAATTTTAAAGAAATTAAGAGCCATGCCTGACACTGCCTGAATAGCCAGGGTGTTCAGTTATTTTATCATGTTGAGACTTGCTTTGTATCCAAGTATGTGGGCAATTTTGTAGAAAGTCCTATAAGTTGCTGAAAAGAAGATATATATTTTTGCATTGAGTTAAATATTATATATAATATTATGTAAACAATATAATAGTTTATAATTTTGTTTTGTCTGAATGTCTATTGGGGAAATAAGATACTTCTTGGCTTCCTTCAGCTCTAAACTGTCTATCTATAACTGAGAAACAGTCCTATCTTCTTAAATGCTGAGGCCAAGTATAAAAGCTGTATTTACAAATTATGGAACACTATTTCTTCCTGGAAGAGTAATTCTCACACACTATAATGCGTCATTCTATATCTAACCACTTTTGTTCCATAGTCAAAGGAGCTTCCCAGATATTCTGTCATCAACCACACAGGCTTAGGAAGTTATTCAAAATATCAAAGTGGCATCCTTGAAACTTTGCTAAACCATCCTCTAAGGATGAGTCTATGGGGTTCTGTTTCTCTACTGCTTTAACTGACTTCTCATACGAAGCTTCCAGACTCTTGTTCCTTATGCTGGAGACTCATACTTACATTTGAACATGTCTTTTAAATGTTTTATTTAATATACCCAGCTCCCTTAAAATAATGAGACTTCCTCCTATATGTAAACAGAAGAGCTCCATGTAAGCTCCCATACTTGTTCTCAACCCTCAAGAACTCCATTTGTTCTGAATACATTAGTAAGAAGATACTTTGGACATTGTAGAAGTTATCTGGATGCAAGGAATATTCATCCCTTTCATCCAAATATATATATATGTATATATATATATATATATATATTAATATTCTATTTTTTCTGTCCTCTCCCTTCAATTCTCTGAAGCCCCTTGTTGCATCTGCTAACTTACTTTGCACCAGCATTCTTGGTGGTGGGACTAGCCACTAGCCCAAAGAACTGAATCTAAAAGAAAACATTAGTCCTAGATTACTTTATCTCAGTTGCACTACAGTCTGTGGCTTCTATTCTTATCTCCCCTCTTGATCTCTACTCAAGAGAGATGGGTACCCATCATAAACAGAACTCACTAGCTCTTAAAACAGTCAGTTCCACTTACTTACCCAACTTCTGTGCACTGACTTCCAGAACTGGGTGATCTCTCAGTTTCATTTTGTAACCAAATCAGCCACTTGTAGCCCTTTAACTTCTGTACTGGCTAGTTTTGTGTCAACTTGACACAGCTGGAGTTATCACAGAGAAAGGAGCTTCAGTTGAGGAAATGCCTCCATGAGATCCAACTGTAAGGCATTTTCTTAATTAGTGATCAAGGGGGAAATTTCGGCCCTTTGTGGGTGGGACCATCTCTGGGCTGGTAGTCTTGGTTCTATAAGAAAGCAGGCTGAGCAAGCCAGGGGAAGCAAGCCAGTAATGAACATCCCTCCATGGCCTCTGCATCAGCTCCTGCTTTCTGACCTGCTTGAGTTCCAGTCCTGACTTCCTTGGTGATGAACAGCAGTATGGAAGTGTAAGCTGAATAAACCCTTTCCTCCCCAAGTGCTTCTTGGTCATGATGTTTGTGCAGGAATAGAAACCCTGACTAAGACAACTTCCTAGACACTTCTCTGAGAGGACATAACAACAGACTCACAATCAACCTAAAACAGTCCTCTTGCTGCATGAGAACAACCTGATTTATGCCTTCATGGGCCCTATAAAAATCAATTTCACCACCCACTGAGCATGAACAGCCAAATGAACCTGGCACTCTTCCCTTTCTCTTTGCTCTCAAGGTCTGACATAAAAGTCTAATGATCCAGAAACCTCAGGTGGACTAACGATCTGGGGGAGGAATTTTACATGCTCCTAACACCTACAGACTTCTAGGCTTTATGTCTATATGTCCTTGTAAGGAAGTCTGAAGTGGTATGGCCTCTCCCAAAGCATGGACTCAATGATACTGTCTGCAGGCTACTAAGATATGGGAACCCCTGACAAGAGAGCTTGATAGTAGGTACTCATCAACTAAGGAATCTCCCTACTACCAAAAAAATATCTGCCCTCTTGACAAGGCCACACCAACCTCTGGTGGTAATTACAACATTGTCACCACACAAGAACTGATCTGCAGATATAATCTTCCACCCCAAGACTCTCATCTGCCCATTAAGCTCCCCAAGACTCTTGTGCCATGCACATATGGTCCCTTTTCCCATGGTGGTAATGCTGTTCCTCATTGTCCTGAACAAAAGACAATTTGTGCCTGTTGAAGGCCTGTTGTTTTTCTTTCTTGGATTTCCTTATCACCTCAGTCAATCCTAATCTAACACCAGGCCTGTGCACATTGTAGGCATTTGAAAGGAGGGTAACTTGTGGGAAGAGGATGGTTTGGGGACATAGTGCATGCCCTCTGAAAACTCAGGGGTTATAGAAAACTAGTCTAGCTGACTAGTAAATGTTTAAAATGTATAAGAAATAAGGCCTTGTGAGAGTAAGTTAGATCATTGGGCATATCCTTCAAAAAAAAAAAAACATATTGGGAATTTAATGCTCTTGCTCTTCTTCTTGCTCTTGTGCTCTCTCACTCTATCTCCCCACCCTCCCCTTTCCACATCCTTCAGTAGATCTGATCATCTGAGACAGACACTAAAAAACAAATAATAAGGTAACATAAACTGCATAGATAGCACACAGGCTCACCACCCAACTGTATGATTCCCATCCACAAAGGATGAATGAAAAATTAATACTATTCAGAACAGCACACGATTTAAAATTTATCAATTGCATATTTCCCCCATTTTCTTGTAATGTTTTGGTCTGAAGTTAATGCAGGTCTCTGAAATTATGAATTGGGACATGAACAGTGTATTACATGGATGTTACATTTTATATCTAATGCTTTTCAATGACAACTGAAATACATTTTAAAATTAATTTTAGTTATCTATTCATACTTCTTAAGTATGAATCCTAGAATATTTTAAGAACAAATGAGTTAGGTATGTTCTATTAGACAGTACTGAATTAGGTATTGCTCAACTATTTTATAAATTGGAGTATGTTATGGAAAGATAGATATTAGATAAAAAGAATGTTAAAATAGTTGTTACAAACACTGAATACAACTCCCAGAAGCACATATGCTTATGTGTGTGTGTGTGCGCGCGCACACACACACACACACACACACACAAACACACAATATTTTGTAAAAATTTTTATGGTATATTCTCATTGTGTATGTTATAATTTTATAAACAATATTTTCATACAGTTATGTATTGTATATTGTGAAAATTCCCTCGCCACAACACTCCATCTCTCACTTTTAATGACAATCCATTTTGATTACCTTTCTTCATTTCTCTAGACTAGTGGCTCTCAACATTCTTAATGCTGTAACCCTTTAATTCAGTTCCTCTTGTGGTAACCCCCAACCATAAAATTATTTTTGTTGCTACTTTGTAACTGTAATTGTGTTACTATTATAAATTATAATATAAATATCTGTGTTTTCCAATGGTCTTAGGTGACCCCTGTGAAATAGTCATTCAACCCCACACAGGTATCACAACCCAGCATGTGAATCACTGTTCTAGGGGGGTTATTTCTTTAGTTTTTAGATTCCATGAATAGAAATGACAACATACCATAACTATCTTTCTGGGTCTGGCTTATTTCACTTTACTTATTTCCTCAAAGTTCACCCATGTCAAACAACAAAGAGGATATATGAGCAACAGCTTTGGGGGAGGAGTTTCTTGTTCTATGTGTAAAATTCAAAGCAATGTGACTAAAAACAGAAAGAATTCCTGTCTAGTGAGGAGACAGATACCAAGCAAGCAAACATATAAGCATAGTTTCTTTAGATATTACTAACTATGAAGAAAGTAATGAAAAATGAGACAAGGTAGTGACTCATCAACATAGGAGGCACAGAGGGAACATGGTGTAGTCAGGGATACACACAAAATGGAATGTGATCACATTACAAAGATTTGAAACCGGTGAAACACCTGGATGAGACTATTGCTGAAAATAGACAGCTCAAAGTTCCTGGTAGCTGTGTGTTCTGGTAGCTAATATGATTGAAAAGCAGACAACAGGGTCCTATGGGCCTACCTTCCCTGCCACAGAAAAGTTTGCCTCTAGGGAGTGCTCTGGTCCCTGGAACTCAGGGGAGATCTCCATTTCCTCTCTCGTGTCTCTCTAAGGCAGGACCACTCAGGAGAGCACAGGCCACAGAAGCAGAAGAGCTTCTGGAACAAGGTCCTATGGGTCTACATCTGCAGCCAGGAGTTGGGGCTGTTCTGCTACCCTCTGTGCACTGGTCTTGCCAGGAGAGCAGGTCTCTTAGGAGTGCTGAAACTGGTTTACAGACTCATAGGAGGAACAAGCTCCAGCCAGAGACAGCAAGAACACGTAACACCAGAGATTATCAGATGGTGAAAGGCAAACACAAGAATCTTGCCAACATAAACCAAGACTACTTAGCATCATCAGAACCCAGTACTCCCACCACAGCCAGTCCTGGATAACCCAACACACTGGAAAAGCAAGACTCAGATTTAAAATCATATCTCATGATGCTGGCAGAGGATTTTAAGGACATTAATAACTCCCTTTAAAAAATACAGGAGGACACAACTAAACAGGGAGACGTCCTTAAAGAGGAAACACAAAAATCCCTTAAATAATTGCAGGATAACACAGGTAAACAGGTGCAAGCCCTTAAAGAAGAAACACAAAAATCTCTTAAAGAATTAAAGGGAAACACAACCAAACAGGTGAAGAAGGAATTGAACAAAATTACCCAGAATCTAAGAATGAAAGTAGAAACAGTAAAGACATCACAAAGGGAGACAACTCTGGAGATAGATATCCTAGGAAAGAAATCAGGAGCCATAGATGCAAGCATCATCAACAGAATACAAAGAAGGAAGAGAGAATCTCAGATGCTAAAGATTCCATGGAAAACATGGACACAACAGTCAAAGAAAATGCAAAATGCAAAAAGATCCTAACTCAAAGCATCCAGGAAATCCAGGACACAATGAGAAAACCAAACCTATGGAAATAGGTATAGATAAGAATGAAGGTTTTCATCTTAAAGTGCCAGTAAATATTCTCAACAAATTATAGAAGAAAAATTCACTAACCAAAGAAACATATGCCCATAAACATACAAGAAGCCCACAGAACTCCAAATAGATTGGATCAGAAAAGAAATTCTGTCTGACAAATGTTAAAATACCAAATGCACTAAACAAAGATAGAATATTAAAAGCAGTAAGAGAAAAATTCAAGTAGCATTTAAAGGCAGACCTATCAGAATTACATGTGACTTCTCACCAGAGACTATGTCATACAGACCCTAAGAGAACTCAAATGCCAGCCCAGGCTACTATTCCCAGCAAAACTCTCAATTACCATAGTTGGAGAAACCAAAATATACCATGACAAAACTGAATTCACATAATATCTTTCAACGAACCTAGGCCTTCAAAGGATAATAAAGGGAAAACTTCAACACAAGAAGGGAAACTATGTCCTAGAAAAAGCAAGAAAGTAATCTTTCAGCATACCTAAAAGAAGAGAGCCACATGAACAGAATCCCAACTCTAACAACAAAGATAACAAAGAAGCAACAATGATTTTTCCTTAAAACCTCTTAATATCAATGGACTCAATTCCCCAATAAAAAGACATAAATGAACAGACTGGCTAGTAAACAGGAAGCACCATTTTGCTGCATACAGGAAACCCACCTCAGAGAAAAGAGAGACACTACCTCAGAGTAAAAGGCTGGAAAACAAGTTTCCAAGCAAATATTAACAAGAAACAAGCTGGAGTAGCCATTCTAATATCGAATAAAATCGACTTTCAAACTAAACTTAAAAAAAAAAAAAAAGACAAGGAAGGACACCTCATACTCATCAAAGGTAAAATCTACCAAGATGAACTCTCCATTCTGAACATCTATGCTCCAAATGCAAGGGCATCCACATTCATTAAAGAAACTTTAGTAAAGCTCAAAGCACACATTGATATCACACAAAAATAGTGGGAGACTTCAACACCCCACTCTCATCAAAGGACAGATCCTGGAAACAGAAACTAAACAGACACACATTAAAACTAACAGAAGTTATGAAACAAATGATTTAACAAATATCTATGGAACATTTCATCCCAAAACAAAAGGATATACCTTCTTCTCAGCACATCATGGTACCTTCTCTAAAATTGACCAAATAATTAGTCACAAAACAGGCCTCAACAGATACAAAAATACTGAAATAATCCCATGCTTCCTATCAGAACACCAGGAACTAAGGCTGATCTTCAATAAGAACATAAATAATAGCCCACATAAACGTGGAAGCTAACCAACACTCTACTCAATAATCACCTGGTCAAGGAAGAAATATAGAAATTAAGGATTTCTTTAGAGTTCAAAGAAAATGAAGCCACAACATAACCAACTTTATGAGACACAATGAAAGCAGTCCTAAGAGGAAAACTCATAGTTCTGAGTGCCTCCAAAAAGAAACTGGAAAGAGCATACACTAGCAGCTTGATAGCACACCTAAAAGCTCTAGGACAAAAGGAAGCACATTTCCCAAGAGGAGTAGATGGCAGGAAGTAATCAGAGTTAGGGCTGAAATCAACCAAGTGGAAACAAAAACAACTTAAGAAAGAATCAACCAAACCAAGAGCTGATTCTTTGAGAAAACCAACAATATAGATAAACCCTTAGCCAGACTAACTAGAGAGTACAGGAACAGTATCCTAATTAACAAAATCAGAAATGAAAAGGCAGAGATAACAACAGAATCTGAGGAAATCCCCCAAAAAATCATCAGATGCTACCACAAAAGCTTATAGTCAACAAAACTGGAAAACCTCAATGAAATGGACAATTTTCTAGACAGATACCAAAGTTAAATCAGGATCATATTAACAATCTAAATAGTGCCATATCCCCTAAAGAAAAAGGAACAGTCATTAATAATCTCCCAACTCTAAAATTCCCAGGACCATATGGGTTTAGTGAAGAGGTCTACCAGATCTTCAAAGAAGACCTAATTCCAATACTCCTCAAAATATTGCACAAAATAGAAATAGAAGGTAGTCTACCCAATTTGTTCTTTGAAACCACAATTACTCTGATACATAAACCACACAAAGACCCAACAAAGAAAGAGAACTTCAGACCAATTTCCCTTATGAATAGTGACACAAAAATACTCAATAAAATCCTCACAAACCAAATCCAAGTACACGTTAAAACGATCATCCATCATGATCAAGTAGGCTTCATCCCAGGGATGCAGGGATGGTTCAATATATAGAAATCCATTGTCATCTACTATATAAACAAACTCAGAGACAAAAACCACATGATCATCTCGTTAGATGCTGAGAAAGCATTCAACAAAATCCAACACCCATTCATGATAAAAGTCTTGGAAAGACCAGGAATTCAAGGCACATAACTAAACATATTAAAAGCAGTATACAGCAAACCAGTTGCCAACATCAAACTAAATGGAGAGAAACTTGAAGCAATCCCACTAAAATCAGGGACTAGACAAGACTACCCACTCTCTCCCTACCTATTCAATATAGTACTTGAAGACCTACCCAGAGCAATTAGATAACAAAAGGAGATCAAAGGGATACAAATTGGAAAGGAAAATGTCAAAATATTACATTTTGCAGAAGATATGATAATCTACATAAGTGACTCCAAAAATTCCACCAGAGAACACCTACACCTGATAAACAACTTCAGTGAAGTAGCAGGATATAAAATTAACTCAAACAAATCAGTGGCCTTTCTCTACACAAAGGATGAACAGGTTGAGAAAGAAATTTGGGAAACAATACCCTTCACAATAGTCACAAATAATATAAAATACCTTGGTGTGATTCTAACTAAGGTACTGAAAGATCTGTATCATAAGAACTTCAAGTCTCTGAAGAAAGAAATTGTAGAAGATATCAGAAGATGGAAAGGCCTCCCACGCTCATGGATTGACAGGATTAATATAGTAAAAATGACTATCTTGCTGAAAGCAGTCTCCAGATTCAATGCAATCCCCATCAAAATTCCAACTTAATTCTTCACAGAATTAAAAAGGGCAATTTGCAAATTCATCTGGAATAACAAAAAACCTAGGATAGCAAAAACTATTCTCAACAATGTAAGAACGTCTGTTGGAATCAACATCCCTGTCCTTAAGCTGTACTACAGAGCAATTTTGAGAAAACAGCATGGCACTGGTACAGTGTTTCCATGGACCGGGCTCAGTCAGGCCCTGTCAATCCGTAGGAAATTAGGGTTCCCGGACAGGTGGGTAATGGAGTTGGTGATGAAAAGGGTGACAAACAGACACGAACTCAATGGAGTGCTGTATCTGGATGTAATTTGCCAAATTGAGCACCAGTGTTATATTACAGATGAAAAACAAGAAGGCTAGGCAAATACATTTGCCAAGGTACACTGGTTTTTACAAAAAACAAAGAAAATTCATATATAAAAAGATGGCAGGAGACAGGCCGTGTTTACAACTGAGAATAGGAGCAACCCTTAATTAAGATTAGCTAAACACAGGAGCCAGGTGAATGCTCTGAAACAATGCTAGTCTATCGTTAAACCCACCACCAGGGGTCCTTTAGTAAATACCTGATTATGCTATTCCTCTGGGCCTGTGAAAAACCTGCAACAGGGGAATTCCATCCTACTAACCCTTTCATGAATAATAATACAACCCACATATTTCCTAGGCCATTGTGTAGTCCTGTGTTTGGGTGTGACTCAGCTATTTTTCTAAGTAATTATTATGCAGACCAGCCCTGAGCTTTTCTAGCTCTGTTCTTTGTAATGCCTAATTAGTTTCACTGTCTCTACTAGAAGTGAATTTGAATGTTACTGAATAGGTAACATTCTTACTGAATTCCAAGCTCAGCGTCTATTTCAAGGAATTTCTAGGACATTGGAACACTGTCAAAGCTTAGATATATGTCAAAATCAATCCTTAAAGGCACTTATAATAAAACAATACTGAAAGAGAACACACAGATTCATACACCAGACTAATGCTGGGACAGGTTTTGAGTTTTCGTGCTATGGAAATGCAAAGGTTCCAGGAGGCTACATTTCCAGGTTTCTAAATCTGTCAAGCAGACTTCACTGAAGTGGACAGACAGGTAGATCAATGGAATAGAATTGAAGCTACAGAAATGAACCCACACAGCTATGGTCACTTGATCTTTGAGAAAGGAACCATCCAGTGGAAAAAAGACAGCATTTTCAACTAATGGCGCTGGCTCAACTGGTCATTAGCATGTAGATGAAAGCAAATCGATCTGTTCTTATATACTTGTACAAAGCTCAAGTCCAAGTGGATCAAGGAACTCCACATAAAACCAGAGACACTGAAACCTATAGAGGAGAATGTGGGTAAGAGCCTCAAACATATGGGCACAGGGGAAGAATTTCTGAACAGAACACTAATGGCTTGTGCTGTAAGATCAAGAAATGGGACCTCATAAAATTGTAAAACTTCTGTAAGGCAAAGGACACTGTCAAAAAGACAAAAAGCCAACCAACAGATTGGGATAAATCCTTACCAATCCTAAATCCAAAAGGGGGCTAATATCCAATATATACAAAGAATTCAAGAAGTTAAACTCCATAAAAACAAATAACACTATTAAAAAGGGGGGGGTGCAGAGCTAAATAAAGTCTTAGCTGAGGAATACCAAATGGCCAAGAAGCACCAAAAAAATATTCAACATCCTTAATCATCAGGAAAATGCAAATCACAACAGGCATGAGGTTTCACTTCACACCAGTCAAAACAGCTAAGATCAAAAACTCAGGTGACAGCAGAAGCTGGTAAGGATGTGGAGGTAAAAGAACACTCTGCCATTGCTGGTGGGATTGCAAGCTGGTACAACCACTCTGGAAATCAGTTTGGTGGTTCCTCAGAAAATTGGATATAGTACTACCAAAAGATTCAGCAATACCACTCCTGGGCATAAACCCAGAAGAATCTCCCACATGTCATAAGGGCATATGCTCCACTATGTTCATAGCAGCCTTATTTATAATAGCCAGAAGCTGGAGAGAACCCAGATGTCCCTCAACAGAGAAATACATACAGAAAACGTGGTACATTTACACAATGGAGTACTATGCAGCTATTAAAATCAACGAATTTGGTAATTCTTAGGCAAATGGATGCATCTGGAAGATTTCATCCTAAGTGAGGAAACCCAATCACAAAAGAATACACATGATATGCACTCACTGATAAGTGAATATTAGAACAGAAGCTCAGAATACCCAAGATACAATTTTCAAAGCACATGAGACTCAAGAAGACGGAAGACTAAAGTGTGGATACTTTGATCCTCCATAGAAGGGGGAACAAAATACCCATGGGAGGAGTTGCAGAGACAAAGTTTGGAGCAGAGACTGAAGGAATGACCAACCAGAGACTGCCCCACCTGGGGATCCATCCCATAAACAACCACCAAACCTAGACACTATCTTGGATGCCAACAAGAACTTGCTCACAGGAGCCTGATATAGCCATCTCCTGAGAGGCTCTACCAGTGCCTAGCAAATACAAAAGTGGATGCTCATAGCCATCCACTGGGTGGAGCACAGGGTCCCTTAAAAAGGAGCTAGAGAAAGTACACAAGAAGCTGAAGGGTTTTTCAGCCCCATAGAAGGAACAACAATATGAACTAACCAGTACCCCAAGAGTTCCCTGGGACTAAACCACCAATCAAAGAAAACACATGATGGGACTCATGGCTCTAGCTGCATGTGTAGCAGAGGATGGCCTAGTCAGCCATCAATGGGAGAAGAGGTCCTTGGTCCTGTGAAGGTTCTATGCCCCATTGTAGGGGAATGCCAGGGCAAGGAACTCGGAGTAGGTGGTTTGGGGAACAGGGGGAGTGGGGAGAGGATAGGGGAATTTTGGAAGGGAAAGTAGGAAAGGTGATAACATTTGAAATGTAAATAAAGAAATTAGTAAAAAAATTTTTTTAAAGAAAAATAGAGACTGAGAAAAAAGAAAAATGAAAAATAAGAGGGAATCATATTTTAGGGATTAGAACTGTGTCTTATTTCTTATCTTCAGAACTTGAAACTTTTGTAAATAAGGCGTGTTAATACATATATGGATAGGCAGTTGAATGGATGGCTGGGTAAGTAGATGCATGGATGTAGGTAAATACATGAATTGGTAAGGAGGTGGATGGATGGATAAGTAGGTGGATGAATGGATGGGTGGGTACATAGGTAGATGGACGAATAGATGGATGGATAGAAATGTGGGTGAGTGAGTAGATAAATGGATGAATGCATGGGTGTGTAGATAGATGGTGGATGAATGGGTATGTGGATGGGTAGATAGATGAATGGATGTATGCACAGATGGATGAATGTGTAGAAGAGTGGATAAATGAGTGGGGAGATGGATGGAGGGATGCATACTTGTATGAATTAGGTAGAGGCAAGAGTATCACAAGTTTGAGGATATCTTGAGCTACACAAAAAACAATTTATTGCTTGCATTTTTATTGTGCTTGCTGAAGTAACAGATACACAAATGAACATGAAAATGCAACAAATAGATGAAAACATTCTATAAAATATTTAGGAGAAATTAACAAATATTATTTTAAACAGGCTCTGGAACACTTTGGGCTAAAAAGGGGAGGACTACTTGGAGCTAGCAGGATGATTCAATATGTTGAGGTGCTGTTGCATAAGCCTGAAAACCTGATCAGATTTCAAGATTTCACAAAGCAGCAGGATAAGAGCAACTCCAGAGAGATGTCCTCTGACTTCTATATGTATGCCATGATACTCACACACCTACACTTAACAACATAAGCAAAATAAACAAGCATATATGTGTTTAAAATGATAATTTGTTTATATGGTAAATAAATTAATTCTCAAAGAAATATGTGATGATATTTAGAGAATGGGACTTTGGGGAAGTACCTGGCAGTAGATGAGGCCATGAGGATAGGTTCCTCATAATGGTTTTTGTGGATTTATAAGAGGAGGAAGAAATACTTATGCTGACAAGCTTGACTCTGTCACCTAACATGATGCTTTGTTTCATGTTAGAATACATCAAAGTGTCCCTCAACAGATGCCAGAGCCACGCACTGTGAGTTCTCTGTATTTGGAATTACGAAGCACAAAAATTCCAAAATTATTTATTTATTTATTTACTCATTCATAGACTGTGTCTCACTATGTATTTCTAGGTAGTCTGGAACTTGTTGGAAGCAGGCTGACCTCATACTCTCAGAGATCCTTTGCCTCATGGTTGCTGAGGTTAAAGTTGTATGTCACTACACCTATCATAACCTTCTATTTTTTTATAAGTTACTCTGTATCAGATATGTAGCTACAGTAACAATAAAAACAAACTAAGACAGTTGTATCTTCAGCTTTTTTATTCTTTTATTTAAATATTGCTTTGATTTTCAGAGTCTTTATTAATGGATGAACACACATACAAACACACACACACACCACCACCAAGATAGTCAAGATAGTGAGCCACTCTATTTACATATGGCCTTACTAAAATACTTTAGGAGACAAAGTCAAATAACTTAACTGTTATAAATATAAAAATAGTCCATTTTCTCTCACAGTATGATTTTCTTTCTCTCCCTCTCCCTCCCTCCTCACACACTTCTCCGACTTGCACTCTTACTTGTGCTCTCTGTCTCTCTCTGTCTCTGTCTTTGACTGTCTCTGTATTTGACTCTGTCTCTGTCTTTGACTCTGTCTCTCTGTGTCTCTGTCGCTGTCTCTCTCTGTCTCTCTCTCCTGTGTGTGTGTGTGTGTGTGTGTGTGTGTGTGTGTGTGTGTGTGTATGTGTGTGTGTGTGTATGTGATGTTGATGTGCCCTTTTAGCTATTTTATATCTTAATTCGGTTCTTCCTAATCCCTTCCTATCCCCAACACTAGATAGGAGAGAAAGAAACTTAGTGGGAAAAGAAGGCCTAGATCATTTTCAGCCAACTAAATAGACTACCTTTTGCTTATTAGCAACATCTTTTTTTTCTTGGGGCCAGTCCAATCTTCATAGTGAGGGTATCTCCAACTTCTTTTCATTCTTTGCTCATGAAAACTTGACAAATAGTAACCAGGAAGAGCATTGGGGACCAGCCACCACCTTCTTCCTCCTCTTCATCCTCCTCCTTGTTCTCTTCCTCCTCCTCCCCTCCACTTCTACCTTCTTCTCCTTCCACTTCTTTTTTCTTCTTCTCTTCCCCCTTCCTCCTCCCCCTCCCCATACCTCCCCCTCCTCCTCCTCCTCTTCCTCCTCCTCCTCTTCCTCCTCCTCCTCCTCCTCCTCCTCCTCCTCCTCCTCCTTCTTCTTCTTCTTCTTCTTCTTCTTCTTCTTCTTCTTCTTCTTCTTCTTCTTCAGAATTCCCCTAGAACATAAGGCAATGATAGCTAAAGGCTGTCACCAAACTGATGCATCCCCATATTCCACACCTGAAATTAAAGAAAAACATATTCACATGACATAACTTAATGTTGGTTTTTTAGAAAATATTTTCATCTCTCTGTCTTTCTCATTCTCTCTCTTCCTCTTCATCTCCTTCTCTCTCTTCCCTCTCTCTTTCCCTACTCTGTTTCTTTCTATAGTTTCTATTCATCACTAAAACTTTGAACTTTTATAACAGTTCATACTCAACTCTATGTCTTAAACTCATTGCCCTTGCCATACTGTTCTTGAGCTTATAGTAAGTTTTGAAACCCTATGCACTGCTGGTGGAAGTCTAAATTAGTTCAACCAATGTAGATATCCGTATCATGGTTCCTAACAATAAAAATAGAAATTCCATATGACCCCATTATACCATTTCTGTGAAGAAATTCATACAAACAGGGATGACTTGATTGACCTAAGAATTCCAAGACCATATATCCCAGAAATACTTTCACATCAATGATTATTGCAATACTGCTCATGATAACTAAATTTGAAATAAGCTTATTTAACAATAGAGGACTTGATGAAGAGAATGTGGTCTAGATACACAGTAAAAGTTCTGGGTTTTTTTTTTCAGGCATAATGAAATTGTTTTGTTTTGCAGGAAATGAATATAACTGGAAAAGTCATATTGAGAAAATTAAGCTATTCTCAAAAACACAAATAATATTTTCTTCAGGTGTGGAGCCCAGATTTACATAAATCTATAAAATCATATATGTTGTATGACATAAAAGTAGAAGCAAAAATGTTTAGAGCAGTGGTTCTCAGCCTGTAGGTCATGATCTCCTTAAGGGTTGCATGGCCCCTTTACAGGAGCCACCTAAGACCACCAGAAAACACAAATATTTACATTAGAGTACGTAACAGTAGCCAAATTATAGTTATGAAATAACAACAAAAATAATTTTATGGTTGGGGGTTACCACAAGAGGAGCTGAATTAAAGGGTCACAACATTAATAACGTTGAGAACCACTGGTCTAGAGGAATGAAGAAAGGTAATCAAAATGGGTTGTCATTAAAAATGAGAGATGGGGTGTTGTGGAGAGGAAATTTTCTCAATACATAATGCAAAACTGTATGAAACTATTGTTATATAAACAATAACATACACAATGAAAATATGCCATAAAATTTTTACAAAATTGTGTGTATCTGTGTGGTTCTGGGATTTGAAGTCAGCACTTGTAGCATGCATTTCAACGTTCAGCTGCACTCAATAGGTAATAGATTTTATAATATATCACTTCCACAGCCAACATGATCTAAGCAGTCATTCTGGCTCTGACCTGCTATCTTCAGCTCACTTCAGGTATGGGAAACAGACTATGGAACCTTCTTTCTGATTCTTATGCCTGAGCTTGGCAAGCAACCTCACACATCCACAGGTACCTGTCTTCTTAGGAATCCAGGAAAGCTAGAGCAAAGTTCTAACAGCCAATATTAGCCTGGGAACAAGCGAGGGAATCCTTCTGAGCCCTGCCCAGCCTTGAGGGATTAAAGCAATTTGCACATTTGATATCAGTGGAACTCAGCCACCTGGATGCCATACCCTGGGAAAGGAGTGTCTATGGGCCCCCAATGAGGAAGCTGGACCAGAGTCAAAAAAAGGCTCCTGCATCTTCCTGATATGGTGAATGGCAGGCTTGCAGCAGGACCCCCCTGGTGGCCAGCAATGGCTGCTGGCCTTGCTGGTGTTGAGGTTCCTACTATCCACAGGTAAGGGTCTCCTGGTGTTTCTGTCCTTGGGGAAGGAGAATGACTCAGGTTCATTCTCTTGAAGCCATAACTGCCAACCTTACTGAATCTCTATTTTCAGCCTGTGCCACCTGCCTGAGATTTCCTCAAGTCAATACGCTCAAACTTCTCACCTATGGGGGACCACACTTCTTTCTCTTTTATTTCCTTACTACCTTATATTCCACACTTATTTATCTACTTGTTTTATCTCTCTTAAGTTATAAGCTGCATAAAGACAGGGTTTCAGTTTTGCCTACAGTAAGCCTTCTGTAAGTATTTTCCTTATAGAGATAGGAGTGAAAAAGCATGGTGGTTGAAGACTAACCTTTGGGGGTTTAATTGCATCAATGGCTTTTACTGACTACAATGCCCTAAATTACTGACTTGGTCCTTCAAGGCCTCTGTGTTCCCCATTTGTAAAGTATATATGATACTCATAGGGTAAAATGGGAAAGTTCAATGGAATTGAAATCATGGTTAACAATTTATTTATTATAATCATTAATGTATATTCATTGTTCAAATTAATGGATATATATATGTACAAGTGTACACATATATGTATATCATGTTTTGATCATATTTAGTATCCCTCCTACCCCTTGTCTCTATGTTCTTACTCACCTATCCATAGATAGGCTTCCCCTGAGAGAGTTTTTAGTCTTATGCACTCACAGAAGAATCATCCATGTGGGAAGAGACAGAAGTTGAAAGAGGAGGTGTTACATACAGATGCCTGGCAGATGCCTGAGCCTTATTTACTGATTCTTGGTTTCCCAGGAGATAGCCTTGAACAAATCTTTCATCCATCTCTGCTTCAGTACCCCCACCATTAAAATGGGCTTGCTGTATACAGAGGATAGAAGTTCTATCAATAATGTGCTTGCCACATAAGTATAAGGACCTGAATTTTGTCCTCAGCAAACACACAAAAATCTGGGCTTGGTGGTACATACTTAGAATCCCAGTGCTAGGAAGGCAGAAAAGGAGACTCTCTGTGACTCACTGACCATAATGTCTAGTGAGTCAGAGAACTCCATGTCCTAGACAAAGCCTGTCTCAAAAATAATGATGGGTGACACCTTAATAACGGCACTGTTTGTTGTCTGGCTTCCATACATATAATACAAATAGAATTAAGGGGAGGGGGGTAAGAGTAGCTCAGTGATAGAGCACTTCTCTAGTAAGCAATTCAATCTTGAACCCTGTAATCAATCAATCAATTAATAATCCTAAACTCCAGGTATCTCACCACTGAATGTAAAGGCAAAATAATAGTAGAATCTTAATGAGATATTTATCTGTACACATAAGAATGCTATCACTCATATGTGTATGAGTTTAAGCTTGACCCTTGCTTTTGAGAAGCACTCATAAGGATCATTCTTGGAGAAGGTTGAGTCTCATTTTGTCAGCTGTCATTGATTGTCTGTAGCTCTTCTAGTAATGTGGCCTTGTAAAACACCCCCATCTACATTGGCATAACAACTAGAGTCATAATCTTGCAAATCTTTTTAGACAACCATAATGTTGAAAATTCATAGGTGCATCTTTCCTCTCATATTAAAAGCCCAATCTAGCCACAAACATTCTGGTCCTCTGGATCTTATGATATTTCCGTTCTACCTTATCTAATTTTCTCTGAGCCTTCCAAGTAGGAATTGTGTTATAGATATATTAATTGGGACTTGCCAACCACCTCCACCTGTTCTCTGCATTTTTACCAGTTATAGATTTCTGTAATGGTTTCCATCTGATTAAAAAATTGATTTATGTAGGAAAACAGCTACATTTACTTGTTTAGTATAAGAATGAACATTAAGAAAGTAGTTAGATTATGTGGGTCCACCAACAACTTGAGTTGGGGCTGTACCTAAAGCTGCTCCCTGTCTGTAGAATCCATTCCCTTAATTGGACTGCCTTGTCTGGCCTCTGTAGGAGATGATGCACCTAACCCTGCAGAGACATAACTGGTCAGGGATATCCAGAGTGACACCCTACCCTCTCAGAGGGGAAGGAGAAAAGAGGAAGGAACTGAGAGGGGGGAGGGACAGTGATCAGGATGCAAAATCAATCAATCAATAAATTAAAAGAGAAAAAAAAAGCATTAGGTTAGGAATTATAACGGTTAAGCAAGTGGCATTAGTATCTTCCTCTCTAGATTCCAGCCTTGCAGGGCTGATAATTGTGGCTAAGTGTCACCACTTGTTAGAACTATTAATTGCTTTTCTCACGTGGCATACACATATGAGTACTAGTAGACATTGTCCTCATGGAAAAGGCTTCATGTTAGTTCGATTTTGATTCATCCAATAACTGTGTATGTTCTTTATTGTATCTTCAACAATAGGCATGTATCTTTACATTCTGGGAATTAACAAAGGGTACAATAATTAGTATGTTTTGGAGGTTTCTTGTACTCTTCTGACCAATAGGTATCTTGGCTAGTACTGGGGGTTTTGTTAGACTGTGGCTCTTGAGAGAAGCATTATCATCCCAAGTAGCATAAAATTATGTGTGTATGTAATTATATTATGTTTTGTATATTTGAATTTAATTATGTAATATATAATTTTAAGTAAACATAACATAACAATTCCTATGATTTTCAAGTAGCTTCAGTACTATTTATCTCTCCTCCCTCCTATCTCTCTGTGTTTTGTTTTGTTTTGTTTGTTTGTTTGTTTGTTTGTTTTTTGGTTTTTCGAGACAGGTTTTCTCTGTATAGCCCTGGCTGTCCTGGAACTCACTTTGTAGACCAGGCTGTCCTCAAACTCAGAAATCTGCCTGCCTCTGCCTCCCGAGTGCTGGGATTAAAGGCGTGCGCTATCACGCCCGGCGTTGGATTTTTTGTTGTTGTTGTTGTTGTTTATTTTTGTTTTGTTTGTTTGTTTGTTTTGGTTTTTGTTTTTTCTTAACAGGGTCTCATTTATTCCAGGTTGGGCTCAAATTTACTCTATAATCAAAAATGATTTCTGGTTCTCCAGTTAAGTGTTGAGATTATGGGCATATGCTACCATGCACAGTTTATGCAATTTTTGTGTTAGAACCAAGGGTATTAGCCACGTTTTATAGGCACTCTATCAACTGATCTACATACTCACTCTATACCAGCCACCAAGAGACATTTGAAAGATGGATAGACAGACAATATGTAACAGATCCATACAGAAAAATCTCACCTATTATTAGAAAGAAAACCACACAGTAGGATATGAATGAACTTTGACAGGATCTTCAGGGAAAAGGCAGACACACTACCAGATTCTGTACAAGAGAGGTTTCTAGGATGGTCAGAACCATAGAGAGTAGAATTGTTGCTGGGGAAACTAAGGTTCACTGTTTTGGGTTCTTAGTTTCACTAATAAAAAGAATTTAAAAATAAAAACACTCATATTGAAGCTTGAAGAACAATTTTACAGAATTTGAAAGAAAAACAGTTGTGCAGGAAGAGAGCTGGACGTCTTCTTGGGTGTTTGAAAGAAGACAGAGAAATCACACTTTTTTAGTTTACATGTCAGAAAAAAAGGCAAAAGAAGGAGTACTCAAGGCATGCTTAGTAATATCTAGCTACAGATTTGAGTTCAGAGTGTATCAAATTATCCCAGGAATTGGCATGTAGAATGGATAGCACTTTATTTTGGGAAAAGGAGAAAGAATTGGGATGGGCAGGAATAGCTATGCAACCCTCTGAACACTCTTACTACCCCTGTGCCACACAGTTAAAAGTGGTTGACAAAGTCAATAGTACACCTTATGCATTTTACCACAATTTTATTTTACATCATTAATGTAGAAAGCTTAACTTTCACAACATATACAAAAGATTCTATAATAGGAACTCTATATTGGTCTCATTCTTCAATCTGTTTCTATAAATGAATTACATTTGTACTTACCATGACTACATATACAGTTCTGAGCACATTAAAGAACTTGATCATGTATAAGCTGGCTGATCATTATTTCATGTTTTAATTATCTTTAACTTTTACAATAAGTAACATTCTTATAGAATGAGATTTCATAATTTTATCTCCATTAAGTTTGAGTCTTAACAATTATAATTTTGAATTGAAGCTCTTTTAGTATGAAAATAAACTTTAAGTCATTAATACAGCACATATCCTTTTACAGTGTGCTCTTACAAAATATCAGTTTTTATTTGCCTCTAGCTTGTTGTTTGTTTGTTTATTTTAGTACCTAGCATTTAACAAATGCAGAAATATAAGTGATTAAATATACATCTTTAAGTGAGATTTTGATAACATAAATTGACCATTGTACCTTAGGAATTAATATGAGCTATGTTGCAGCAAGTTAGTTTACTTGTACATACATTTTTGACTACTAACATTTTTGTCAATGTTGCAGGTTTTATATTAAGCAGAAATGAGTATTTACAGAGTTTTATACTCATAATTGCATTTATCCATTCTAACTTCCTTATACATTTTTAAATTGTTTTATTTATTTTCAATCAAAATGTTGTCCTCCTTACCAGTGCCCCCTCCAAGAGTTTTCCACCCCCCTTCCCCTCCCCATTGCCTCTGAGAGGGTGCTCTCCCTCCCATCCCACCTACCCCCTCACACACCTACCCATCCCAGTTTCATATATTTTTTTAATTTTTCAAAAATACCATGAGACATAAGAGTAACAAATAAAACTCATCATCATATTTTGTAAGAAAAGATTTAATGAAAGGCATTAAGCAATATTTGGGGCCTTTACTTAGTATATATAACGGGTTTTTGTTGTTGTTGTTGTACATACAGGTGGACTTCCTTGCCATTTTTAAGTTTTAGCCTATACACTCAGAAAACCTTGAGGTCTTACATAATTAGGTCATAATTACATACAACCAGTAGGGAGGAATGCCAGGATACTCAGTGAAGTGCTAATGATCTTGTCTATCTCCTCATTTGAAAGAACGTTAACTGTAATTCGTTCAGTTCAGTTGTAATTGTTTAAACAGACACAAAGTTCTGACAATGGCCATTGTTTAGTTTAGAAGGCATGCAGCATTACCTTAACAAGAGAAGGCGGAACCCAGATTACATGCACAGTGTGATGCTACAAATTATTTCCTGTGTAAATAGTGTAAAACCATTAGCCTTGCCATCCTCCCGGTAAACATTACAGAAATTGTAGGACCACTGTTATAACATGCTACATGTGTAGCATGTCAAGTTTCTGCATCGTAATCATTATAAAATTTATGTTTACAACATCTAACAGAAGTTAGCTGAGGAAGCCCTATTACAACTATGAAGTTGGAGTTATTGCTGAGGAATTTTGGACAGAGGGTTTCTTCTGTCATTTTTAAGTATAAGCAATTTTATTACTTAATTATTTAGCTGATTGTACCATGAGATATGATAAATAATAGTTTCTATTAGAAGTAGTTTACATCTTAGCTGTTTTAAAGTACATAGGCCTCATAACATAACATAACATAACATAAACAATAGAAGCCTGTGTTAGAAGTGCTATGCTTTTTTAGCTTTTTTTAAGTACATAAAGTCTTTCCGGATTGGGGTGGGGGAACTTCTTAGTAATGTAAAACAGGCTATGACTTTTTTTATACACAAAGACATCCCCATGTCCCTGGGACTGCACTGGGTGATCTACATCTCTATGCCCTGTTTGTGTGTTTCTGCAGATGAGGGGTGGGGGGGACAGACCACTTGAAAAGCCTAGCAGGAAATTGAACCATAGAAACAAAAGCAAACAGCTGCGGGAAGTAAATAAGCCCCAGCAACAAAAAGACCACCCTAGCTCCCATAAATCAGGAGAGAGTGCTCGAGACCTAGCAGAAATAGCAGGCCGACAGGCAGGCAGGCAGGCAGACGTTAGGACCCAGTGTAGATTGTATCTCCAGTTTTCTTTTGTGTTAAATTTGGGCTCTAGGCCAGGATGGAAACTAGAGCTGAATGGCAGGGATGAGAGGTTAAAATGAGCTGGGGAACAGGGGGTGAGAGGGTGTTCCTCAGATCCTCTGCTGTTTCCTTTGAGAAAGTTGTTTAGATCAGTCAGAACCTCAAAATTGAAAGTTTCAAAACTGGGGCGAGGTATAGCCATTATCAGAGTGCGATGGACAGATTTGAGCAGATAATTGAGCTTCCTGTGCTGAAACCCACTAAGAAGGAGCTTTTTGAGCTTCCCTTAAAAAATGGTATAAGTTTGAAGTGACAAGCATGACTGGTGGAGTGTCTTATTTTGCTGCCTCTGGTGAACCTGGATTTTGGGAAAGAAGAAAATGAGCCCAGATGTTAGGAGGGAGCATCCATCCCTATGCTATAAGATCTAGGAGTATTCTAAAGGCGGTTAGCCATGGTAGATTCTCAATGCTCCAAGAATTTCGTGACCTGGAGAGGGGGTAAGAACCTCACAGGGCTTTGGGGGTCTGGTCAGGGAACCTCTGAGTTAGGAAAAGCCTGACAAATTGCTGTGCAATATCGTTTAGGTTTGTGAAGAACTGGAGTCTGGCAAAACTGAACTGAGCCTACTTTGGTTGACTCCCCTCACCTTCTGCTGATACCTACCAGTCCTCAATGAAAAATATCCCTGGCATTCCAGAGACCAACTCGGGAAACCACTGGCCCATAGGGCCTTGGTTCACATAAAGCTGATTTTCTGGCTGAGTTATAAACTAGGCCCAACAGACCCTGTGACCAGGCATGTCTGGGAGGGATTAGTGGGTGTCAGTTTGTGCTAGGGTTCAGTCAGAGCTAGGCTGCCAGGAAGTCTTTTATAATGTCCAGGCCTCCAGTGCCTCAGGGCTCAAGTTTCGGTGGAAGCAGAGACAAATAATAGAAGGTGTACACAAGACAGGATGATTCCCACAGCACACAAGGCCTAGGGAAGCTTGTTATGAAAGAGCAGTGCAGAAGAGAAAAAGGGGAGGAGAGGGAAGAAAAAGAAAGAAAGAGAGGAGAGAAGATAACACAGTATAGGATAAAGACAGTGAGAAGAAAGAGGGGAAGGGGGAACAAAGATATCTATATGAAAGAAAACATGCAAATGGGAGAGTGGTTAGCTAGAGAGGTAAAGGGACGAGATGCAGAAAAGGAGCAGAAAGATGGAAAAGACAAGAGGGAATATTTTAAAAGGGAAAGAGAGGTGTTGAGAGATATTTACAGAGACTAAAAGAGAAAGTGAATAGATCCTGGAGAGAACAGGGGATATGATGGAATGGGAGAGAATGATAGAGAGGAGAAAATCAGGTGAAAGAACAACTTGGAGAGAGTGAGATCTTGAGAGAAACAAATATTAAAAATAACTGGAGATAGGCAGTGAAGGAAAGAAATCAAGAAAGGAGAAAACATAATTCAACTCTATGTGAAGTGGGCAAAGAAAAAAATGCAGAAAGAACAAAAGGCAGAAGAGGAAAAACTGGGGGAAAGGTAAGGGAGGCCAGGGACTGGGAAATATTGAGGAAGAGACACAGAGGCAAATATACCATGACTGGAAGAAAGGGTGATGACAAGGGCCTGGGGATGCAGTTCAGTGTGGAATCATGATCCTCGTGGCCATTAGGAATGAGCCCAGATATTTGTTCCTGAGGAGACCTTTTCCATCTTTTCCCATGAGAAAGGAAGCAGCCCTCTAAGGAAACCCTGCCCTGCTTCCTCTCTACACCATTTTCACTTTCCCAGAAAAGGTAGACTGCTTCTGTAATAGGCATGAGTCCCTAGGCTCAGTACCCAGGCATGAAGGAGCACAGAATAGAAAATACAGGAGAGGTAACACAAGAATGAAGAGAGGAAAGAGAAGGAAGGATTTAAGAGTAGAAAATGAAGTATTCTGTTCTAATACAGTAACTGCACTATGCCTCAAAGAAACACAAAATGAATGTAACCAAGCAAGACACTTTCTTTTTGTAAAAAATATGTGGACATTATTTTTGTAAAACTTGTGTGCTAGAATCCAAACCAGCCAAACAAGCAGCACTTGTGGCCAAGTGACTTCTGCCTTTTATTCCTAATGCAGGTAGGTGATGACTGTCTCACCTCATTGGTAGGAACTGTACCTCACAGTATGAGGAGATGGCTCACCTATGTGAAGAGGAAGGGCAGAATAGAGTCAGCTAAGGGTTGGGTAAATGTGCATGTTATGAAATGGGATAACTTGAGAGATTATTGGCCCTTGTCAGGGTAGCTGCCTTCGGTAAAACCAAATCATTCCTCAGAGAGGACACAGAATTTGCTATCAGTGTAATAGCAAATACCTATAATTGTAACACTCGAAGTACAGGCTAGAGAATTAGAAGTTCAAGTTCACCTTGGGCTACACAGTAAATTTGAAGCCAACCAGGTCTACCTGAGATAGTGTACTGAAAAAGAGGAAGAAAATCCCAGGTACTATGAGATGGCACAGCAGGCAAAAGCACCTGCCATTAACCCTAAGCAACTGAGTTCAATCCCTGCGCCCTACATGCTAGAAGAAGAAAATCAGGGCACTAAACATGAAATGCTTCCAACTTTATGAACACATGGATATACAGTCAGACACAGATGTAGACACAGGTGGAGAGAAAGAGAGAGAGAGAGAGAGAGAGAGAGATGGAGAGAGAGAGATGGAGAGAGAGATGGAGAGAGAGAGAGAGAGAGAGAGAGAGAGAGAGAGAGAGAGAGAATAAACAAATGTAACTAAAGGAAATTAAATCCTCTAAGTAAAATTTCAGGTTTCTAATTTAATTTTTAAGGTTCTAGATATCAATCTAAGGGCCTTCTTCATGCTAAGCACAATCATATTTAAATAATGGAGTATGTTCCTAACTCCTCTTATAAAGTACTTATTATAGACTGGAAGTATAGTTCAGCTGGTAGAGTATCTGCCTAGTATGTAAAAACCTATAGGTCCAATCTCCAATACCAAGTAAATCTGGTGTGGTGGCTCAACCCTGTAGACCTAGAATTGAGGAGATAGAGGCATTAGTAATAGGAGTTCAAGAGCATCCTTAGCTACATGGTGAGTAGTTCATGGCTAACTGTACCTCATGAGACTCTATCTCAAAATACAAGACAGCAGGGCTGAATAGGTTATAGGCTCTATAGTTAGGAGCATGTAGTACTCTTGCAAAGAATCTGAGTTCATTTCTAGTGGGTCATGTTGGCTTTTACTCCAGTAATGGGGGCTCAGATAACTCTGGCCTCCAGAGTGGCCTATACTCCAATGCTCATACCTACACTTACACACACATAATTTTGAAATAATGAGAATACATCTCCTTTTTAAATGTCGTAAAGTTTCAGCCAATCTCAGCTCATACAGCACAGTAGTTTTGATATTTGGGGGCAGGAGGGAGTGTTAGAATAAAATTTAGAGAAAGGAAAAACAGTAATCTAGATTTAGTATCTCCAAGTCAAGTGGGAAATAAGAGAGACTTCAAATCCCTAGAGCACAGGAGGAAATTCAAATAGCCTTTGTATCTGCAAGCTCTACATCAACAGATTCAAAAGAATCAAGAAAATGTTATGAAAAATTTAAATATCAATGCAACATTATAAATAATACAGATAACAAACCAATGATTTACAACTGAAATTTAATCTCTGAGACCCACGTGGCAGATGCAAGAAACTAACTTCAGCAAGTTGACCTCTGACCTTCGCAAATACACTGGCACCACACATTTTTTCTGTCACACATAAATTTTTAAAAAGGTTTGTAGCAACAGAAGAGGCCAGGGTATTTCTCTATGATTCAGTATGTGCCTAGCCTACAAGGAGCCCTGGGTTCTTTCCCCAGCTTTGTTAAAAAAAAAAAAAAAAAAGTCCATAGGTTCCCTTGTGCACACACACACACACACACACACACACACACACACACGCTACAGTCACGTGTAGTTTAGTCATACAGTGCTTGCCTGGCGAGCACAAGGTGTGGGTGTGGGTGCCACTGCCAGCACTGTAATTGAGTGAATAAATAACACGTCCAAGTGGCAACACACACTTCAGAAGATTTAGTTTTCCTTTCCAATCTTTGAACCCATGTTGCTTCATGATATAATTTTTCCCACCCAGAAAACTTCACTAGGTTTATTTTAACTTGCTTACAAGCAAGTCTGCCGCCTTTGAAATGATTACATTCCATCTTTCCATAATATAAATCCTCCTTCTTTACTCTGCTCTCAGTCTTCAGCATTAGTTGTGAATAATGAGATTGAAGCACCTTTTCTCCATAGGTGTAGCTACCAGGCCCCATCAAAGAAGCCTGTCTGTTCAGCAAAGGGACATCACCACAGAAAACTACAACTGGATGCAATGCAGGGATATATCTACATCAGAGCCACTGAGTCTCCTCTACAGATAAGACAACATTGAGGAAGAGGGAGCAGAAAGATTGGAAGAGCCAGAATATCAGGAAGTCTGCAGTGAAATAATCTCTACTAGAAATAACTGTATAGACAAGACAGGATTAATGGCAAAATTAATGGACATGTTACTGTGGAAGGAGGAAAAAAATTGCAATATCCTTCCCCTAAACAAAGACCCACAGGTAACTGAGGATTCTAGAAAGAAGAATCGACATCTCCCAGAGATGAGGCCCTGCCTAAGCTACAAAACAAGATCCTCTTCCTGGAAATCCTGGTTTTCAGGGATTGGGGAGATATTCAGTGAGTAAAGTATTTGCTGCACAAGTGAGGGGACCATACACAAAAGTGGATATGTGTGAATAAGAGGACATTTGCTCTGCAACACTAAGGACCCAAGTTCAAATCCCCACAGCCCTGAAACCTAGGATTTCCAGAAAGAGGATCTAGCCTAGGCTCAGTAACTATTTCAAGCTGGCCTTGAATCAAGATCCATCCAAGTCATGGAATTCCAAGAGTGTTTCACCACAATTTGATGGTATCATTTCTTTTTCACAACAAAAAAAATTATCACAATTTAAAAACTATTTATTAGCACTGGAAGAGGAAGACATATTTCAAATGGTTTATGTGGTGGTAAAACTTTTGTCATCTTGTTCTCTCCTTTCATCTTTATGTTCGTTTCAGTAATCAAAATCAGGCCATCCAGCTTATGCAACAAGAGCTTCTGCTCACTGAGCTTTTAGGTGGCTGGAGTGTAATGAGTAACTTTGTTTGTTTGTTTGTTTGTTTGTTTGTATATTACTATTATTGTTAGGGTGGACACACATAAGGATAACTTGTGAGGATCATTCTCTCCTTCTACCATGTAGTTCTCAGAGATCACATTCAGATCGTCAGGATTAACAGCACATGTCTTTCCTGCTGAGGCATTGAACTGGCCAATGGTTTTTTATAGCTCTTGTAAAGAGTCCCTTACATTACTCCTTGATGAAAATTGTAGTTACCGGTTCATTCATTCAGGAAGCATCAACTAATGATAATCTGACATAGGGTTACTCCATGGTGATTATAAGTGACACAACAGGGGTTAGTGATTATGATTATATTAAGCAAAGATTTCTAAGCAGTAATTATGTTTAGAAAAGAATTATGCATGTGGCAGCTTGTCTCACTGCTTATTGAATGTTGACATTGTGATGCCTGGTGCTGACAGCCTCTCATTCATGTTCATAGTTAATCCTCTCAATAGTGCCAGGAAATGGATTATTTCTATTTGTGTTTGTTTCTATTTATGTACTTTTCTATGTGTACATTTGTTGAACAGAAAAGGCTAACATTGATTAAACAACCTGTTCATTCATATATATATATATTAGGTTTTGGGCTTTTGGGGGAATGGATCAGTCTCTCTCTCTCTCTCTCTCTCTCTCTCTCTCTCTCTCTCTGTCTCTCTCTCTCTCTCTCTGTCTCTCTGTCTCTGTCTCTCTCTGTCTCTCTCTGTCTCTCTCTCTCTGTCTCTCTCTCTCTGTCTCTCTCTCTCTCTCTCTCTCTCTCTCTGTGTGTGTGTGTGTGTGTGTGTGTGTGTGTGTGTGTGTGTGTGGTACTTACATTGGTAGGTGCACACATGAAAGTCAGAGGAGGACTTTGGGTATCCTGTCCTATCACTCTGCATGTTATTCCCTTGATACAGGGTCTACCACTAAATCTAGAGCTAGACTGGCTGCCTGTCTACCACAGTGATCCTATCTCGACCCTTACAGCACAGGGGTTAAAGACATGAAGGCAACGAGATGCTGCTTTTTACACAGATGTCAAAGACATGAACTCAAGTTTCTCATGTGTGTGAAGCAAACACTCGTACCCACTGAGCAGTGTCCCTTGTCCTGAGGATATTTTTAAAAACTAAAATGATTTTTTAGAACAAACTAAAGAGAACATTTGAGGCTAGCAAAGGAGGACAGAAAGATCCTGAGAATCATGAGTAAAGAACTACATAGGTAGCCTTTCTGCTTCATAAGCATGCACTGAACACTTCTTTGGAGGACAAACATAGTGGCTAATGGAGATTCAGATAGGGTGAGATGAACTCTTTCTTGAAGAATTGGAAACTTAGAAGAAGACAGTAAGGTAGAGATGGAGAAATTTTGGCATTTGTTGGAAAGATTTTCCAGGCAATGGGAATAGCAAGGGCATGCTCTCTGAGGCAGAAGTATGCCTGAAACAGAAAGAAATTATGCTTGCTGAAACACTGTGATCCAAGAAAATGGACAAGAGGGTAAAGAAAAAGTAATGGCTGCTTGAAGGACATATAAGGCACAGAAGCAGAGCCACAGAAAGACTTGAAGCTTTCATCCATCACATTCTCATTCTTGTTTTTCACAAAATCAACTCCAGCAAACTGTAGTCTGAACATCACCCAGCACACAGGTCATGGCAAGCACATGAATGTGTGCATGTATACCTGCATGTGCACACACACACACACACACACACACACACACACACACAAATAAATCAATAAATACATAGAATTAATAAATAACAAGGCATGAGAGATTGTACCTTTAATCTAGCACTCAAGAGCCAGGGACTCAGATTTCTGTGAGTACAAGAACAGCCAACATAGAGTTCCAGAAGAGCCAGGTCTACATAGTGAGATCTCATCTACAAAACAAAATAATGAAGGAAAAAAAGAAGAAATGATGAGGAAGGAAGGAAGGAAGGAAGGAAGGAAGGAAGGAAGGAAGGAAGGAAGGAAGGGGAGGGGAGGGGAGGGGAGGGGAAGGGAGGGGAGGGGAGGGGAGGGGAGGGGAGGGGAGGGGAGGGAGGGAGGGAAAAAGAGAAAAAAGGGAAAAGGGGGAAAAAGGGAAAAAGAAAAACCTTGAGGATTTGCTGATGGGATGATCTTTGCAAAGGGAATTTCTATGTGCCATGTTACAGATATTTGGGGCCTTTTACTGGTGAAATAAAGCCTAAGATTCCCCAGGAAGATTTTTTTATTAGATATTTTCTTATTTACATTTCAAATATTATCCCCTTTCCTGGTTTCCCCTCCGAAACCCCCCTATCCCCTCCCCCCTTCCCCTGCTCACCAACACACCCACTGCTGCTTCCTGGCCATGGCATTCCCCTACACCTTCAGGAAGATTTCTGGGATCCTTTAAAGAAAATCAGAAGATGCATCATGCAAAGAATATTTGTTATTATGATTGAGGATATCAGAACCTAGATAGCAGAGAGACCTTTCACAGACTAATGTGCCTGCTCTGGAATAGCACTGCACTGTGGATTTATGTGGAGAAATTAAATATTCAAGGGTGGTATAAAAAAGAGGGATATCTCCCAGGCAAAATGAGCAAGATTATACCAAGGTTTATTTTATTGTCTTTTTGAGACAGGATCTCATGTAGCCTAGGGTACACTGCATAGTCAAGGGTGACCTTGAACTCTGGACCCTCCTGCTTCTATCTCCCAGGTGCAAGGAGTGCACCATCATGCATGGTTTACGTAGTACTGGGGGGTGGGGGGGGGGGGAGGTTCATGCACGCTACACAAACACTCTACCAACTGGGCTACATCCCAGCCCCTACACAAGATATTTCGAATCTATCAATAATCATTGGCTACAAGTATCTAGGTACAGGAAGGAATCAGGCTAATATTAATTCTATTGTTATTGTATAGATTTTTAAAATGTCTGTAATAAAGATATTTGTTTATTTACAGTGCATGCAGGTTTTCTGCATATTATTTGTGTGGGTGTCAGGAGACAACATTTGATAATCAGTTCTCTCCTTTTACCATGTGAATTCCAACGCAGGTTTGAATGAGAATGACCCTCACAGGCTCATGTAGTGAATACTCAGTCCCCAGTTGATAGAACTGTTTAAGAAGGATTAGGAACTGTGACCTTGTTAGAGGAAGTGTGCCACTAGGGGGTGATCCTTGAGATTTTAAATGATTCCACACAATTCCCACTGTTTTTCTCTACCTCATGGTTGTTCATCAAGATATGAACTCTCAACTGTTCCTTTACTCTGCCATCATGGATGCTAAGTCTCTCGAACTAGAACCTAAATGAATATTCTCTTTTGTAAATTGTTTTGCTCATGTTGTTTCACCACTGGAATAGAAAAGTAATTAAAGCATCATGCCAGGCTTGCTGACGAGTACTCCTGAGGAGCCCTCTTACAACATGGACAAACATTTTTCAGAACTGTTTGTTTGTTTGCTTTCTTGCTTGTTGACTTGTTTGTTTTTTGTTTGTTAGCTTGTTTGTTTAAACCAGGGTCTTTTTATGTAGCCTTGGCTGACTTCCAACTTGCTGTGTAGACCAGTCTGGCTGCAAACTTGTAGCAATCCTGTTTCTGCCTCACAAAGGCTGGGCTGAGGGCACATACCACACTCCTACTTCCTAAGTATTTTACATTATTTTACATGCAAAGCTGCAGTGGCCTTTGTGAAAGGTTTCTAACACATTTTAAAAGCTGTCTTTTAGAATTTGTTCTTATTATCAGAATCTTGTGCATTAGAGCACAAAGTAAACATTTAGCAAGTTTGGAAAGAGTAAGTCAGACAATGGGTGAAAGGATAGATGGACGAAAGACATGTGGAAGAAGATGTTGCATAACACCAACAAGTCACCAGACTGAATAAATCCTCACTAAGAAGGGGATATGAAATAGTAACCAGAGGTGGACAGAGGGAGGGAATTGGGTGAGAGAGAGAATGGGGGAGGCAATGGGTGATGTGTTAGGGATCAGGTGTATGGAGAGGGAGGGAGTGAACAGAAATGGGGCGTGGCATCCCTAGAATATATCAGAGTCCTGGAATGGAGGAGGATCCAGGAATTATATGATGGTACCTTTAGCTGAGTCTTCTAGCAGTGGGGAATATGGAGACTGAAACAGACACATCCTTTAGCCAGGAAATACCACCAGTGAAGGGATAAGGACATCAACCTACTCATAAAACCTTTGACCCAAAATATGTCCTGCTTATAAGAAGTGCAGAGAGAAAGAGCAGAGAATGAGGGAATGGCTCATCAATGCCTGCCCAAAACTAAGACTTAGACCATGGACAAGAACCAAGCCACAACATTGTTAATGATACAAGTCAACTAATCTGGACCCTTGGGGCTCCCAGAGACTAAACCATCAACCAAAGAGTATACAGGTGCTGGACCCACTCTCCTTCCCCCATGCATGCGTAGAAGACTGCAGCTTGATCTTCATGGTAGCAGAAGTCCAGCTTGATCTTCATGCAGGTCCCTTAACAACTGGAGCTGGACTGTCCCTTACTCTGTTGCCTGCCTGTGGATTCTGTTTGTCTAACTGGGCTACTTTGTCTAGTCTCAGTGGGATAGGATGTGCCTAGTCCTGCAGTGACTTTATATGCCAGGGTGAGTTGATATTCAGTGAGGGCCTCACCCTTCTCAGAGAAAGGGAGGGAGAAGGGGAGGAGTTATGTGTGGGTGGGACTGGGAAAAGGGGGGCTGCAATTGGGATCAAAAGTAAACAAATAAATTAATTAATGAAAAAACAAACAAACAAAAACATCTTCCCCCAACAATAGATTTGTGATGTAGGCATTTTCTTCACTGTGCCTTCTCCCATACACTATTGTTCTTTTAGCTTTTTACTGTGGCATAATGTGACCTGTTGACTTAAGCTTCTGCTGCTGTGATTCCCCTAAGTAATGGGCTGTAACCTAATATTTTTGAGCCAAGTAAGTCCTTTCTTCCCTAAGTTGCTTTTTCAGGGCATTTTTATCACAGAAACAAAATTAAAACTAAGACACCACCTTGGCTACTTTGTCAGATCCAGGCCACTTAGAGGCCTTATTTCAAAAAAATGAAATCAATTCATATAGCTCCTGACTTCCTGTCATTCCTGAGGAATGACATTTGAGATTGTTCCTGAACTCTATGTACAATGTATACATGGTCCTACCACATATTTAAGTGGAAACACACATACAAATGAGAGCACACAAGTTAATCCATTATATAAGGACACATGCTCCACTATGTTCATAGCAGCCCTATTTATAATAACCAGAAGCTGGAAAGAACCCAGATGTCCCTCAACAGAGGAATGGATACAGAAAATGTGGTACATTTACACAATGGAGTACTACTCAGCTATTAAAAACAATGAATTTATGAAATTCTTGGGCAAATGGATGTATCTGGAGGATATCATGCTGAGTGAGGTAACTCAATCACAAAAGAAGTCACTTGTTATGCACTCACTGATAAGTGGATATTAGCCCAGAAACCTAGAATACCCAAGATACAACTTCCAAAACACAAGAAAATAAAAAAGGAAGACCAACTTGTGGACACTTCATTCCTCCCTAGAATAGGGAGGGAATAAAATATCCATGGAAGGAGTTGCAGAGACAAAGTTTGGAGCTAAGATGAACGGATGGACCATCCAGAAACTGTCCCACCCAGAGGTCCATCCCATAATCAGCCACCAAATGCTAACACTACTGCATATGCCAGCAAGATTTTGCTGAAAGGACCCTGATATAAGTATCTCCTGTGAGGCTTTGCCAGTGCCTGCCAAATACAAAAGTGGATGCTCACAGTCATGCATAGGATGGAACACAGGGCCCCCAATGTAGTAGCTAGAGAAAGTACCCAAGAGCTGAAGGGGTCTGAAATCCTATAGGTGGAACAACAATATGAACTAATCAGTACCCCCAAAGCTCGTTTCTCTAGCTGCATATGTAGCAGAAGATGGCCTAGTTGGCCATCATTGGGAAGAGAGGCCCCTTGGTCTAGCAAACTTTATATGCCCCAGTACAGGGGAAAGCCAGGGCCAAGAAGTGGGAGTGAGTGGGTAGGGGAGCAGGGTGGGGAGAGGGTATAGGGGACTTTTGGGATAGCATTTATAATGTAAATGAAGAAAATATCTAATAATAAAAACAGAGTATAAAAAATAATCCATTATATAACTTGATTGATGCTGAGTATTTTTTCACTATTTATTCACTTTATATCCAGGTCTCAGACCCTCCCTCCCCCCTCTTCTTCCAGTCCCAAGCTCACAAATGCCTCCCTCCATTTCTCCTAAGAGAAGGGGAAGCCGCCCTTGTGTTTTACCTTGCCCTGGAACATCAAGTCACAGAAGAAATATATGTATCCTCTCTCACTGAGGCCCAAATAGGGAGTCCAGCTACTGAAAGGGGATCCAATGACAGGCAACAGGGTCAGAGATAGCCCATACTCCAAATGTTAGAGGACACACATGAAGACAAAGCTGCAAAATGACTACAAATGTGTAGGGGGCCTACATCCATTCAATCACTGTGTGCTCTTTAGTTGTTGGTTCAGTCTCTGTGAACTCTCATGGTCCCAGATTAGTTAACTCTCTATATAGGTCTTCTTTTGCTGTCTTTTACTGCTCTGGCTTGCTCAATCCTGTCTCCTGCTCTTTCACATTATGCCCAGAGCCTGATGTTTGGCTGTGGGTCTCTGCATCTCTTTCCATCAGGTGCTAGATGAAGCCTCTAAGGAATTTTTTAGTGGTTCTTGGCCACTAAAGTTTCCTCAGTTGAGAATTCTCTGTTTAGATCCTGGGTGTCTTAAAGTAAGAGATATTGACATAATCAATCACTGAAAGAGTCTTGTAAATTTGATCTTGGTCATTTATTTCTTTGAGAATGATGCAGCTATAAAATAACTAGTGTAATTGTCCAAAGTGACAGACACAGGGTGGGTAGGTCAGTAGTTTGTGTGCAGTCTTTAGTTGGGCTGTGATTTTAAGTGTATGTCACCCTTTGGAACATTCTGGTGGGGAATGAACACTTGACTCAGAATGGCTGGGTGTGGGTGTAAATGTAGGTCTGGCATGGGTGGGTCAGAATATGAGTCACTGTGCCACAGATGATTAATATTAATATCACAGGTGTTTGCTCTCTTACATTGTCTTCTTCAGAGATGCTGCCCCCCTGAGTTTCAAGAAAGAGGACAACTTGAGTCCCAGTGACCCTGAATAGCTGAGGGCCCTTTTTGCAGAATCTGGGTGTTGGCCTCAGTTTTGACATATTTAGAGTGAATTTTGTTTACTTGAAACCCAACCATGCAAAGCACAATTATACTTGTTCCACACCTTATATACACACACACACACACGCACACACACACACACACACACACACACACACACACACACACACACACACACACACACACAGGAACAAAGACAGACAGACAGACAGAGATGTACTTTTAAAGTAAAAATGATTATTTCAGTTTGTTTTAAACATCTAATTTTTCAAAGGTCTTTGGATATACCTAATACTCTGAAATGATAACTATTTGACACCTATGTCAATAAAAATGCTGATATAATCCTGAAATATTGTAGATACATCTATGGAGTGTGTATTTATAAAGTACAGCATGATGACCTATTATTAGGTATCTATTAACACTTTAAAGAATATTTTTAGGGTCTATGAAGCATAGTGAGGAGAGACGTTGCTAAGCATGCACAGAGTTCCAAGTTCTATAGCCAATACCATATAAATCAGATGTATTGATATAAAGCTGTAATCCCAACTCTCTGTAAGTGGAAGTAGGAAGACCAGTAATTGAAAGTATACTCTCTGCATAGCAAGTTCAAGGCCAGTTTATGCTACATGACACTCTTTTTCTCACAAAATATTTGTTAAAGATGGTTATAAGGATAAGCATGTTGGCAGAACTCTTCAGTCCCAGAGGCATTGGCATACAGATCTCTAGGAGACTGAAGCCACCCTGTACTATATAGTCAGTTCCAGGCCAGCCAAGGCTACATAGTAAGACTGTCTCCAAAGAAAGATGATTGTAATTCAAATCTAAAATAGTCACATAGGGTAGTGGTTTAAATATTTGGTCCCAGCTGTCAGTACTATTTTGACCACTGTGAAACCTTTCAGAGGTGGGGTCTGGCAAGTGGTATTAGGGTAGTGATGGGTCCTTGAGATCAAGCTTGAGTGCGAGCTTTTTTATTCACAGAATCATCTCATCAGCCCTATTACTTGACTTTTTTATTGCCTTGTAGAGTGTGGATGGACCAACCTTGTGGGGACAGGCTGTGCCCCTAACCTGTAAAAATTCTAGTAACAAATTGAACAATATAGATACATTCTCCAAAAGCAGTGGAATGCAGTGCCTTTTGTTGTTTTGCTTTTCTGGATACTTACGTCTTGTCAACAGAAAATTTTTGGGAGCCAGTTCTATCTTTACAACTTGATTTTGAGACAGGTTATCACTTGTTGTGCCTTACTCCAAACAAGTGATATTCCCTCGACATACCAATAGCGGACTTACTGTAATTACTCCAGCTTCTTTTGCGTGGGTTCCAGGGATTGAACTCAAGTTGTCAGGATTATGTAGCCATTGCTTTTACCCACTAATCTATCTCACTGTCCCTTAGTGTTTTATTTTCAGTGTAGGGCCTCTTGTATCTCAGGCCATTTTCAAACTGACTGTGGAACAAAGGATGATACTGAATTTTCTGATCTTCCTGCCTCTAATTCAAGTGATGGTATTATAAACATGTGCTACCATGTCTGCTGTATGCAATGCTGGGGATAGAACCCAAGACTTCTTGTATAGTAAGCAAGCATTCTACTACTGATCTGCATGTCCAGCCCCTGGGTTTATTGGTATTGTTGTTTCATTTCCTTTTGTTTCTTTTGTTTGACTTTTTTTAAGAGAGCTTCTAACTATGGATTCTCGGGTATCATGGCATTCACTATGTATCTGAGGCTAAGTCAGAACTCATGGCACTTATCTTGTCCAGCTTCATGAATGCTGGAATTGCAGGTATACTCAGCTACACCTAGTTGGGGTATTCTTATTTAATTGAAAGCAAAAGTCATTACAATCAGGAGGTGGTACCAATAATTAAACAATGGTAGGCGGTGTTGAAGATTGATTAGACTGTGTCCTGAGTACACTGCATTAGTGGTCTCTCTAGACTGTTGCAGTAGAGAAGAATGAGTAGAACAATCATGTACATCTGCAAATTCAACCACTGTGTAGTTGAAAAGCAAAACACCTCTTCCCTAGACATATACAGATTCTTTTTTGTCAGTATTCCCTAAAGAGGTCAGTTATTATTATTCTAGTCTATGGGATCATATATGGGATCAAAGGCAAATAATATGCTGTTTTAGATGAGGAACCTAAGTCTCTATAGGGTTTACTGTGTGTAGAACATTCTGGAATTGGTATTTGTGTATACCAAAAGAAGACTGACCGTACTGTGTATGGAGAGGGAATTTTTTTTTGACACTGCTAATGTAGAGTTTTAGCTACAAATATGACAATTAAATGTGGTTATTTCATGTTATACTCTTAATTTCCTTTTTAGTTTTGATTGTGTGTAATCCATAATCCTGTTTGTGACATGAGAATGGCTACCCATGGAGGCCACAAGAATATATAATGTCCCATAAAGCAGGATTTGGAGGCAACTGTGAGCCACCAGACATGGGGTTCTGGGAACTGAACTCAGGTACTCAGCAGGAGCAGCAAGTACTCTTAACCACTGAGCCATCTTTTAACTCCATAGAACCCCACTTAAAAGATAAACAATAACAACAACAAGAACATCCCCGATGCTTAACAGAATAGTGCAACATGGAAAAAAAGAAGTTAAAACTACAAAATTTAGAGCTGATAAATTTTTCTTATAGATAAAGGTGTGTATTGTCGAAAGACAAATGAACTTAGTTTGATCCTTAGGTCTTATACGATGGAGGAAGGCAAGTATTCAAAGTTATCCTGTGACTTTCACATAGGTTCCATTACATGTACGCATGCACGCACATACATACACATACACACACACACACACACACACACACACACACACACACACTAAATAATAAATATACAAATTAATTTAAAAAATTAAATTACAGAACTAAAACAAGGGAACAGACCAGGGTACCAGACAAGCCAAAAGCTTGTTGTTCTTAAAACCCAAGCTTGGCTTTGTTCACCACTTTTCCTGAAGCAGTTATGATGGAAAAAACAAAGATAGACTCACCTTGTTTCTATAGGGTCTCTGAAAACTCAGCACACATCCTAAAGCACTGGGGCAAAGCAAACTTACTTCTGTAAATGGGTGCAACCTTGTAACTGATTCAAATGGCCAAAAGGAACTGCCAGTCCCACTACATTTTTATACCACTGCCACCAGCCCCAAAGGAGGATACTGTTCTTTGAGCTGGACACTAAGAACTGATACTTACATTCTTAATGATCTGAAAAACAACAGCTTAAAGGAAACACAATTGCATTTTAAAGACTAGGATGAAACTCATACTTTGACAGCAGACAGATGTCGTCAAGTCTGTTGAGAATCCACAACACAGAGAGCTAGTAATTCTCTACCATTATCTGGGAAGAGGAAACTCAAGACAAAGGAGATGCAGACTCTAGATGTCTCTTGAAGACTCTTGAAGCATCTATTATTTTTGAGGTAAACATTACTTTGAAAGAAAAAATAGCACATTTCTCTAAGGTTTTGAATACAGAACAAAGAAGGCAGAGTATAATGACTTATCAGTAACAAAGTAAATTTCAACATTACCTGTGCCCCAAACCTTGTGCCCAGGAGCAAAAATAGAATGTAATTGCAGCTGGGAACTTCCTGCATCTCAGCTTGCTAGGGAAACAATGCCCAACCATGAAACCATGAGCTTCCCCATTTCTCAACTATGTGCCTAAGATATTAATCTTTGTGTGCCTTTATGTGTCCCATCCCTGTGGTTTTCTTGGTATGTAGGCTGGTATTGCTTTACATGAGGAACTATGCTTTGCAAATGTTTAATTTTAAAAAGCCTTTTCTCTCATTCACATTCACAGCATGGCAATGTCCACTGAGGCCATTAATCCTCCAGGAACAGGGCTGAGTGTGTGTGTGTGTGTGTGTGTGTGTGTGTGTGTGTGTGTGTGTGTTAACAAGTTCCATGTAATGAGTAGGAGATGCAACTCAGTTAGCAGAGTACTTGAAGAGCTTGAGTGGTTTAATCCCCAGCACCATATATAAGCTATGGTGGCTTCAATCTGTAATCTCAGTGTTTGGGAGGTATAGGTAGGATGAGCTGAATTTCTTTCTTTCTTTCTTTCTTTCTTTCTTTCTTTCTTTCTTTCTTTCTTTCTTTCTTTCCCTCTCTCTTTCTCTCTCTCTCTCTCTTTCTTTCTTTCTTTCTTTCTTTCTTTCTTTCTCCTTTCTTCCTTTCTTTCTTTCTTTCTTCCTTCCTTCCTTTCTTTCTTTCTTTCTTTCTTTCTTTCTTTCTTTCTTTCTTTCTTTCTTTCTTTCTTTCTTTCTTTCTTTCTAACTGTATTTTGTTAATTATTTAAATCCCTTCTCTTACAGACATAATGTATTTAATAAAAGACTTTCATGTCTCTCTCTATTACCCACTTCACAAACTTAACATAAGACACACAGAGAAAGTAGTTTCAGCTACCCCTGCTTCTGAGGGTTGGAGGTACTGGAAATACAATGGGAATACAGTGCAGCACTGCTGGAAAACACAGTTCATTCTTCAAAGGCTATACAAGATAGTTAATTCTAGAGCCATGGATGGATGACCCTGTCCAGGAGCACAGATTCAGGGTTCCCAAATACAATATTATACTGTGGGAGTGGTTACATGTGATTTCTGTTAGTTACAGAATTACAGTATTTCTAAAATAGTTTTACAGGATGAAGCTCAAGACAGATACAGTCATGGGATCTTTTGTGATTCCCACATTTCAGATGAAAAGGAAAATGATGTTCTATTAGTTTTGTTATTATTATTATCATCATTATTATTATTAAATTACAAATGCTCAGGATAAGTAAATCCATTTTGCTTAGAGCCTTGGGCCTTATGCCCAGTTCCAGAGTACAGTATCCAGAATTTTGTGCATGCTCATGCTTTGCTTTAGGTTAAAGCATTACCCCTGGAAGACATTTCAGTTACTAAGTTGAGTTATTTGATGATTCTTGGAATAATTTCCACTTTGAAAAATCCATCTCAGCTTTCTTAATTTGGAGAATTAAGAAAGCTCATTCTTCATAACTAAAGTTCAAGGAATTCCTTGATTCCCTCCGGTTTGTATAGCCACTGTGTCTTACAATATGATGTTTCCTTGTCTAAATAATGGTCCTTGAAACAGAGTGAACCACTTGAAGACAAGTACTGCTCTCAATTGAATTTCTCAGAAAGAAAAAAAAGAAGGGAGGTAACAGAAAAATAGGCACCATTGCACTCATGTTAAAGATTCTACAAGGCCAAATGACTGAACATCAAGGGAATAAAGAGTTGAAATGTAGACCAGTGCTAATTTGTTTAGGACTATTTTTTTAATCTTTCTGAAAGTCATCTATTATCCACATCTGTATCTAACCTATGTCCATTGGGACTACCAAAATCTAACAGTGTGTTCTTGACATACCATTAGCTTCCACTAATCTAAAAGCTAACAATGTGATCAGACATCTGGAAACTACAGCAGAGTTTCCCCCCACTTGCTGTAACCACCTACCTGTGTGTCACCCTGTAAAAATATTTTAGAAATACTGTAATTCTGAAACTGATGTGCTGAATTTCAAGAGCATCCTATGATACTTAGCATGTTTGAAGCCAGATTGTGCTGTGTGAAATCTTTTCACAGAAAAAAAAAAAAAAGAATGGAAAGAAAAGGTGAAGAGAGGAAAGACAAAGAAGGGAGAAGAAAGGAAACCTATGATTGGGAGAGGGGCAAGAAAAGACCAATGGGAATGGTTTTTATCACAATGAATTTTCCTTCACAGCCCCAATATCTGTGAGCCCCTCCATAACACACACACCACCACCACCACCACCATTACCACCAGCAGCAGCAGCACAACCATGTGTTGAACCTGCCTTATGCAGGATGTATGGTTAGTTGCCTGCCTGAGAAATTATTCTTGCTGATATTGAGAAGTTATTACATATACTCTGTACATAGTTGTGTGTCCTTTGACCTGGGGTCTATTCTGTCAGCCTGAATATGCCAAGTCTTATATATGATGCTTTCAGTTTCATGGGAATATTTATATATATGCTTTTCAACACAGGATTATACATATATGTATATATGTATATATATGTATAAGTATATATATATATATATATATATATACACACAAATATACATATAATCCAAATTATGTCACCATGCACTGTAAATATTCCAAGTAAAGATGCATTTAATATGGCTGAGTTAAGTGAGTAGGGACAAGAAGAGATATTTAAGAGGCTTCAAAGTTAACATAAAAGATGTTAGAGAGATGGCCCACTAGATGACGTGCTTGCTGTATAAGCACAAGGACCGGAGTTCAGATCCTCACCACTCATGAAAAAGCTAAACATTGTGATTTATGCCTAGAATCCTCTCACTGAGGAGTGGAGCATCCGTAGGGCTTCTTGGACAGCCTGCCTAACCAAATCAGTGATTTCCAGGTTATATGAGAGAACATTTCTGAAAAAGAGAAAGAGAGAAAGAGAGCGAGACAGAGAGAGAGAGAGAGAGAGAGAGAGAGAGAGAGAGAGAGAGAGGAAGGAAGGAAGGAAGGAAGGAAGGAAGGAAGGAAGGAAGGAAGGAAGGAAGGAAGAAGTGATTGAGAAAGACACTCAATATTGACTTCTTATCTTTACTTTCACACATACAGATGCATATGTGCATGTACTTACATTTATAGATGCATGAAGCACACACAAAGATTAACATATGAAGGAAGCCAATCAAAGAGAAGAACTGAAAACCCTTCCACATGAAGGCTGATATGTATCATAGCATGCATAGAGAAAATTCATGCTCTGTGATTGAATGAAAATCTGTGATACTGGAATGTAAAAGTATTAACCCTTTATACAGAGTTGTACAGGCATAAGAGCCTAGAACTCTGTCTGAGCCCTCCAGATCTGGATGTCTACCTATAATACACTGAACCTCTCCAATGTCATGGCTTACCAACATTGCTCAATATTAATTCTTTCTTTCTTTAACAGCAGTGAGGGATGGGGCAAAGACACAGCTTCATTCTGTCACCCTCAGGAGCCTGGGGAGTCCTTTTAGAGACTTTGATGCAAGACAGTTGGGATTTGAAGCTTCACTGCAGAAAAGATCCCAAGATGAGCCACTATGGAAGAGTCAGTAATTTTTATTTCTCTCTGATAAGGTAAAAATCGGGGGCCAATAGGGTTGCACCAGGATTTAGGGTATACACATTTTAAAGGGAGTTTCTAGTAAGATTCATAGATAATTGCAGCTTATACTTGAGAAGCAAGAAATGTCTTAAGCAGCTGTTAATAGTTCTAGAATTCTTGCTTCTGAGCTGGTGAAAGGCTGCAACTGGGTTGCAAGGGGAGACTCTCCTCTTTTCTGGTGTCTCCATACTTTTGGTGTTTCTTTTTTCTGCCTTATCATGGTCCTGGGTCTCATCGGAGCTATAGTTTCTAGCCAGGATCCAGGATCTTGAAAGAAAATCATTGAAGTGGTTTATGTTACCCTAACCCCACATTTCCTCTTGTCCTGTGCCTCAAGCTGCCTGAAAACAAAAGATTTCTCCCTTCTTATGGAAAAGTATTTTCATAAGATATTTTACAGAATAGAGTATTCCTCCCTCTCTGCTGGGAAAGGGTTTCTTGTGAAACAAATAAACAAATGTTGCTCTGAACCTGGTGTGATATGATAGCAGACTTTTGACTTTAAATGCTGTACCCTGCCTTGTTTTGGCACCAGGAGTCATTCTGAGGATCTTTGTCTGAAAGATTCACTAATTCTTAATTGAATTAATAAGTGTAATGATGTGTAATTTTCTTTCTTGGGTTATTTCAGTCATGCTGAACACTGCTAGCCTAGGAGATGACTGTCATTTAAATTGCAATTTTTAATGAATGTATATTATTTTTGCAGTGATGCTGAATCTAAACTATGTGACTTGAGCCATTATAAGTTCATTACCAGTAACTCTCCTTATTACCTACCTGTGCCACTCTGGTATATAGGCTACCCAAGCCACAGTTTTTGTTCCTGCGAATATCTGAGTAATATTGACTTTACTAATTGGTTATGAAAATTACTAACTTCATAAGAATTATCATATATATATATATATATATATATACATTATATGTGGGTATGTATATGTATATATATATATATGGTATGTATGTATGTATGTATACCATTTGGCATAATAGGAACTTTGTCACTGTTATCTAGGGGTACAAATAATCTTAGGAGTTAGGTGAATTTAAAATTTTAATGCTCTGTGTTGGGTGTGTGTGTGTTTGTGAATGACTGGTGAGATAATTCACTGTCTCAGTATAAAAGGACTTGCTATGCAACCTGATGAGCTAACGTCAGTCCTTGGAACCCTCCTGAGAAAGACAGGAACTGACACAAAAGTTGTCCTCTGATTGTGTATGTGTGTTTGTGTGTGTATTTGTGTATGTGTGTGTGTGTGTGTGTGTGTGTGTGTGAGAGAGAGAGAGAGAATATAAAGAGTGTATAATAAATATATCACAAAACTAGAGAGAGAGATATTACAAATATATATGTTATAAAAGGGCTCACTCAAACTTTAAGGTCTTAGTGAACCTCAAATAGTCTAAAAAGTTTATCGAAGAACAAAACAGGGGGGAGAGAGAAGAAAAATATGTTCCACTTTAGAGTAACTCCCTTAGGCAATGTTTCTTACATGCCAATTCCATTTCTCATATTACGTTGGCTTATGGCCATGTTTACACGGACCTTTCATTCACTACTAACACACCTTGGAGAAAGAAATACAAACAGCAGCCTTTCCAAGGCTGTCATTTCTTACTTTCCCTTCACTCTCAGTTTCTCAGTTAAGTTTCATCTTGCAGTGTCTCTTTCCATGTTGCAAGAACGATACACAGGCATTCACATCTTATCAGTGAAAATATCCTTAATACAAGGCACTCTGATAGGTGCCTTCAATAATACAGAGTAAATGAAATAAGCCATGCAATTCAATGTAAATTTTATGTGAAAATCAAGACTCAAAGGAGCAGGAAAGCCTGTGTTGTATGTACATGACTCTCTCTGCCTCCCCCCCCCCCCGTGTGTGTGTGTGTGTGTGTGTGGTATTATGAATATACATGGATGGACACTGAGTGCATGGTGTACATATTTGTGAGAAGACAAGACATCAACATTCTCTCTTTTGAGACAGAGTCTCGTCCCTTAACTCTTAATCCTTAGCTGAAGGATTCACCTTAACTGGCTGACCACTCAACCCCTGAAATCCTCCTGTTTCCCCTTCCCCAGCACTGGGATTATAGGCAAGTACAGTTGGACTTGGCTTTTACATTGGTTCTGGGGATCACCCTCAGGTTCTTCTGTGTATATAGAAAGCACTTCACCAAGTGAGCCATCTCTCCAGGTCCAACCTAGGAGTTTTTTAGGTGAAAGCTGGTGAGGATGTGGATAGCCTTTTACAAGTGTGGCTGGCCACAAAATATGACCCCACGGTAATGAAGCAGAGAAACTTTATAATATAATTTCCTACAAATTCTTCTTTGTATCCCTGTGTTTTCAGAGATGAAGAGGATCTTTTCAGAATATAAAAATGATAAAAGAATCTGGAGAGTTTGACTCTGTCTTTGGGTTACTACTGCTGCAATGAAATACCATGACAGAAAAGCAAGTTAGGAATGAAGGGGTTTATTTTGTTATACTTTCTTATCACTGTTCATCATCCAAGGAAGTTAGGACAAAAACTGAAACAGGGCTATAAACCTGGAGACAGGAGCTGATTTAAAGGCCATTGAGGATTGCTGCTTATTGAATGGCTCCTTATCGTTTGCTCAGGTTATTTTCTTATAGAAGCCAGAACCACCAGCTTAGGTGTGACCTCAAACACAATGTGCTGAGCCCTCCCCCATCAATCACCAATTTTAAAATGCTCCATAGGCCCGCTTACAGCCCAGTCTTTTTTTTTTTTTTTTTTTTTTTTGGTTTTTCGAGACAGGGTTTCTCTGTATAGCCCTGGCTGCCCTAGAACTCACTTTGTAGACCAGGCTGGCCTCGAACTCAAAAATCTGCCTGCCTCTGTCTCCCCAGTGCTGGGATTAAAGGTGTGTGCCACCACACCCGGCTGAAAATGTGTATCCCAGGCTGGCCTCGAACTCAAGATCCTCCTGCCTCTGCCTCCTTCAGCAAATCCTACTGGCCTGCGCCACCAGAACTGGCTTACAGCCCAGTCTTAATGAAGGCATATTCTCAATTGAGGCTCCCTCCTCTCTAATTGCTAATTTGTGTCAATTTTTATAAAACCAACCAGGATAAATCCCTAGAGTCAATGTGTGATAAGCTCAATCCCCAAATCGATGATATCGAGAGGTGGTGGAAACTTTAGTAAATTTTGGTGGGAGGTCCTAGGGTCACTGCTGTGTTGTTATTTAAAGTGTGACTCTGAGCAAATCCTCAAGAGTATGAGCCTTGGCTGCTATAGGTCCTCTCTGGCTTGCTGTCTGGACATAATCTTCCATGAGGTCGATGTTTTTAAACCTGCACTGAACTTGTAATCCTGTGATGTATGTCCATCCCTTTACCTTGCTAAACTTCTCAATCAAAAGATGTACAATTATTTTTCTGCCTTCTGAAAAGTGTATCTTTCCAGATACTTTGATGACTCCACTTCTACGTGATGTATTCTTCCACTTATTTTTTTTTGCCTCCTTTCTAATAGCCAATTATCCCAAGAGCTGTTTTCTATCACACTTATCTACCCCACAGGCATCTATCTCAGTTGTTGAAGGCATTCTACCCTTGAACTCCTAGAACTATGACTAAATGACCTCTTTATAAACTACCCGAATGGTTCTTTCATTAGTGACTAATACAAAAGTGTACTGACTAATGCTCTCAGGACATGCTGAAGGGAAGAACAGTTTGGAAATTGAGAAGGAAATTGCTATTAAAAATATCAAGACACAATAATCAGTGTTAGTATACCCAGTGTCCCATTAACATAGGAACTATCTATTTTTTGTGGATTATGGGCTCTGAAATTGATGGGATAAATTGCAGGTAAGGCTATAAATAGACTTCCGATTGTCAATTAATTTCCTGAATATTTAAATGATATATTAGGGATTGTATACATCCCCCTGATTCTCAAGTAGATCTATGGTACTGCCAATATTATACAATTCTGCTCTAGATTATTTAAATTTATTTCCTGGATTAGATGGAGACTAGGATGTACCGAAGTTGAAAGAGTGCTTGCCTAGCATTCAGAAAGCCTTGTATTCAACATAGAAGCACTCATGCTGATATTCACTGTTAGACCTGAGGAAAAAACATTCCCACAATTGCAGGATTATGTAAGCTTTATTTCCATGAGCATATGGGACTGGCCAAATGGCTGCTTCACCCTAAATCAGCATTTTAGAGAGCAAGCAGCCTCTCACTAGTTTTTGACACCCCTTTTATGGGGAAGGATTAGGGTGGATAGACCAATTATCAAGATAATTGCCTGTTAGCACCTGGACAGAAGAGTGGGTGGACTGAGGGCTTGAGGCTTCCTGTGGGGTAGATAAATGTGATAGAAAACACCTGTTGGGATATTGGCTCTTAGAAAGGAGGCAATAAAAATAAGTAGAAGGATACATCATGTGGAAGGGGAAATATCAAAATGTCTGAAAAGACACATTTTCCAAAGGTCAAAGGACAAGAATCGATCACAGGTTCAGGAGTTTCACAAGGCAAAGGGCATTATGGGGTTACAAGCTCAGGGTAGATTGAAAAACATGGTTTGCAGGATATATTAGGATTAGAAAAAAGAAACTTGTTCTTGTAAGATATGGTAACTAAATTAAAATACATAACAATGTGACTCCTTAACAACAAGTTGGCCCCTTAACAACAATGTGGCTCCTGTTTTGGATTTACAAAACCTAAAATCCCAGCATTCAGTACTCAAGCAGGAAGATTAGGCATTCAAGGTCATCCTCTGCTAGGCCACTGTGCCTCTACGAAGACATTTGTAGTATCTAAAATTGCTGCTCTTTGGAATACCTGGAAAGGAAGGAAGAATACCATTGACATATAATGGTAATAATCTAATTTCTGGATACTGTTCAAATGTCCTGCATACATAAGCAGCCTCTGAGAGTCAAGATTAATTGGCCAAAATATCACTACAAAAATTAATACAGTCTTTCTGGAAAACAGTGTAAATATATACAAAGGAATTGAAGTCAGTATGGTGAATAGATAGTTACTCTTTATGTTTATATATATATAAAACTTCATAACAAAAGCATAAAATAAACCTAAGTGCTCACCAACAGATTAATGGAAAATGAAAATGGTGCATACAGACACAATGGAATGCTTTTCAGATAATAATAATAATAAAAGAGGGACCAGAGGGGCTCAGCCAGTAACGATGCTTTCAGTCAAACCTGAAAACCTCAAAGTTGTCCTCTGACTTCTATATACCCACCATAACACAATAAATAGAATAGAATAATTAAAAAATGAAATCCTATTATTTGTATCAAAGCAATAAATGTGAAGGATATTATATTAAGTGAAATAAGCCAGAAAATGAAAGACAAATCTTACAGAACCCCATTTGTGTGTAGAATCTGAAGGGGGTTGATTTCATATATATTTGAGTAGATCAGAGGTTTCCATTGGTTAGGGCCTTGATAAATAATGAAAAGATACATTTACAGGGAGAAATAAGTTTTTTTGTCTTTTTGGTTTTTTTTTTTTTTTTAAGAAACAAGCTGGCATAGCCATTTTATTATTTTTTTTCTATTTTTTTTAAATCAGGTATTGAGCTCATTTACATTTCCAATGCTATACCAAAAGTCTCCCATACCCACCCACCCCCACTCCTCTACCCACCCACTCCCACGTCTGGGCCCTGGCATTCCCCTGTACTGGGGCATATAAAGTTTGCAAGTCCAATGGGCCTCTCTTTCAAGTGATGGCCTATTAGGCCATCTTTTGATACATATGCAGCTAGAGACAAGAGCTCCGGGGTACTGGTTAGTTCATATTGTTGTTCCACCTATAGGGTTGCAGTTCCCTTTAGTTCCTTGGGTGCTTTCTCTAGCTCCTCCATTGGGGGCCCTGTAATCCATTCAATAGCTGACTGTGAGCATCCACTTCTGTGTTTGCTATGCCCTGGCCTAGTCTCACAAGAGACAGCTATATCTGGGTCCTTTCAGCAAAATCTTGCTAGTGTATGCAATGGTGTCAGTGTTTGGAAGCTGATCATGGGATGGATCCCTGCATATGGCAATCACTAGATGGTTCATCCTTTCATCACACTTCCAAATTTTGTCTCTGTAACTCCTTCCAGGGGTGTTTTGTTTCCTATTCTAAGAAGGGGCAAAGTGTCCACACTTTGGTCTTTGTTCTCTTGAGTTTAATGTGTTTAGCAAATTGTATCTTATATCTTGGGTATCCTAAGTTTCTGGGATAATATCCACTTATCAGTGAGTACATATTGTGAGAGTTCCTTTGTGATTGGGTTACCTCACTCAGGATGATGCCCTCCAGGTCCATCCATTTGCCTAGGAATTTCATAAATTTATTCTTTTTAATAGCTGAGTAGTACTCCATTGTGTAAATGTACCACATTTTTTGTATCCATTCCTCTGTTGAGGGGCATCTGGGTTCTTTCCAGCTTCTGGCTATTATAAATAAGACTGCTATGAACATAGTGGAGCATGTGTCCTTCTTACCGGTTGGGACATCTTCTGGATATATGCCCAGGAGAGGTATTGCTGGATCCTCCGGTAGTACTATGACCAATTTTCTGAGGAACCGCCAGACTGATTTCCAGAGGGGTTGTACAAGCTTGCAATCCCACCAACAATGGAGGAGCTTTCCTCTTTCTCCACATCCTTGCTAGCATCTGCTGTCACCTGAATTTTTGATCTTAGCCATTCTGACTGGTGTGAGATGGAAGTTTTAAGAGATCTACTCCACAGCATAACTGTAGCTAGTAGTGATTATATTCTACTATTAATTTTGATTCTTTGTTTGGTAAGATAATGGCTTTGTATGTAACTTGAGCTGTCCTGCAACTCACTATATAGCCCAGGCTTTCTACATTTTTTACTTAGCATCAAATTCCAAATTATTGGAAAGAAATCAGTGTTCTCCATTGCTCTAGTCCTCTATCTCCATGCTTTGATATAGAAGTCATATTTGAGATGTCAGTCTGGAAGTCACGAGCACATATTTCAACTTCTCTTTTAAAAGGTATTTTCTTTATTTACATTTCAAATGTTATCCCCTTACTTGGTTTCTCCTCAGAAAAAACCCCTACCCCATCCTCCCTCCCCAGGATTCTATGAGAGTGTTCCCCCACATACCTGTTCTTTCCTGGCAGGAGTTGTGTGTGGAGGGCTATGGAACAGCCTTAGCTCCTGGGTGCAGATGGAGACCACTATTTCAACTTCTTAAGAACTGAGGCTACAGATGTCCACTGTAGTGGGTCGGTCTGATGCTACTTGTATCCTTTAGCTAAAACTGGCTCCTCAAGTTGTGGAGCAGTGGACAAGCAGATGCTCATGTGCTCAAGTGCAGCCATTTGAACTCTCTCCCTAGTTTAACTGGTCAATAAAAGGTTAGAGCTTGTGACTGGGCAGTGGAGAGAGTAAGATATGACTGCAGGTTGAGAGGCAATTACAAGTGAGGAGAGAAGAAGATGAAGAGAGAGGAGGACACTGTCATGGACCAGAACCATGAGGCCAGGAGAAACAGCAAGTAACAACAAGCTTTGTAGATGGGGAATAAGTTAGAATAGCCCCAGATCTGCCCAATCTAGGCATTTGACTTATAAATAAAATATCTAAATTGTGTGTACAGTCTGCCACCATCTCAATAATTACATTGCATATTTTGTAAAAAGATAAGACTAAATTGTGCATGTGTAATACATGCGCATACAGTAATGCACATTTGAAATAGACTAAGCAATTCTACTATGTAAGTGTGCACACATATGCATGTATTTTTAAACTTATATAATATACAACAAAACTATTTTTATTATTCAATTTGACTTTTTAAATTTTAAGTTATTATCAATATTAAAGTATGCTTTATTTAATGTGTATGAGTGTTTTGCCTGTATGTGTATCTGTATACCACATGCATGCTGGTACCTGCAAAGAACAGAAGAGAACTATGGGTCCCCTGGAACTGGAGGTACTGATGGTTATGAGCTGTCATCTAGTTACTGAGAATCAAACCCAGCTTCTCTGGAAGAACAGCCAGTGCTCTAAATCATTAGACATCACCACAGCCACCAAGTTTTATTTTTAATGTGTATGTATGTGTGGAAGTGTGTGTATAGTTTATACCTTTGTTTCATATGCACAAAGGCAGATGCTAGAAAAGAACACCTGGTATCCTGTTCTATCACCCTTTGCTTCATTTCCTTAAGACAAGACCTGGATCAAGGCTTGCCCTCAGCAAACCATACTGATCCTCCTAGCTCTGCCTCTCATGGAGCTGGCATTACAGACTCATGCAACAATGTCTGTCAGCCCCGGAGTTTTAACTCAGAACCTCATGCTATTTTGCAGCAATTTGTCTTTCCCATTTAGTCACCTACTAAGCCTTTTTATTTGTCAGTTTTAGAAAGCAAATTTGAGAAATAAATAAAGTTCATTTATCTGAATCATCTCTTAAAATCTCAATCCATCTTGCCCCAAGGGTATTACCAAAATTAACTGAGAACCACCTTTTCATTCTTGGCAGAGGTCACTCTATGCGTGTATCTGTGGAGCCCAGGGACCAGCCTCAAATACCATTTACTCTTATTAATCTTATTTTTTATACTGTATTTTGTTCAGCTATTTTATTCAAAAATTCTTACTTTATGTGTGTGACTGCTTTGCCTGCCTCTGTATAAGAACAATAAAAAATTGCTGAACTTGTTTATCATTTCAGAGGATTTTTTGGTAGAATTTGTTTGATTTCTAATGTACAAAGTATATTGGCATCTGTAAATAGATATTTCATTGTCTATTTGTATCCCTTATTTTCCTTTCCTTGCCTTATTGTTTCAGGTAGTACTTTGAGCACAATATTGAGCAGTAGAGGGGATAGTGGACATCTATGTCAGGCTTTCTTATTGGCCTGGTGCTTGAAAATTGAGATGGATTTGTTGGCAAATGAACTGCGTGTTTTCTCTTGCTACTGACTTGCTAGTGCCAGGATTCAGGGCATGCATGGCCATGCCTGACTTTTCCCTAAAACTAAGGTTCCTCTGCTTGAATCTCTAGTGCCTTTATCAACTGAGCCATTTCCTCAGTACCTCCACATGCATTTTAACAAACTGTTTCTACTTGGATAAAAGGTAGATGTTCCTGTTTTTCCAGTACTGATAAGGAAAATCAGAAATACTGAGAAGAATCAGGATCAATGACGTATATACCTAAGTCACTCAATAATTGGAGAACTGAATATGATCAACGGTTTTAATTTATACATCTAAAACTGAGGATGTTCTCTGTTTGCAATGATGGATATCTGTGATGGAAAGATTTGTTAGGGATTGGCCTCACATGAAATTGATTTGTGTTCAATTTTTGGAAAATTTCTGAAAAAATATGGATCCTCTTTTCCTTTATCTTTTCTCTGCAGGAGGAATTGCACTGGACTCTGGTACTGTGCAAGGCCCCTTTTCAACGACAGGAGTCCTGGAAGACAATTATGTACCGGCGACTCAGCCTCTTATACAGGAACTGTACCATGAGTTGCTTATCTACTCTGAAAGACCACCAAGAAAATACTCACTGTTCCAAGTGGGAAATATAAATGGTTCAGCTATGGATGCCAGAAAGCGGATAAATCAGAAAAAGCTCACCAGAACGCCAGAATATAACCCAGACCCTTCAGAGTCACCTGAAAAGCCAGTGGTCCCTATGAGGCCCAGGAAGCCAGGTACCAGAGGCCAAGGATGGGATCCAGGAGGTCAGAGATCCCCAGAGCATCCTTTTCCACATAATCAGCCATATTCAGCATACTCAGGGATAAGGCCCTGGCCAGATTCTCACCCCAAGACAAGACATAGTAAGTTCTTGCTTTTTACTTTTCAACTAGACCTTACATCTATACCTATTGTATTCTCTCTGAATTTTTTTAAATTTAAAATTGGTTTTAGTCACAAATTTATTTATTATGAAATTTATAATATTAACCATTTAGTATCTTTTTTTCTTTTCTTCCTCTTAAAAAGTTTCAGCATTCAAAGTACCGTTTCCTTACATCATTTTCATACACGCTTAATTTTTTGTAAACTCTCCCCTTCACTTCTCTCTTTCATCTCACTGCCTCCCCATTTAACCCCCTTTCATTTTGTATGACATGTTTTATTAACTCCTCTACTTTTCTTCCTTAAAACCTATTTTACCACTTCTTGTATGCCCCTTTCTGTTTTTCTAGCAATTACTAACAATAAATCCTCCACAAACACACACACACATGTATGTGTGTGTGTGTGTGTGTGTGTATATATATATATATATATTATATATATATAAATTATATATATAATTATATATATTGAAATTTCAATATATGTTGAAATATATATGTGTGTATATATATATGAATTAGAAGTTAAAATGCACTTTTGAGATAGAATATATGATATTTGTTTTTATGAACCTGGATAAATCCATTTATATTTTCCTGTTTCAGATGTCTTCTGCAATTTTCACAGTTTTGTGCTGAATAAAATTTCATCATCGTGTGTGTACTATTTTATTATCCATTCATCAGTTGTTGGGCATTTAGGTTGATTCTAATTCTTATCTATTGTAAATACAGTAACAGAAACATGGATTATAATTGTATATTAGTAATAGAAAATAATCTGTTTATTGAACATTTTCATACATGTATTTACCACTCATTACCTTTTTTTAATTAGATATTTTCTTCATTTTCATTTCAAATACTACCCGGAAAGTCCCCTATACCCTCCCCACGCCCTGCTCCCCAATCAACCCACTCACACTTCCTGGCTCTGGCATTTCCCTGTACTGGGGCATATGATCTTCACAATAACAAGGGCCTCTCCTCCCACTGATGCCTATAAGGCCGTCCTCTGCTACATATGCAACTAGAGACACAAGCTCTGGGGGTACTGGTTAGTTCATATTGTTGTTTCTCCTATAGGGTTGCAAACCCCTTTAGCTCCTTGGATACTTTCTCTAGCTCCTTCATTGGGGGACCTATGTTCCATCCAATAGATGACTGTGAGCATCCACTTCTGTACTTGCCAAGCACTGGCATAGCCCCACAAGAAACAGCTATATTAGGGTCCTGTCAGCAAAGTCTTGCCAGCATATGCAATAGTGTCTGGGTTTGGTGGTTGTTTATGGGATGGATCCCCAGGTGTGGCAGTCTCTAGAGGGTCCTTCCTTCCATCTCAGCTCTGAACTTTGTCTCTGTAACTCCTCCCATGGGTATTTTGTTCCTCGTTCTAAGAAGGAACGAAGTATCCACACTTTGGTCTTCCTTTTGCTTGACTTTCATGTGTTTTGCAAATTGTATCTTGGGTATTCTAAGTTTCTCAGCTAATATCCACTTATAAGTGAGTGCATATCATGTGTCTTCTTTTGTGATTGGGTTACCTCACTCAGAATGATATCCTCCAGATCCATCCATTTGCTTAAGAATTTTATAAATTCACTGTTTTTAATAGCTGAGTAGTACTCCATTGTGTAAATGTACCACATTTTCTGTATCCATTCCTCTGTGGAGGGACATCTGGGTTCTTTCCAGGTTCTGGCTATTATAAATAATGCTGCTATGAACACAGTGGAGCATGTGTCCTTATTACAACCTCATTATCCTTCCATGTATACCTCCTACATATTCTCCTGGCTATTTTTCTCTTTACAAATAATTTGCTTCTTAATTTCAACTCTACTTTTTTTTGTAAATCTATATTTTTCATATGAAAGAAAATATGCAGTATTTGTGTTTCTGAATGTGGCTTATTTTATTTAAAAAGAGGACTTCCATTTTCCTACCAAACCTATACAACTATATCAGCCTGATATTTTGAAGTGGATTAGTGAAAGGCTTCATGATGGGCACACTCTAAAAAATGTACCTTTGGTTTCATTGTGTGACCATTAAAATGCACACTTATGTACTCCTTGTGAGTATAGATTAATTACTAAATGTGGCTATTCTTTTTCTTTTGAAATATTGATATGGGAAATTTGGGGATATTTTTGAGTTCAAAGTTGGCCTTTACTATTACCTTAGGCAAGCTCTATGTCAGGACTTAGGTATGGGGATGTTCATGGTCACACAAAATGATTGAATCAATAACATTTATGGACTATAGATGGTGAATTAGAGTTTATTGTAGATTTATAGGTGGGAGTTCAAGAGAAGGAGAGAGGACAGAGCTCCTATAAGAGATGCAGATTCCAGGAAGTTGGTGATAATCAACTCCTCATATAGGAGCTTATTATAGGACTTTGGGTATAAAATGGGTACAGTTGTTCAGGCTGGCAGGCTGAATAATGATGAAAAATAAGGTGTTCAGTGCATCTCTCAGTATCAGTCAGATCTTCTCATAGAGCATCTAGGCAAAGATAAGAGACAAAATGAAACCAGGAACCAGAACTCTTGTCTGGCATTCCTGCCTTCCAGTGAGGACATTCTGGGAACTGCTGCTTTGCAGTCCCTTCCTTATAAGATCAATTTTTATTCCTTATTTTCACCAACAGGGTCTCACATGTTGTCTCAAATTTGTTATGTAGCTAAGGACAGGCTTGAACTTTTGATCTACCTGCATCTACTTTCAAAGTATTGGGATTACTACCATTCCCAGTTTGTGGGGTATTGGGTATACAATCCAAGGTCTTGTGCATGCTATACAAGCACTCTACAAAATGAGCTACCCCCACATCCCTTCACAGCTTTACTTAAGATTTATTTAATTTTAAAGATTGTACATGTGTTTGTCTACATCTATGTATATACACATTAGTACAATTGTCCACAGTGATTATAATATCAGATATCCCTGAAGTTAGATTTCCAGGTAGTTGTGAGATACCTAGTATGGATCCTTAAATCAAATTTTGGATCCTATGCAAACAGTACACTCTCTTAACTATTGACACATCTCTCTCCAGGCTCATGCACATGGCTTCTCAATACAACTGAGAAATGATGTTATATTAGTCAGGAATCTCCAGAAGAACAGAACTCAGAAAATGGCATTTATTAAAATGGCTGGCAGGCTGTTGTCCAGCTAGTCCAACAGTGGTTGTGTACCAATAGAAGGTCCAAGAGTCCAATCATTGTATAGTCTTCATGCTGGATGTCTCAGTTGATTGTCTTTAGTATATGCCAGAATCCACAAGAATTAGGCTTCAATTTCATCGAAGGAATGGACTTCCTAGTGAGATGGAGAGTACTCTTTCTTTCCCTTTAATAGGATACAACTGGAAGGTGTGCCCCAGATTAAAGGTAAACCTTCCTACCTCAAAAGATATGAATTCAAGGTATTCAAGGTATATATTGTCACCTCAAAAGATCTATATTAAAAGTGGGTCTTACTCATCCAGAGACTGCCCCACCTGGGGATCCATTCTATATATAGTCACCAAACCCGGACACTATTGTGGATGCTAAGTTCTTGCTGACAGACGCCTGTTATAGCTGTCTCCTAAGAGGCTCTACCAGTGCCTGGATGCTCTCAGCCAACCATTGGACTGAGCACAGGGTACCCAATGGAGGAGCTAAAGAAAGGACTCAAGGAGCTGAAAGGATTTGCAGCCCCATAGGAGGAACAACAATATGAACTAACCAGTACCCCCAGAGCCACCAGGGACTAAACCACCAACCAAAGAGTACACATGGAGGGACTCATGGCTCTAGCTGTATATGTAGCAGAGGATGTCCTTGTCAGTCATCAATGGGAGGAGAGGCCCCCAAGTATTCCTGGCCAGTGTCTCTCTCTTTCTCTCTCTCATAACTGGGATTACATGTGTGTGTTCACTAAGCTTCTGCTACTGTTGTTATTGAAACAATTAAGTATATACTCACAAATAATGTGGCATGGTGGCACATATCTATATTCCATTTGAGATCAGTCTAGGATATATGAAACTCTACATTAAAACAATAATGAATGAAATAACAAGGGCCAAAATAATGGATCAGAAGATAAAATAAGTTACAACACAAGCTTGATGACTTCAGTTTGATCCCTAGAGGCCACAACAGAGAAATGGCTCTCGAAAGCTGTCCTCTGACCTTCACACACACACACACACACACACACACACACACACACACACACACCCCACAACCACCAAATGATAATCACCATCATCTTTTAAATTGAGCTGACGTATGGCTCAGAGGTTAAAGCACTTACGTACAAGCATGAGGATCATATTTATAACCCCAGATTTCTATGTAAATGCCAGGTAGACGTAGCAGCCCACCTGCAATTCCAGCCCTGAAAGGTAGAATAAGGTGATCCCAAGTGCAAGTTAGCCAGCAACACTCACCATGTCCATGAGTAATGTATTTGATAGAGGGACCTTCCCTCAAAGAATAAGGTGGACAAGCAATGAAGAATAATCCTCCACATCAATCTTTGATTTCTACATATATGCTCATACATACATGTGCACTCATGGAAACATGAACCAACACTCAGAAAAATGAGAGAAAATAAAATATCTTTAAAATGATAAGTGATATGATATAGAAATTAAGAAACCACCAGCATAGTAGAAAATTTTTGCAAGCTTGATTGTTTTCTTGGTTTCTATGTTAAAAAGATATTTATTTTTGTTTATTCACATAAACAAAAATAATTTGTTTCAAAAAAATTCCCCTGAAAAATTCAAAAATTTTTCAGGGGAAAAATCCCAAAACAGAACACCAATGGCTTGTGCTGTAAGATCAAGAATTGACAAATGAGACCCCATAAAATTGCAAAGTTTCTGTAAGGCAAAGGACACTGTCGATAAGACAAAAAGGCATCCAACAGATTGGAAAAGATCTTTACCAACTCTACATCCAATAGAGGGATAATATTCAATATATACAAAGAAGTCAAGAAATTAGATTCCAGAGAACCAAAAAACCCTATTAAAAATGGGGTACAGAACTAAACAAAGTATTCTCAACTGAGGAATACCGAATGACTGAGAAGCACCTATAAAAATGTTCACCATCCTTAGTCATCAGAGAAATGCAAATCAAAACAACCCTGAGATTATACCTCACACCAGTCAGAATGGCTAAGATCAAAAAATCAGGTGACAGCAGATGTGGAGAAAGAAGAACACTCCTCCATTGCTGGTGGGATTACAAGCTTGTATAATCACTCTGGAAATAAGTTTGGTGGTTCCTCAGAAAATTGGACATTGTACTACTGGAAGATCCAGCAATACCACTCCTGGGCATATACCCAGAAGATGTTACAACATGTAATAAGGACACATGATCCACTATGTTCATAGCAGCCTTATTTATAATAGCCAGAACCTGGAAAGAACCCAGATGTCCCTCAACAGAGGAATGGATACAGAAAATGTGGTACATTTACACAATGGAGTACTACTCAGCTATTAAAAACAATGAATTTATGAAATACTTAGGCAAATGGATGGACCTGGAGGGTATCATCCTGAGTGAGGTAGCCCAATCACAAAAGAAGTCACTTGAGGACTCATGGCTCTAGCTGCATATGTAGCAGAGGATGGCCTAGTGGGTCATCCATGGGAGGAGAGGCTCTTGGTCTTGTGAAAGTTCCATGTCCCAGTACAGGGGAATGCCAGGGCCAGGAAACAGGAGTGGGTGGGTTGCTGAGCAGGAGGGGGGGCGGGAGAAAGGGATAGGGGGTTTTTGGAGGAGAAACCAGAAAAGGGGATAACATTTGAAATGTAAATAAAGAAAATATGTCATTAAAAAAGAAAAAAGAAAATCAGATAAAAGATATCAAGAAAGATACCCTCCAACTCACTGCCTCCTGAAACTGAATATCTCCTTCAAAGGAGCAGCCCTTGACCTGGGCTTTTCTGGCTTATTTCCACATGAACACTTCCTTGGACCATTTCCCAGCTACTTCTGTGGGCATTTGGGATTAGCAGACTGTCAAAGTGGTCCCTGAGCTGACAGATACTCATGGGCATGACCAAGAGACATTGAAAAGCAGGGTGTGACTGTTAACAGACTCTCTTCACAGCAGGAAAATATTGTCCTAGCATTTGAGCGCTGAAACAATCTCTACTGCTGCTACAAAAAGCTAAGGTGAACCCCCTGCCCTGCCACACAGCAAGGAACTTGTTATTGGTGCTACAGCTCTAGCAGGATATGCAGCATGAGTTCCTACTGACCTCCTTTGTTTCCTGGCTCAAATGATAAAGGAAACCTATCAGTCCTGTTTGCCCCAGCTTCTCTAGATTATTTGCTCATTTGTTCAGCAAACATATACATCACCTGCTGTAAAACAATGCCTATGTGGAGACCAAGGACTCAGAGGGAATTATGATGTCAGAATATCTGTTTTCTCAGAGGATTATAATTTAATAGAGATTATAAAAGAAGAGGGCAAGTGCTGTGAGGGGTGCCTGCTGTATTCAGGAACACACTACAGCACTGGTTATCTGCATAGCATTTAATCAAGGATAAGGGACTGGAGAATGAGGACTTACCCTGACCTGCGGAACTATTAGCCATTAGCAATTAATATTTGCTAGAAGAGGTGGTATCACTTCTTCAATGGTGTATCTCTTGATAAGTTGCCCTTAGTACCAACTAAATAACCTCCCACACATACTTTGGCAAGAAATTCTAATTAGTTCAATGTACTACTCTGTACCCCTCAGTTCTTCAGCTATGGATTCACCAATCACTACACACACACACACACACACACACACAAAGATAAAACCAGTATGATGTTGATATAGCAATTTGTAAACATTTAAAAGTGAAGATATTTCATATGAGAATCACATTAGTGAAATTTGAAATTATAGTGGTGATAGCTGAAAAAAATTGAGGCATCAAGCAACTCTATTCCTCATGTCTTTTCCATGTGTGTGAGGGGGAGGGGGATGGTAGTGATGGATATAGTATCTTGGGAAGCCCAGGCTAGCCCCAAACTCCCTATAAAGCCAAGGATGGTTTTGAACTCCTGCTTCCACCACTAGAGTGTTAATTAAGACTGCAGTTGTATAGCACTATACATAGTTTGTGGCTCTGAGGATAGAACATGGACTTCATGTTAGGCAAACATTCTACCAAACTGAGTCTCTAGCTCTGTACCTCATTTAGGAAGTATCCATAGCTGAAACTGTGGGTTCTGGGCATCCATTACTTAGAGTCAGCTATTCCCATAGAGTCACTCCAGAAACAACTCTGCTCTTACCTTGTGCCATCTGCCTTATCAGAAAGGCCTACAATTCTAATACCTTCCCTGGTGGTTTTTTACTTTAATATAACAGTTTTTCTATAGTTAAAAATTTGTCCCAGTAAATCTGCTAAGAAGACCATGCTGTCCTATGATCTAATAATTTTATCATTTTGGGCTATAGAAAATATAACCACGACCTCAAAAATTAAACCAGAAAATAAATCAGGATCTCAAAAAATATTTAAACTACCATAATTGTTTCAGTATTATTGCCCACAGCTAAGATATGGATCTACCTAACTACCGATAGATAGAAAATGGATAATCTGAAATAGATGTGTCTAAGTACATGCATAAATATACACTGGAGTGTTATTAGACCATAAAAAGAAGAACATCACCAGCTCTGTTGATATAAAACTGCTGTTCCAGCAATCAGGAAGAGACAGGAGATCTCAAGTTCAAGCATGTTTGACTATATAGCAAAATGTCTCAACTGCCCATCACTATCCCTAATATACATACAATGTCAACTAATCCAAAGGCCGTGCTCATAATGGAAAGCCTGTTATACAATATGGGTGAACAAAAATGCCATTTTACATAGGCATAGAAAGAATAATATTGTATTAATCTACTTATATGTGATGTATAAAATAAATAATCAGAAGGAAAGAGTAGAATATTGGCTATCAGGGCTGGATAGATGGCTCATCAGTTAAGAGTTCTTGCTACTCTTCCACAAGATCTGAATTTGGCTCCCAGCACCCATGCCAAGAGGCTCATAGCACCTGTATCTCCAGCTCCAGCAGATCTTATGCCCCCTTATAGCCTCTGAGGGCACCTACACATGCATGGCATACTCTTTCACACACACACACACACACACACACACACACACACACACACTTAAAAATTAACCTTAAAAAAGAGGATTGGTTACCAGGAGCTGGAATAAGATTTCTAATACTTATATGTGTATATACATATGTGTGTAAGTAGAGATTAGAGGTGTATGTTGAGTTGCTTCTTTATCTCTTTACATATTTTAAATCTTTAATTATTTTGTGTATCTACCTACCTACCTATAATCTATCTATCCATCCATCCACCATCTATCATTTATTTATCAATCATTTATCTATGTATCTATCATCTATTATCATCATTCTCTCTCTCTCTCTCTCTCTCTGTGTTGGTGTGTGTGTGCTTGTGCCACATCACACATGTGGA